>NW_011948437.1:525891-631819 GCF_000503995.2 Ceratosolen solmsi marchali
GCAGGAAAGACCATCTGCATCGTCACTCGGAACAACACAGCGGTCGATACAAAAACTTCAGATGCACACAATGCAATAAGATTTTCGGCAATGAATTGACGTTGAGGAGTCACGTGATAGCAACTAATCACAAAACGACGTTGCACGGGAAAGAATACGATCCGAATAAAAGGATAAAGAGGGTGGCAGCCAGAGCAGCCCAAAGGATCATCGATCAAATCAAGACAGACCTCAGTCTCGATGATTTCGAAGAAGATGAGCGAGACAGAGAAAAGGATAAGGATTTTGACGAGGTCAAGGCTGAAATGTGCGCAACAAAGAACGACCATTCGGTAACGATAGCTCAATATTTTTATAGCTTAATACACACTTATGTATGTATGTATGTATTGTAGCCCAAGATCCTAGAAATTTTGTCGAATTAAATTACTTCTCTAGGAAACATGTATTTTTTTATTTTATTTTTTTATAATTTATTAACAACTTGATACTAAGGGTAAGAAGTTTATTTAGATCTATCTATAGCCAATTTTAACATTTAACAAAATCTTAAATCATAGATAGTAGTAATAGTAATGATAATAATAATAATAATAATAATAATAATAATAATAATAATAATAATAATAATAATAATAATAATAATAATAATAATAATAATAATAATAATGGCAATGTTAGGGAAAAATGTAGTTTCAAAGTATAGATTCGTTCGAGAATTTCTGGTAAATTTATTCTTATCGTGGAATTATTTTTATTAGAAATTATTGAATAGACATTTTTGTCACAAAGTGAAAAGTAAATTTCGATCATACATAAACTTATAAGTAAAGAGATTAATCATTAACGTTTATCAGTATACCGATAGCATTATTAAGCTTATGATTTAAGATGATTTTTTGAATTACGCATTAATTTTATATTTGTTATATTTGTAATCTGTGCCACAGGCAATGAAAAAGATTCAACGCTGCTCCATGAATTTTTACTGCGCGACTTGTAATCAGAAATACAGCTCTAAACATGCTCTTACAAAGCATATGGAACAGCATGTAAAAGAAGAGAGTACAATCAAACAAGATAAAGTAAAAAATGTCGAGGAACATCGAGAGAATCAGGAAAATGAAGATAACGATGAGGAAGATGATGACGATTTTGAAAGTGGACTCGATTGGCCCACGGATAGTCATGAGTGCCTCACGTGTAAGAAGCGCTACAGCACGAAGAAGTCTTTACTGCGTCATCAACTGCTGCACGAGGAGCCGAACTTCGAGTGCGATATCTGCAATGTAAAGTTTTATCGAAAGGATAAACTGAAAGCACACTACGATAAGTGCTCGGAGAAGAATCCCGATCAAGTGCGTAAATGTAATATCTGTGGCGATAGCTTTGAAAACAATGAAATATTGAGGGAACATAGGATCAAACACGTGACGGAAGGCATATTGACAGAGGAGGATTTGCGAGAAATCGAACCGCGACCCGAGGATAAAAATGAAGAAAAGGCACCGCGTAAAAGGCGAACGGATATTGTCGGCCTTGAATGCACCGAGTGCAACAAACGTTACACATCCAGGAAAGGATTATTAAGGCATATACAAGTTAGTACTTTGATGCAGTATATTTGTTTTATCCAATTTTCGTTTATACTAAATGCCAATTATTGGTCAAATATTATAATTATTATGTTGTATTTCTTTCTTATTTTCGTTGATTGAATTCTTTGGAAAATATGCACAAGGTAAATATATATATATATATATATATATATATATATATATATATATTGTAAAGGAATTTACGATTGAATTAAATTTTTTTTGTTTATTTATTTTTTATATTTAAATTCGGAGAGGCAACGACATGGCTGTTCTTACAATTTAACAAAAATATCTAAATTTCTGATAAAATGTGTATTATTTCTGAAATCGGATGACATATAAAGTTTTTATAATTTTCTTTCTACAGTGAAAGTATACGCCTTATCTTATGTCAAAAATACTTAACCAATCTAAAACGATTTTCTTTCCAAACTACTATAGGTACACGAAGGGAAGAAGTATCTGTGCGACATATGTCCAAAGAAATTTTATAGGCGAGAGCATCTGAAAATTCATGTAGCAAAACATAACATGATTAAACCATACAAATGCCCTCGATGTACAAAGCGATTCATCAAAGAAGAGCAATTAAACAATCACTTGACCAAGCACGACAGAAGTTTCAAAAAGGCAAAAGAACCCGATACCTCGAAAAGATTTTTGTGCGAAATATGCTCAAAGAGCTTTACTCAATCGACTACTCTCATAGCGCATTTACGGGCTCATAATGGCATTAAGCCTTACGTCTGCGAAGTTTGCTCACGGCCCTTCACAACGAATGCCTACTTAAAGATGCACATGAGGACGCATACGCAGGAACGACCCTACATCTGTCAATACTGCTCCAGGGCGTTTGCCCGAGCTGATACTTTGGCCAATCACTTAACTACGCACACTGGGGAAGCCAAATACCATTGTAAATACTGTCCGAAGAACTTTCGAAGACTTAAATCGCTTAAGGAGCACGTTTTTATACACACCGGGCAGCGACCGTACGCCTGCCCGACTTGCGACAGAAGGTTTAATAATAATGGTAGTAGGTACGCCCACAGCAAAAGGTGCAAGCAGAATGCATTGCAAGCCAGAGCTCCATCGCTTGGCACGCAGCTCATCGCTACCGAGCACGAACAACACGAACAACACGAACAAAACGAGCAGCAGGAGCAGGAACAACAGGAGCAGGATCAGCAAGAGATACAGAATCAGCTACAGTCACAGAGGCTACATCAGACTACCATTGATCAGGCTCAAATAATCAAACCTCAGAATATTAAAACCATTACGATTACACGACCGGACGGCGCTCTTGGCCAACAACATGTTATGGCGCATCAGGAAATTCTGATGCCTCTGATATTGCCGCTTACAGTTACGCTTGCCGATGTCGGCGAAGAGGTCATACTTCCCGAAGGGACGAAAATTTTCACCGCGTAAGTGGGTGGCAACATTGAGATCTGTGATGAATTGAGAGATAATTGGATTGTTAGCGAGACTCTCGGTCAAACTGACGTATACTCATATAGACTGGTTAATTTTCCATTTCGAGGGAACAGTTTTAAGAAGATTATTCATTTTATGTATGAATTAAACAACGATCGTATGAAAAATGCATTTTTTTGGATTGAATATTTAGTTTTTTTTTTATTTTTTTTTTTTGTTTTTTTTTGTTTTTTTTTTTTGTTTTTGCAGTTGACGAAATTATGAAAAACGGAATTATGTGAATTTTTGCTAATATAGAGGTGTTGCTTTAATAAATAGAAAAACATGATTCTTTATAATCCTCCTATGATAGACCATAAACAAAGAAAAGTTATTGAGAATATTAAAAGAATATATAATTTAATAAATGATAAGAGATGATTTATTAAAACTTTTGAAAAACTGTGTTATAATTTTGACATCATTTTTTTTTATACAATTGTATAGTTTATTTACTATTATGCAATACGTTGCTTGTTTTTTTTTAGTCTTTTTTGTTTTGTTTTGTTTTTTAATGATGTAAATTTATTTGAGCAACACTGAATTAATGTAAAAAAGTTAGAAAATTTGATTAACTTTATAATTCGAAATATAATAATTTATATTTACAAAAAAATCGAGAAATTTTATTTCAAGGCAAATAAGGTTTGACCAATTTTTTGACAACTTTCAATGACAATTTAATGACATTGTAATATTTGATATTTTCATAAAACCAAATTAATGTATTATGGATTATGTATTACAGTCGATCGTAAATTAATTTCTTACACACATTTATTATAAATTTTGCATTGCAAATTTGCAAACAAGTAATACAACCAATTATCTACCAATAAAATATCTTTTAATTTAGATTTACAATAATATCAGATTAATTCATAAAATCATTAGAAACTATTTAAACGTATCGACTATTTTATAATTTTACGAAATTATTAACAATAATAATTATTATTATTATTATGTATTATAAAGCTTATGATTCAATTAATATGAAAATGTACTCTTCCATTTTTATATACTGTATATCAATTCATACAGCATTGACTGATCATTAGCATTCGATATAATTTTTGAGAATTAATAAATTAGTAGTTTTACGGAACTCCTGAAAGTCACTCGTATTATATGTTAATATATTCAATTATATTATTTCTAACGTTTCTTAAGTACAAAATTTGATTATATTCACGACAAATTTTGAAAGAAATACATTTAAAAAATAATAATATATATATATATATATAGATATATAGATACATGTCTGCGTGCGTGTATGCGTGTGCGAATTTTTATTTGGAATATAAAAAGTAATTTTGTTTTCTAATATTTTACTATAATTCAATAGATTTAAATAAGTTTGAATAATAAAAATGTAAATAAATGCATCTTTTAGTAAATTTTTGAATTATCAGTTTGTGTACAATTGCTAAGTAATAATGAAAATTTGATTATCTTTAAAACCTCGTGTTATTATGTACAAGTATTAAGAAATACATCTTGCTTTGTAATATTTTTGAACTTTTTATATATTACTACCACTTGAAAAAGTAGAATATTAAAACTTAAAGTTTTCCTATTAAATATAATTTTTTATAAGATATATATTAGTTGTAATTATATTCCGAATGATTCCATTGTTTTACATATGTGTATATATATATATATATATATATATATGTATGCATGCATGCATGTATGTATGTGTGTATGGATGTATGAGTAGGTGTGTACACACTGATGTATAAATTAAAAAATGATGAATAGAAATTTGACTTAAAAATATTGAATTTGTTAAAAAAAAAGATTACAGAAACCTGTAAAATTGATAATTTTATATCAGAAAGTGAAATTTTTAAAAGTAAATGTGATGGATATTATTTATAGATATAAAATAGTAAAAATTTCTGGTTCATTTTCATTTTTATAATTTACAAATAAGTATGTCAAGTAATTTATTTTATATTCCATATAAAATATAGAATAAAAAATATTTTACATATAATAAAAAAGACCAGAAGTCACTGAGCATTCATTTCGATAATGAAAAGAGGTGGTGAAAGTTGATTTTATAAATAGATAATAAGTCATTGATGAATATTTGATGTATGAGTGCATTGATCGACTGATAAATAAATACGTTGTAAAATATATAAATTTACATTGTACAGATAAATATAGTGAAATATTTTTGTTTAATCGGAAAATGTAATAATTTTGTTCTTATATTCATTGAATAAGAATAATGTGTAAAAAAATGTTTTCCTTCACTAAATATAGAAAAAATGATTATTAGTTTTTAATTTTATTATTGTTATGTATTGAATTAAGCTTTGTTATATCCTTATTTCTTGTGTTAATTGAACACTGTAAAATTATTAATTTAGTATGTAAAGAATGTAAAAATCACTTATCCATTGATTAGCATAAAAAATGATAGCATATTAATATAATTTTTACATAATATAATTATAATATAACGTAATTTTTATAAACATTCTAAATTTATTAATCGTGCGATAATATATGTATAATATTGTTTGGTGATTTTTATATTTCTTTAAATATTTTTGTATAACATTATTATTATAAATAAAATTTAGTTTTATATTTGTACATGATATTTAAATAGACTATAAATGCAAAATTGAAATATATATATAAAGCGAAATTATCTTTTAATTAGTTAATATTTCTACTATAATTTATATGTAAATATTTAAAATGTGAATAAACAAATATCACAGATACAAAGTTTAATCTTGTTACACTATATTGTTATATTATATTTGCTTTTTTTATATGTTAAAAATACAATGTGAAATAGGTATTTTGGTACAATATCAAAGTATGCTTTGGTAATGAAAAAAGAAAAGTTTATTTCCTTTCAAAATGATTTTTCTATTTTTAATGATTTTGATATGATTTCTTTTTACTTTACTTATTTATTAAATTAATAAAATATTTAATTGATAATTAACATATATTTCAATTTTGAATTATAAATAAAATAAAATAATAAAAAATCTTAATACATTCGTTTTACATTAAAGATTTAAAATATATTTAAAAATTTATTTAATGTTTATGTTCTATGTGAACAAAAAGTCTAAAAATACGAGCTAATAATATATTAATATAAAAGTGCATTACATTAATAAGCTTATACTTTACAATGTATGAATTAATTATGCAAAGTTGAAATGTATCTGATTTTAGATTATAATTTTTATTAGAGTCAGTTTGGCAAGTCATTTTTTAAAAAAGAATCCTGAATAAATTAACAAGAACAAATAACATTAAAAGTATTGTTTAAATATTCTTGAATGTCGTGTTTTTAATATTTCAATTACTTATAATTTTTTGTATATATAATTTTCAATCATACAGATATGCGTTTAATTAACGTTTAATTCGTTTAATTCGTTTAATTTTTTTTTTTTTTTTTTTTTTTAATCCATATATGAAACAAATTAAAACTATAATTTAATATTGGTATAATACACTTGATGTAATCTATATATAAAGTAATCATTATTATTTATTCTTAAAATTTATTCTTATTTTTGTAATAACGAAATAAGATTTTAAAAGAAAATAGTTACGTTACAATAGTTATTCGTTTGAATAAAAATTACTATTTTAAAACTTTTTATTATTGAAAAATTGAATGCAGGTGTTATATGATTTTAATAGATAAATATGTTAAGATATTTATTTTTTCATAAAATTGAATCAATACAATAAGAATTTGTGCTAAATTTTTGTTTATACTTTATTAATTATTCAAATTTATGTTTAGGATAGCTCTATGGCATAAATATCATTATTACAATTTTGAAGATCAGAATTACGTATAATATTTTATTTGTAAATAAATAATTATACAAATGTTTATCCTTTTTTTGTTGAATCTTCAATATTTTACAACACAATACATTGATATTGAGTTGAACAAAAAATTTTTTTATAGTTATCCAATAGTATGTGAAGTTTTTTCTAGAAATATTGCTTGCCGTAGTAAAATGTTCCTAGAATATTATGAATGCAAACTTTAAAAAATCACGCTAGTAATATATTGTAAATGAAAATAACTTTTTCAAAATTTTATGTAGTTTATCATGAAGTGTTGTTAACTTTGTTTACAGGAGAATTAAGGGGATTTTAATTTTTAATTTTTAAATATTAATTGTCTTTTTGTTGTAGAAATAAATTTTATTATGTTTAACGTAGTTCGAAACTTAGCTACCAACGTCAATAAACGCAATGCTAAAGAATATCTTAAAAAATCTAAACCTAAATTTTCAAAAAATGTGAGATTGAAAACTATGCCAAGTAAATAAATGATTATTTGTTGTACTTATATTAAGAAAATAATTGATGTCTTTAGAGATAATTTTTTACATATTAACGCGACGATATTCCACTATTTATTCAAATAATTGTAATTCATAATAAATATTATAGAATCATAGCAAAATGGTATTGTTTTCAAATTATATTTGAATTACTTATTTTATTGTAATAGCGAATATAAATTTAATATGTAGAATAGCAGATAATATATTAAATACATTGTGTCAAAGTGATATTTTTATGTTTTTTTTCTTTCAGTATTTAAATATCCTGTAAGTAAAGGAGATTGCAGAGTATATGTTTGGGGTTTACAAGAACATGGAGCTCTTGGAACTATAAAAAAAGTTTCATTCGGAGAGGAAGGTGTTGCTTTTATTGGAACTCCTCATCGATTATCATTTGCAGAATATCATAAAATACTTGATATTACATGTGGTTATGGATTTACAGTATATGCAGTTCAGTCGAAAGATAATAAAATTCTATATGGAAGCGGTATAAATTCAGACTCTCAGCTTGGTATGGTATTAACTAATGATTTGGATTATTAATATTTATTTTATGATAGCGATCTATTTATTTTATTAATTTTTTTATTTCTAATTTAAAATCACAGGGTATCATCCATTAGATGAAAAATTAAAAATTCCAATTATTAAGGAACCAAGGCCAATTTATATACCTTTGAAAGAAAAAACAACTAAGGTCCTAGGACTGGCTGCCGGTCGAGCACATTTGCTTATTTTAACCGACGAAGGACTTTTTACTTTAGGAAATAATGGCTATGGCCAATGCGGTAGGCCAATTATTGGTAACGAAAATTATGTAAAAAGTAAAGTCGTTCATTGTATACCAAATGTAGAAGGGGCAAAAATTACTGCTGTGACTGCTGGTCAAGATCATAGGTAATTTAATTTAAATAAAAACTAATGTCAATATTAATAATACATTATTTTATTTGAATATAAATTAAATTTAAATTTAGTTGCTTAAATAAAAGTCAAATGACAGAGAAATGACAAATTAGTTAATCAATTAATTAATTTTATTATTTATGAATTAACATAGTATTAATAAACATTAATAAAAGTAATATATTTTACGTATATATTTAAATTCAAGCATACTTTTGACCGAGAATGGAGAAGTTTACACATTTGGCTGGGGCGCCGATGGGCAAACGGGTCTTGCACATTATCATAATCAGTACAAGCCTGAATTAGTCAAAGGGGATTTAGTTGGTCAAAAGATTGTCAAAGTTTCATGCACCGCTGATTGTGTTCTTGCACTTTCAGGTTTGTCGGCATTCAAAGATGCAAAATTATTCTTTGAATATTTATTGATATTGTAAATTTATAAACATCTAAACATATTAATATTTTGAAAATATTCTTTGTATTTTCCAGACAATGGTAAAGTATTCGCATGGGGTAATAGCGAATATGGGCAAATACCAACATGCAAGGATAATCAGCAAGTGAATGTAGCGACCGAATTAAAAATTTATGAAAAACTTGGACACATTGTAGATATAGCCGCTGGTGGAAGTTTTTGTATGGTTTTAAACAGTAAGTCATTTTAATTTTTAATTTATTATATTTCAGAAAATTAAGCAATCTAATTTTATAATTAATTTTTCCATATATATGGAATACTTTTATTTAAAATTCGTTTAGACAATAAGCAAATAAGATATTTTGTGCTATACCTATTATGTCGATGGATTAACTTTTCTTTGATTTCGAACAAATAAAATGAGGTTATACCTTGCATTTAAAATGCATATCTTTATACAATATTATAAACACAATTCAAATCATTCTATTTCAATTTCTATTTAAACATTTACTTTCAAATGTATACATTTTTTGTAGGTAGTGGAATTGTTTATGTATGGGGATTTGGAATTCTTGGTTTAGGTCCAGAGGCTCAGAGAGTTACAGAACCCACTTCTATTCCAAGCATACTATTTGGTACCAATATTTCTGACCCAAACACTAGCGTAAGAGAATTTTATAATATAAATGCTATACATTTATAATTATTTATAATAAATTGTATTTATTAACATTGCTAATAAGATTTATTTTGCACGGATGAAATGTTAGATGTTTGAGGTGATTTAACATTTTCTTCCAGACTATATTATATATGAGAGACAACAAGATATTTGAATACAATTATTAATGAATTGAAGTGTATAAATTGTAGATCAATATTGTATAAAATTATTATTATTTTTTAATATGTTTATTATTTAATGCAATTTTTAATATATAAAAAAAATTTTAAATAAAGTATATTTAATATTGATAAATTCATTTCAATTAGTGATATTTAATATATTGTTTTTTCTTAATAATATCGTGAAATTTTTAACATTATAAACATTCAATTAGCGAACAGATTCTTTATAACAATATAATAATATAATATTTAATAATGTATATTTAAATGTAAATTTCGCTGCGAAATTGGCGTATTTTTGTAGTTAAAGGCAATACATGCTTATAAAATAACAGATTTTAGTTAAAATATTTTATAATATATAAAACATAATTATTGTAACATAATTTTATTTATACATGCAGTATGTGTATTTTGAAAGAAATTTTTTTTTTTTTTTTTTAAATACAGGTTGCTAAAATATTTTGTGGCATCAGTCATTTGGGAGCATTAACTGCCGATGGACAGTTATACATGTGGGGACGAAATAAATTTGGAGCACTCGGACTTGGTCATCGGAAAGATCAATTTTTCCCGCTAAAAGTAAATTTAATCCTTTAACGACATAAACATTCTTACGTCATATCAAATTTTGCACAATCATTAATTTAACGGCAATATATTTTCATTAGGTTTCAGTTGGAGCAAAAATTAAAAAAGTAGCATGTGGAGTTGATCACACGGTGTCTATTTGTAAGCCGTTTATTTAAGTAAATAAAAAATTATTTTTGTAACTATGATAAAATTAAATAATTATTTATACATTATTATAGTTACTTCTATAAAAATTATTAAAATATATGAAATTTGTACATATAGATTTAAAACTTAAATATATTTGATAAGAGTTTCTTTTAAAAAATGTACGTTTAATGTTATGAAAGAGTCTTTGTTATGTTTATGTTGCATATTGCATGCCTAAAAAAAAAAATACATGATTTTCTATAAAAAGTAGATGAGCGATAGTATTAATACAGGAATAATAGACAACGAACTGGCTCCACTTTTACATTGAAGATTCTCATAAGAAACTGTGTACTTTATGCTGTCTGGATATCGGCATATTTTTGTATCTGAAACAAATTAAATCCCTGTTAATTCTCTAGGACTGCTAGCAATATTTAAATTCAAGTTCCTAAATCACACCGTCTAATACACACGTATGATAAAAATTAATTTTGTACTTCATCATATTAGTTAACAAATTTAAGACAAGCCTTTCGAAAAAATTCGTATAACATTTATTATTTCTGAATTACCTGTACAAGTATATGGTCCAGTGTTGGTTGAATTCGAACTTATAGATATGTAATACGGTTTACATTGGTGTAGGTAACTAGCACCTTCGCAAGTCATGGATAATGTATAAGTATTACTCGTGATTGTAGTGCAGCTCGTAGAAGTAGTAGTAGGGACATTTTCCTTTGTATTTTGAAGTTCTCTTGACACGCATATCTTCAAAGAAGCTCCATTTAATCCTTGAATCTAAAAAGAAATATATGTAAGAATGAAATATTATCAAATTTTGGATGATAGTACTTTTACTTAACTGATATATATATATGTACAAGTACGTGATAATAATTTATTCGTTATTAAAATTAAAGTACTCACTTTCACTTTGGGAAGATTTTCCGTATCATCACTAGAGAAGTAATTTGGATGGATCCTATAGTAGGCTATACCGCGTGATCCAATAACATTTATCATGGGTCGCGATGTTCCAATTTGTTCATAATTTGCTCCACATTGTGAATTTATAAGACGCCTCGGAACTTTAAATAGTATTTTTAATAAATGTCAATAAACTTGCAAACTTTTTTAATTACAGGTAAAACAATTGGATTGAAAGTACAAATTTTTGAATAAAAAGTATCATTTGTATGTAATATTCACCTTGTTTAATTCTCGATGGCAATGCATCAATCGATGAGTAAGAATCTGCAATTTCACTTACACTTATAGAAATAACATCGGTGTCCGGATTTAATACCAAATCAGACCATCGATCTTTTGGACCATAAGTTAGAAATAGAATGACCGAATCTGTAAATTTTATAACCAAAATTTTTGTTGTTTAAAAAAGATTGTATAATGTCAGTAAAAAAAAAAAAAAATTATGGCTTTATATTAAATAAATTATTAAAATCATGCGTGAAGTTTGAACGTTAAAAGTTAAAGTTGCTATTTCAATCTTATAATTATGATTATGAATTCAGTTAGTATTTGATTAAGTGATTTACGCTATATTTGAGTTTTGTAAAAGAAGCGATTTACACACAAACAGAAGATTAAAATAAGCTTTTAAATTTTTCATTTAACCCCTTTTTTACAATATTAGATATATTATTTCAATAATTTATTATATATATATATATATTGTTAATCAAATTTTTATAGAAATTTTTAAGCAATTGTTTTTTTATCTATAAATCTATAAAATATGTTTAATTGGCAATAACAAATTATTAAGGAGGCTTAATTTGAGAAGAGACTAAATTTTTTAATGTGAGTAGGTATATGCGAGGAGGTTCACCCGTGTGAAATAAATTATTAAATTCTCTATTAAATAAATACATTCGAATCAACAAAATATTATTATATTACACAATAGATATAACTGATATGTAATTAAAATTTTTATGAATTTACAAAAACATTTAGAACACGAATAACTCATTTTGATCGTAAAATTAATTTAAAAGAACGATAATTATGTAAAAAAATATTTATATATATATATATATATATATATTAGAACTAGTAGTTTTAGAATTTTTATTCTTAAATTATCTGTCGTACCGGAGTAATACTAATTTTCAATACAAATACTTTACCAGGAACCTCTTCTCTCATAATTTTTAATGCTTCATAGCAGAACTCCTTATCGCTTTGAGAAATGCTGCTTTGGTAAGGTATGATCAGCACAACGTCGGATTTTCCTCCAGCCCAACCTAATCGCTGCTCGTCATTAAGCTTCTTTATTTGTAAACTCCTTAGCCTTTCAAATGCTCTTGGTAAATCGAATCCTTTCGCGTCTAGAATATCGCGTATATTGATATTAATATTAATATGCTAAATTGAAGATAAATACTATGAAAATGATGTTACATGTTTCGTAGTTTGACGAATTGAAGATGTGAAAATCTAGAATACTATTACTCGAGTTGCTTATACTTGTCCCATCATGGGCATTTATGATCGTGAAATTACTATTATATTTGCTTATATCAAGATTTTCCAGCAACTGCCTAAAATGTAAAAAAATTTTTTAATTGTCATCATTAATTTAATTTTTTTATTTTATTTGAGCTTTCAGCAATTATTTATATTTTGTTTAGACATCATTTATACGAACGAGTATTTGCTTTAAAGGATAGAATAATGAAAATATTTACCCAAGGATTTGTTGAATTACATCAAAAGGCCAAGTTGTATCAAGAATAATTGTTAAATCGACTGCCGGTTCATCGATCATTCCCAAAGCTCCATGTGTATTGTTGCAAATCATATCATTATTCATTGTTGCTAAAAAAAAAACATATAATTTTTTATTAAAATTAAAATAAAAAACAAAATTCAATATTTAGAGTTAAGAATATTACTAATTTTTATATAATAAAAGTACACTATCAATTCAATCGTAATAAAAATATTAAATTAATTATACTATCGATATAATTATATTACCTTATTCAGCAAAAAATAAATATATATAATAATAAGCTTTACAGAAGTATCAATTATAATATAAAATTCATTTTGAAAAAGTTTTAACTTACTTTAATTTTGTAAAGAAATTTATTGGACAGTTTTTTTTTTTTTTTTTTTTTTTTTTTTTTTTTTTTTTTTATTTTTTTATATGTATATCCTTCCAACTACGGTCGTTAAAATTTACTTTTATTCAAATATGTGTTCAACTATGTTGAATTGATAAGATTATTGTTATTCGTTAATATATATTATGATTTATGTATTTTTATGCTTTAATTTAGTTTATACACATAAATACATAAAAAATAAAATAATTTATTAAAGACCATGAAACTATTAATCACAATAATAATATTAATAAAAGCTATACAATTTTGTTTTTCAACGTCGTTTACGAAAAATATTAAATCTGTAAATATTAAATGCAGAAAAGCAATAAAACCAATTGAAGGAATAATAAATAATATAATATATTAATAATACAATTATTGAAATTTCAATTTTAATTAAATAAAAAATTATGAAAGTTCCCTCTATAAATATTGAAAAACCCTTTTGCTTTCAGTAAAAATAAAATACATAATAATTTCAACATTTAATGTTTTAAATATAATATAATAATAAATTATCAATAACAAATTAAATAATGTACTAATAAAAAGCATGCAAGTAAATGAAGTGAAATAATAAGCAAATTATTCGATTTATAAATGTAATTGTCAGAAATAAAAGAAAATTAACAAAAATTTATCATTATTTTGTGGCGAAAATAATTAAATATTTGAATAAATTTAAATAAATCTTAATAATCAAATATCGATAATTAATTTTTATAATAAGTAAACTCAATCTCGATGAAATAATTGTATTATATCTATGATTATATTTGCTTTTTTTTTCAATTTTTTTACCTATGAACGAGGATAATTCTTTGAATCATTTGTATAAATTTTATTTGAAGAATTAATATATATTATGTATAATGTATATATATATATATATATATATATATATATATTTCACTTGTTTTATCGAATCCTTGTATCTAAGACAATTTTATATATTTGCTAAATATAGTTAAATATTTATAATTTTACCACCATTTAATTTTTCTATTTGTATAACTGATAATTCTACCATATTATTTTCTTACTTGCGTTCTCTTACAATAATTGATAAAGATTATAAATTTATTACCGCAATAAATATTTAAATATAATGAAAGCTTGGATTTTATGAGATATATGTTAGAAAAAAAAAAAATTATTACTGGATTTTTATTATCAAGGCATGATCTTTCAAACATCAATATAGCATTTATTAATAGAATATGACATTTAACAAAACTAAACGATGATTGATTAATTCGAACGCTTTCACGTGAATGGTACTTAAATATTTTTTATTCGTTTATTTATTAAATTTTTTATAAAGATCCTTATGGGAAGCAACGCTATTTAACAATTAACATTTGATCATACTTACTTATAAATGTTGAAAAATCTTTTACAGCTTGCGTAGAAAATTTTTCAATAGATTTTAAGAAAAATGTTGCCTTTGCTATTTCAGTACTCAAAATGACGGCTGCACTATATGTCTAAAAATTGAGAAATATTTATCAAATACGATAAATAACTTATTATTATTATTATTATTATTATTATTATTATTATTATTATTATAAATTATATAATGATATGTACGTATCATTTTTTTTTTCAAATTAATATCTCATTTGTGAAATTTAAGTTCGTTACGATTGTTTTATCCGATTGACGAGCTGCACGATTAGCGATTTACCTGAGATGTCAGTGTATTTATAGGAGCAACGTTTGGTAGATGTGTGCGCCTGTCGCAGGCGCGGTTATTAGGATCGAAAAATCCCTTGTTGCTGTAGTACATGTCGAAAATTTGCGATAACTTTAGATTCCCAAATCTGGAATAGTGAATGGGCACTTGACTCGCGAGGACGAGGCCGTCAATGCCGCCACGTAGCTCCGCGGCTGTCATCTGCAGGTTTTCATTTGCATTTAGAAAATAATAGCGCGGTTGAGTGGTTGAGTTCCAATTTCCATCCACCCCAAGATTGAAGTGATCACTCTGCTGCGGGCCTTGAATTAAAGCTACTTCGGCTAGATCACCTGTGTCATTACAAAAATATCATTGTGCAGCCAGAAGTTTTATATATAGTGAGCGATGCCTTTCTACTAGCAAGATAATGGATTGATGGGGTACGATATAAATATTTACATACTATAAAGCCTTCAATTTCTTGGATTTATAATCTATGTATTTTTTCTAGTCATCATTAAAAAAAAAAAATATACAACTCAAATTAAAAATAAATACAACTCAATGAACACATCCATTCCCAAATGTTCATGCCAAATTAAAAGATTTATCGTACAAGACAAATAATCCAATTGTAAATAATTATACATAATGTGTTAGACACGTACCAGCCAATGTTCCAAAAAACTTGTTATCCAAGTTTACTTCCGACAGTGAGTTAAGCACTTGTGGATCGTCACGTTGTTTTATTAGATCATTTACTCTTATCATCTGTGGCTCTAATCCTGCCGCTATTCCAGCCAGTACCAAACCGGCAGAAATTGTACCGTATCTGTAGATTGATTTTTTTGTTTTTTTTTTTTTTTTATTTAATCAGAAATGGTATTAGTTACAATTTGAATTTTATACTCACGGTGTTCGGACGATGCCATTCTCTATGGGACAACGACTACGTGGTGGCAAGTTTGTGAGTCGTGCGCTATTTGGGTGATTGGGAGGCAATGGCGGATATAAGAAATTTGGATCGACTCCACCCTCGGTTTTACTTAGTATTTCTCTAAATTTATATGCCCATTATTATTATCATAATTGATATTATTATCGACATTATTATCGCTCTTATAGCCTGACAATAACAAGTGCTTAATACCGTAAGATCTTGATTATTTATTCATAAAATTTAGTTCTATATATATGTATTTAATATGTTCTATAATAAATATTAGAATAATAAAATTTAATGTTAAATAATCCAATTCATGAAATTTTATCTCATGTACATTGTTTTGAATATTTTATGTGAATATTTATGTGAGTATAATGCAATTAAAAAAAAAAAAAAAAAAAAAAAAAAAAAAAAAATGTTCATTATGTATTTATATGGTGAATATCTTTTAATTGTTTAACAGTAAACTTAATATTTTCTGACAGGAATCGTAATAGAAAATATGGCGATGGCATTTATAGATTGAAGATTTATAGATTTTTGTATATCGAGGTTCAACAAATAATTATTATCAGTGCCGTTAATGCAAAAATTTTTTTTTTTGTATAATATTAAAATTTAATATTACGACTTCGTATATTTAATGTATCGAAAATTTGAATTGTAACAATTCTTTGATATAAATTAGTACAAATAACTAAATAACTATATAAATACATAATAGAGTAAATAAATTCTTACTTATAAATACTTATTTTTCAATCAAATCAATAATTAACAATTCTTAATGCTAATAATAATTTTTATGAATAATATCCATTTAATATTGAATATTAGAAGACATAAATAAATGTACGTCTTTTTTCTAACAATCATGTTCAGAGAAATTTTTTATGCTCCCTTATAAAGCAATAAATTTTAATAGATAATTGGAAAAATTATTTCAAGCATCGTATTGATGTGAATATTAAAATAGAAGCATTATGTTTGAAGTTAAATTAGTAGCCATTTGCAATAGGAGTAATAATAATGTGATTATCGTATTTATAACGAACTAACAATTGTTCTGGTGAAAGTGTTTCAACGTCGCTCTTCACGCCTTTATGCTGACTGGTACTTCTACTATATCTTTGGTAGCCATAATTAGAAAATTTGCAAACCCTGCTTTCATCCCCTCTTTCAAAAATGTCGATGCTACTTGACAGCATAGAATGTAAGGTACACTAAAACGTAAGACAAAATGAATAATATTAATAATTGAATAAGAGCTTATTGATATTTAGGTTGCCAGTAGCAAATAAAACATATTATTCATCATTCGAATTTAATAAATCAAAAAGTAGAATAAAATTTATTAATCATTGGCCGTTTTAAGATTGAACGAAGAATTATGAAATTTTCAAGGTCTCTAATGGTAAACGATGTGAAAATATATAAATCATGACATATTACGGTTTTATATAAATTTAAAATTTAATCACTCGAAATCGCTTCCTTTTGTTTTTCTTTCTCTTCTTCTTTTCATTCATTTTTTCCTTTCTTTTTTTTTTTTTTTTATTAAAAACAATGTCCGTGCATTGATATTTTCAATTTAAACTCATGAGTAATCAGCGCATTCCTAGCCCACATTTATCATTCGTATCGATTGGTAATTATACTTTTTTGAAAAAAGAAACGAGCGATTATTAATAAGATAAACAATCGGCTTACCCGTTCAAGTGCCGAGATACTATCATTCGGGAAATTGACAGCACTTCCGGGGATGACGCGAAGAGTTTGCGCATGACGAAAGAATTGCTGTCCAAGTGGCGCGTAAGGCATTACACCTACCTGTGCCTTAACTTTTGGGTTCTTGACAATACCATCTTGCCGAAAACTGTTATTTAACATCGGACATAGAAGACCATTCGATTAATATTATTTTTCCTCTCAATTCAATTTCCGGCATTTATTCATTAATGCAACTGAAAAACTGTATTCTAACGTTTCATTGCCATTTCATTCCGATACTCAATCCGCGCCCTTTCTGTCATGACAATTTATAACGTAGAATTTTGAACAATCGATGCTTATTTCTTTCAGCTTTTGAACATTTAATGTCAAGTTATTTCAATTATGTTTTTATTGAAAAATAGACTTATAAATTTTATCAACGTCAAATAGTTTGAATACCGCAGTTAAACGAGAGAATTAAATGCCGTACAAAATATTATCATGTTTTTCATTCTTTCTTTTTATACTATTGAAAAAAAAAAAATAAAAAAAAAAGAAAAAAAGAAACATATCCGATGGGCAATGTTCATACTTCTCAAACATACGTATGTTAAAAGTTGAATAATTAATAATTGATCTAATTACATTGATAATAACCCGATGATAACATTCGTAAAGGTATAATAAATATCATTACTTTTAATGGGCAACGTCACGACATGTAAGCGGATAATCTAAATTTTTCGTAATCTTTATCAAAATAACAAAGAAAAAAAAAAAAAAAAAAAAAAAAAAACAACAAAACAAAAAACAACAAAAGACAATGATATAACTTACCGATGTAAAAGCGTGGACAACAAAATACGCAAGTCCATATTTAGCCCAGGAAAATCCTCTATTTTTCGCAAGATGGCAACGAGCGTATCAATGTTATGTGGTAGTAAATTCCATTTTTTGTATGTGTCACCATCATAACACTCGATTAATGATGGAGATAAATTCTTCATTGCATTTTCTTGACATTTAATACCAACTGCGTAATCAATATTCAATTAATATTTTCATAATAGCGATGTAGATAGAGCGCCTTTAATCATATTCAACTGCATGACAATTATTCGTTATTAGTTCCCTATTCCTTATATAATTACTTTAATATTACATTAATATTTATTAATAATGGAATAATCCGATTAGCTTCTGTGCAAATTTAAATTATATTCTTATTTTGTAGCGTTGATTTATAATCTCATTCCTATACTGCATTTGTATTTGATTATTATTATTATTATAATTATTATTATTATAGTTTAATTTTGTGACCTAATAATTTAGAAAATGCTTATAAATATAAATGATTAGAGATTATTACTAAGCTTCTTGTATATCTTTTTTATTTTTTTTTTTTTTTTTTTTTGTCAGAAAAATAATTGCCTAATAAAAATGAGAAAATAAAATTAATTAAATTTATCATTATACGTTATTATAAATATCGAATAATTTAGAGGTCGTATAGAGTTGCAAAAATATATTAATTTTAATTTGTACTGCCAATATATATATATATATATATATATATATATATATATATATATATATATATATATATAAATATATATTTATTTTTTATTTATATATATATGAATATATACTTATCATAAATTCTTAATTTTCTCATTTTCAAGATATTATTTCATTAGTTGACATAATATACTCTAAAATTTGATGATTAAAATCATCAATGTAAAAAAGTAATATATTTTTACTATTGAAATTCATGTTTTTATTTTTCAAAATATCATAAATTATGTATTCTATTAATTATGGTGTTATATATAAATTTCATAAACTACTTCAAAGTTTTGCCAGTTATAAAAATTATCATTTTCAACTATAGCGCTACAATATATCGACGTAATTAATAATAAAATGATTTTGTTTATTGTCGTTCTATTTAATAGTTTTAAATAATAAATTTATGCCATTAAAAATTCTTATTTATTCAGATTTATTTATTTAGGAAATAGTATGCCCACCCACGAGATGAATTTTATAATTTACCTTTGAACAATCACTCTATTGATTCGAATTATTATAGAGATGTATTTTAAAAGTTGAGGAACCAAAAAATCATTAATGTCATATTACTTACCAAAAATACAGATTAATAAACTAATGGGTAGCAGCACTAAATTACTCGTAACTTTCTTCATTCTTGCTTTTATTATTTTCTAATTTTGTACTTTAAACAACACAACTTGTAATTTGAAAAAATAGTCAAGCACATATTCTTTCACCCAGTCAAATTGTGAAAATTCGATGCGAGAAACAAGGAGTCGGATATAACGTTCATAGTTGCCGTAAAACTAAAAAGAGCGGTGAAGCGTCCACACCTTTCGGAAAGTCGTACAAAAGGTACACTTTCCAATATCGACGGTGTAGTCTCAGATAAGATATGATACCGCCGTATACTTTATTATCTGAGCACTCGTTATCTTAACACATACTACCCACTTTTTATGTATATAAGTGCCTCATCTCGTTCATTCTCTCTCTCTCTCTCTCTCTCTCTCTCTCTCTCTCTCTCTCTCTCTCTCAAAATATATTTCTCACCACTATGTTTAAGTAGATCTAAGCGACACTGAAACTATTTTTAATATTTCATAAAAATATTACAAATTTTCCATTTTTCTCAGATTCATTGAAGCAAAAAACACTTGTTAATTATTTACCAAATGATGAGGTAATACTCATTTTATTATTTGAGCCTGTGGCTTTAATTTTTATTGTATTTTATTCATAACATTTGAATGGCGGCTATTCGAAGAATTTTGTTATTCTATAAATTTTAATTTATTTAAACGTCAGAATAATTGAAAATGGAATTTCAAATAACAATCAATTATGAACTGTATATTATGAATTGTATGCTATATTGAAACGTTTCATTTTAATTCACATTTGGTAAATAATCATAATCTCTTATAAGTAAGGATTTAAATTTCTAACAATTCCTTGTTAATTGTATAATAGTGTTTTTTCTTAACTTTATGTTTTTTTTTTTTTTTTTTTTTTTTTTTTTTTTTTTTTTTTTTTTTTTTTTTTTTTTTTTTTATTCGTTTGAATTATATCATTATGAATTATAATCATATTATAAATTATGAATTATAAAGGACAATGTTTAATATTAAATTGTGTATACTTATAAAGAGACTTTATAAGTTTCAAATGTTAAAAAACCCATTTGTATTTAATTTTGTGAAACTATTTAGTTTTATCAAATTTCTGTATAGATTGCCAAGTTTATTATTGACGTCATTCGTTAAGTAAAAGTTGGTAAAATTAATTTTTGTATAATTCTTATATTCATATTACATATAGTTTAAATTTGAGTAAAATGAAAAATAGTAAAAATTAAAACACCGTTCCATGATATAAGCTCAAAGATAAAAAATACGATTAAGTAAATAAAATTATCTTGATTACAAATATGATTCATTATAATTCTATTTAGCATAATAACACATGTATTATTTAACCGCATTTTGCTTTTCTTTTTTTCTTTTTTTCTTTCTTCCTTTTTTTTTTTTTTTTTTTTTTTTTTTTTTTTTTTTTTTTTTTTTTTTTTTTTTTTTTTTTTTTTTTTGTATAGCTAAGCTAATTATTTCGTAATGAATAAATTGTCAGTGCATATATGCATGTCTTTAAAAAATTTAAGGAAATTGGAAGAAACTACTAGTTTTTTAAAGACTACAATTAAATTGATTTTTATTTTTTAAAAATACAAATACATTACTCTTGCATTATTATACATATGAATAAATATAATTTCATTACTAATGGTTTAACGCATTATTATTATAATTTTCATTGTATATTAAATTCTTTTGACAATATCTTAAATGTATTAATAATACTGTAATTTTCTAAATTAGTTAAAGGGTATTTTTAATAAATATCACGTTTTATAAACGATTAACAACATAAAATGCGCTCAAGAATAGATCAATCATTAACATAGAACAACTTTTAATAATAAAGTTCTCTTTGGACACAATTTATTTCCGACTATATATTTGCATTAGCGCTTTCTATCTATCATTATTCATAGACCGTGTAAATGATTTTTGAATTTGTAAATATAAGAATACAAAGTTAAACATGCACCGTTAACTAGTCAGATAAATATTTCATTATTTTGCAATCCATATCCCTACTTTATTCTTATCTTATCAGATAGAAAAATATGTTGGTAGAGAATGAGTATCAGTCAGCCAACTTTTGTTACTTCGATTGAATCACATTTATATATTCTGCTTTACTACGTGTATAAACAGTCGTCTAATGCCCTTTTTTCAAAAACATGTTGCTGTGCTTTTAATTTGTATATAGATGAACAGTTCGTTATGACAGACTATGAAAGTGCTCCTGGCCCTCGTCATTTTATTTATGGTATCAGTTGGTAAGTTATTCTTATAAACTCTTAAATGCTTATGCATATATATATAACCGAATAAAAAAAAATTGCCATTTTACAATAAATTGGTATTAATAAAACGTTGAGCTATCTTTTTATTGATTTTATATACTTTCAAATTTAATACTTTAGACTGAACAAGCAATATGTTACATAAAACGGAATTCCAAGTATTATCAATATATTCGTTAAAAAAAAAAAAAAAATTAATAAATAAAAACATAGAAGTAATTATAAGAGGGTAACACGAGTATCATAAAAAATGTAATTCTCGCATGATTACAGTATTTTACGGTTTGATAAAAAATCATTTTACTAATTATAATAAATAATTTTAATGTAGCGATGAAGTATTGGAACTTTTTAATTAAATATATATATATATATATATATATTTTTTTTTTTTTTTTTTTTTTTTTTTTTTTTTTGACAAATGTCTAATATGTTAGCATAAATCTAGTTTAAAAGAAATTTATAAATATAATAGGTGTAATATGTATAGTAGGTAATGTTTTCTTAAGTTTTGACGGGAGGATTTTTTAGTGCAACTCAATCGAATGCTTAATTAAGTTAACTAATAGAGTTAATGAAGGGATTTAAAAGAAGGTAAGGAAGATGCTAAAAATATTTTGTAATCGTTTTATGTTTCGAAAATTGTTACAATGTAACTATATTTATCGACAAAACTCTGTACAAGTGAATTTTAATCAGATTAATCGGTTACGATAACTTGATTACAATCAAATTCCTCGTTACGACTGCATAGTCTCACGTTTTAAGTACTTATTAATTAAACATCTTCAAATGTTACTTCTTAAGTATAATTTTCTAGGTCGATGTAAAATCTTTCTTAATAATGTTCATACGTTTTTATCTGTAGATCCGTTACATATCCTTGTTTTTGTTTCTCTTTCCATTACCATAGAGGAATATTTTTAAGCGTTATCTTTTATTAGACTTATTTATTTTTTAAAAAAAATTTTCTGAATTTTTCATAAGGCCATCTAACAATTTTCAAACATTATCTCTTCGATCTGTACTTAGCTATAGTTTCGATTATTTACTTAAAACGCGTATTCCATTGAAATGTGCTCTTTAAGCCTTTTTCTTGTGAAAATTAATAAGGTATTCGTATTAAAAAAAAAAAAAAAAAAAAAAAAAAAAAAAAAAAAAAAAAAAAAAAAAATACATTTTTGATATATAGTACATATCTCGCATTGAAATATTTCTTGTAATTAATTATTAATTTTCGTATATTTAAAAGAAATATTTATATTCTGTAATATCTAAAATTATGATCATACCTTTCGATGAAGCGAAATAATTTATTTTAGAAAATATACAAAAATTTGTAAATAAATGTGAATTTGCAAGTGTGTTAGAGGTTTTAATGAATTTAACGATCTTTTTGCAGAAATTTCTTTGGTTCACTCCCATCGAAAACTACCAGAATATCTTCGAGAATGTTACACTAACAGCAATAAATTCGCATCACCGCTTCCCTTAAATTTACAAACCATTTTAGATATAATTCGAAAAGTCGAAAGATTAACCAATGCATCTTTGTCTATGCGAACACTATCGACTTCGCTTATCAAGAGGTAAAACGTAACATTAATCAATACATATTTAATATTTTAAATATTAAATTTATTATTCAAATCGTAGTCATTTATCATTCGTCGATCAAAGGAATAATTAAATCATCACTGTTTGTAATTTTCATATTATAATTACTTTCTAATTTACGCGTAGGAATATTTGTTTTTTGAATAATTAATCTTACCGCGAAAAATTTATAATGTACAATAAAAATTAATATTTAACAGCTTTTAAGAAAGAAAAAAAATAATTAGTATAAAGAATATTTGTATTTATATAACATTCAAGAAGAAAAATGAGTTGCATTCTATATAATTTTATCAAAAATTAATTTTATAAAGGCACACCGTAATTATCCATCAATTTAAAGTTTTAATTTTTCATATAATCTTTTCCAAAATTATCATGAAATTATTCTTTAATATCGACGATTATCGCCATACTTACCATTAGTAATGATCTGGTATACATTTAAACATATTTTTGTATATAAGTTATAATTTCTGAGGTAATATATGAAAGTGTATCGATCTTTTAAATCTTGACATTACTTTTGTAATCGCAGTTAAAATTATTGAATAATCATTATATTACAAAAAGAAATAATTAAAATTTCAAGTATAATTAATACCGAATCAAATTATATAATCTTAATCTTTTCAACGACACAAAAATGTAGATTCAAACTCGATGGAATAGTATATTCGAAGGATCTACCTGAGGATGAAGGCGTACTCAGATTTTCTGTAAGTGGAGCACAACATGACAAACACCTCATCGTCGACGAATTGATACCCAGTAATATAAATTCATTTCCCGAAGTACTATTGACGCATAATGAGCGCTGTACTCTGCATTTCGCTATATCCAATACAATATGGGACTATTATGACGAAACTGACCAAATGTTTTGTAAATTTAAGCCAAACGAAAGCGCTTTTGGTAATACCTGTTATAATAAATTTACAAGTTCTGAGAGTATATTTTGTACCAAAGAAAAGAAAAAAGAAAGAAAAAAAAAACTTTTAAGTATTTATATAACAGTTGAGCTTATCTTTGTAATCGATAACGTATTTAAAAAGCTATTTCACAATTAAATATCCATGAAATAAAATTCAAAATAAGTCTTACTGGCAGTATTTTACTATTTAACTACTTAACGCCAAAAAAGAAAAACAACATTTTTTTTACATTTCAATAAAATTAACGAAAATGAACATGAATTAAAATTATGCGAAATTAACATTGATGTTTATAGATATGTTTGAAAGGACAAATAACGTTAGATGTCTAAAGGAAGGTGGAGTTATTCTAACACCGTACGGTACTGTAGCTTTAGGAACGGTACTTGCTGGCATAGCTGCTGCACTTCAACCTCAAGTTGTGGAAACAAAGCGGTTGTTAAAAATACGAATAGCCGATAAGAATGATGAAGTGATACCGCCAAGAAAAATGGACACCAAAGGTTCTCTTCTTAGGACATCTCTTTCCAGTGAACGTATAGACAATACTTGGCTGGCCACCGTTGCGGGTAAACTCTCTCTCTCTCTCTCTCTCTCTCTCTCTCTCTCTCTCTCTCTCTCTCTCGGCTAAGTACGATATTACACATCAAAAATTATATTAATAATACAATTCCCTTTCTTTTCACATTATAAGTTTTTTTTTATTACCTTTGTTTTACTTTTTATAATGAGAAGTTTTTTTTTTTTGCTCCTTTTCATAAATAATTTAAATAGTTTCTTTTATCGTTTATATTTTGGTGGAACTTGATCGAAATACCACAATAAGTATACATCAAAATCATAAATATTAATCAATAACTCTACTATAAAATAAATTTTTAAATGTTTAGTTTACTATTTTAATAGTTTTATTAAGGTGAATTGGCTGAAATGGCTGTATACCAAGGACCAATTTATGATGATCAAATGTTTATTGGCGCCACAGGATTTTGGGATCGTACTATGCGCCCGCATTTTTACTATATAATGCATCCTTATGAGAATTTCGATCTGACGAGGGCTGAAACAGTTGGAGCGATTGACGGTAACTTTGAATTTAGTCCTTCGATAGAAAATTTTATTGCGCAATAGAATGACATATAATCCTTGTCATTGCACGATCCAATAAATTATATGATTAACTTATTTATATAATCATTGTTTTAAAATTTATCGTATAAATAAAGATTTACAGCATAAATAATAAGTTAAACTAATAATTATAATAATAATAATAATAATAATAATAATAATAATAATAATAATAATAACAACAACAACAACAACAACAGAAGAAAGGATAATGTCAAAGAAATGCGCGATTAATTTTTCATTGTATTACAAAAGCTTTTATGTTTAGGTCTTATAATAGCAAAGAATTTACATAGTTGGACAAGGAAATTTGAAAATCTTCGACTTAGCCAAGTATTGGATATGTATTATTCAGAAAGTGGTGCATTTTTTAATAAGAACGTTAATGTGTGCGAGCGTGGTGAACAATTTTTACGTATTGCTCCAAGGAATACTCTACAAGATCAAGTCAGTATCAGTTATATATTTAATTTTACAATTAAAAAAATTACGCGTTCATAAGAATTTCATTCAATTATTTTCACTCTTATGTAAATTTTGTAATTTTTTTTTTTTCTATAAATTTGTAGACTTATGCCGCTGCTCAATTATTAATGTATCAAAACAGTATCGCAACTATGAGTGATGCAATATTACAACAAATGGTCAATCGTTCCATTAATCACTTTATGCAATACACAAGTGAGCATCTCTTTACCCAAATACATTGTCGGTCTCCACTTAAGCAGCAAATGCGCGTCGAAGTCATATTTGCTTTCGATGGATCTTGGACCAGAGTTTACACAAGTGACTTTCTAGCGTAAGAGTGGTATTTCAAATTTTATCCAACTAATTATTTTTATGGCAAGTGCGATATTCTTTTATAATAAAATTAATATATTAGAATAAAATTTCAACACACTAGAATCAATAACAAGGCGATACGTATAACAATAGCTTAATGATATTAACAACCATTCTTGTAAAACTTTGTCGAAATACAAAAAAAAAAAAAAAAAAAAATACATATATCAATCATGTAAATGCAAAATATCAATTTAACACTACAATATTCTCATGAAACGTTAAATTTTTATGTATTATTACTGTATAGTGTGAAAAATAATATATAAGTCTATATTAATTCAGCGCGTGTATTAAATATTCCAATTTTCTACGAAACTAAATACATTTAATAAAAACCATTTAATTAAAGCAGCATGCATAATATTATATATAATATTATATAATATTATATAGGAAATTATTTATAAATATTTTCTTAAATTATATATAGAAGTTCACAAGAGTTTAATATTGTTTTTTATACATATAAAAATGCAATATTAAAATTAAGAAAATAGATAATTTTATAATATAATTTATTTATTTCAATATATTTTATTAGATCTTAGAAAAAATAAAATAATTAGATGCAACTGAAAGTTTATTTACATAATAATATTGCTAATTATAATGTATACAGAGCACTGGTAGATGATCTCAATGTTTCTACATACGGATCAAAAATGGGCATAATTCATGGAGAAAATGGTAAATGGTTGTTAAATGTAACCAATAGTCCATCTAATGTTCACACAGCAATTAATAATTTATCGAAAATCAAATGTAAGTAAAAAATTGATTATGCATAGTAAATACTTATATTACTTTGGTACATTTGATATATTTAATAAATTTAATATTTAATGTAATTAAATTGCATTTACTATAAGGAAAGCTTATTAAATTCTATTGTTTAAAAGTATTTAGTAAGCATTTATGAAGGCAGTCCTAAACATTTAAATAATACTTAAAATTGTATGTGTGTATATATATATATATATTTGAATGGGAAGATAAATTTTATTTACATAAGTAATGAGTGTTATTTCAAATATATAATACTTAAATGTAAAAGTATATTTTAATTCTGATTTTGATGCAGGGCCATCGGGTGTAAATTTGTCCGAGGTCTTTAAGAGTATTTTGACATATTTAGATGATAGATGGGAAAATAACTTTAATAAAAATATCATTGGCAATTATGGACAAGCTATTGTTTTTTTGATACCTCGTATAAAACTGACCAATAAAGAAGTCAAGTTGGCGTTAATAGCATTAAATAAAATTAAAACAAAACATCCAGGTATAGTTATAATATTAATTGCAGAATATTAATTTTAAGATAAAGATGCATATAATAATTATAAGTTACAACTACGTCACACAGAAGTTAATTTTATCTATTACATATGTGAAAGTAAGGCCGAGCTTTTAAATCCATTTATAATAACTAATGAAGATCAAATAATTACGACATTGAATATCAATGATATTTCGAGAATTCTTTCAACAGGTTTGTATTCAATCAATAACTTAATTCATAATTCATATATGTCAATTATCTAACGATTGTATAAACTTATTGATTAAATGAATGTAAATATATCATTTCGTTACTTTTAAAATACAATATGAATGCTTAAATACATAAAGATTGTAATAGTCAATGTGATATTGTTTTAATTTAGTGCCCATGATTTTAAGATCAAAAGAACCTAATATTCATACTATCAAAGGAACATTACAAAATAAATATTCAGAAGGAGTGTTTAAAACTTATGTAAGTCCATTGGAGTCTATTTCATATCGATTACATTCTCAGTGGCGAGACAAAGCAAAGAAATTTGCAATACAGGTATATACTGATCTTTGATAAATATTAAATTTCTTTTTATATTTACTACAACTTTTACTTGAACATCTAAAATTTCATATTTATAATGTTCATTGTATTGCAATTAATTTTTCGTAGAAAATAATTACAAGTAAAATAATTTTTTTAGTTAAAAGGATTAGGTTATGGAGAACTGAAAGTTTGTTGCTGGAATCCAGATACAAGTAATAGAAACGAAATAGTCACGTACTGTAAATATTTATCATTGAATGGACAAATTTCTTTATCAGATGATGTTTGTAATAATGATGGTAGCAAATGGCCAGACATGTACTGTCAAGTGCAAAATATTTCAACAGTTATGATATGCACAGGTAACCAACTTAAGTTTATTCTATAAAGCAATACAACATTCGATTAAATATTATTAATTATTCTTATTTTAGAAAACGATTGCAAATCACCTGATCAAGTAAAATATACTATTAGTGCGGAAAATATACAATGTTCATCTTCTGATAAAAAATTCTCTCTTAAATTACTTTTAATTATTTTACTTATAACTATCACTATATAGTTAAATATTTTATTGAACAAAATAAAAAGTTAAAAAGTATAATTTATTATCTATCATGTAAAAATAAATCTACACAGTAAAATGACTCCTTATTTACCACTATTAATAAGTATTAATAATTGTTGTATGCATATTCATAAATTAATTTAATTAGATACTGAAAATTACTGGAAGCGGCGAGATCACCCAATTCTTGTTCGGCCAAAATTAATTTAACTGGAGGTAGCATTTCTTCTATTTTGTTTCCTGAAAAGTATTATTTTTAAGTTAAAAATTATCGTAACGCAGCTTTATTTACATCATACAAAATAATATTAAAATATTTATCACCAAGCCAATAAAAAATTATTAATATCTAATATAAAATCATTCTAATATATTAGAACGAACAGAAATTATACTTGTTCAAGTTACTCCATCAAGCTCATAATTAAATACAAGCTTACCCATCAAATGAATTAAATCCATTAATTTGAAGAAAATCGTTTCTTGAATTTGTTGTTCCGGATTTATACTAACAGTATCCCACTTATCATTTCTTGCTGCACGTGCCCAAATTTTTAATTTTAAAGATAATTTTTCATCCTCTTGGTCAATATATTCAAGCAAATCAAGTGCTTTTTTGAAATCATACTCATTAGACATATGACTCTCTGTACACGTATAAAGCTGAAAGCAATAGTATAGTATAAGCATCGTATATTTTATTTAAATTAAAATAATTAATTATATATAGAATTAAATATTATCTAAACTTCTAATTCTAGATAGCTTGTTAAACATATACATATAAGAAATATTATATAATGATGCTATTTTATACAAAATGTACACTTGTTTATTATAAATTATAAAACATATTCTATTATAAAAAATATACGAAAATTTTTTAAAAAAAACTTATTAAAAATTTATTGTCAATTAAATCTATCGACAAATACTTGATTATAATTTTTATTAATTATCGATGCTTTGTTATTGATTTTCAATTGAGTTATATTTTTCATAAGGATTATTTTATTTAATTTAATCCTTATTTCATAATGAATAGTAGTGCTAATATATTTTTACCAAATAATAAAAATAATGTATGCTTACATTAATTAATTCTGAAGGATTAAGAACTCGTAATTTTTCAACATCATAACCATACATCTCCAAAACATTAACCGGAACATCTTCTTGATGTGCTATTAGATTTAATTCACTATTAATTTTTTTAATACTATTTTCAATTTTATCCTCGGTATCGTCAGAAGCTAAAAGAGCCAATTTTGCCAAAGAAAGCATTGACTACAAAAAAATTTTCTTTTTAATTAAATAAATTTATATTATAATGTTCCATACTGTATACTTTATAAGTACTATAAAGTACATTCATTTTTAAGTTTTTCAATCAAAGCAAAACAGTTTCTAAATGTAAAATTGAGAAAAAACCTTTTTCCGAGCAACGAGTTCAGTTTCTTCCATAGCTAACGAGTAAAGTGTTTTAGCAGCAATGTCATATTCATCGGAAAGAGCTGCTTGTACCCAAGATAAAACTGGATGTTGCAGAAGCTTTTCAGTTAATTCAGTTGCTCCACCACGACGACATCTTTCCACCAATTGACCTTGACGTCCATCTTTTACATACCTTGGGCAATTAAATATATTTATACGGAATGAACTTGAAAAGGTTTTCATATTACAATTTAATACGTGGATAATTGTTTTTAATTTATATTTTAGATAATTATAATAATTATAATTGATAAAATATTATTCGTTCGAACGAAATTATGATAATGTAATTTTAATAAAAATAACTTTCGAATAAGTTTGAGGTTTGAAAGATTGTTTTACACGAATTTAACATTTTTTACCATGAGAATAAAAATCCTGCAAAATCTTGACTAGCAAATTGTTCCATGTAATTATCGAGTCGATTTTTGTTCTTTGTTAATTCACAAATTTGAATCAATGATGCAAAGTCGCAATACTTTTCAGCAAGCATCGCTGCATTTTCATATTGTTCTTGCTTTACTATCAAAGTAAATTAATTATAAAAAAAATTATTCAGAAAATTCATTAACTGCTTTGAATAAAAAGTTTATTTATTTACTTACCTAAAGGCTGAATTAAACTTGTTCTTTCTCCCTCGTATTGTTTCAAAAGAATGTCGAATTTTTCAGTTCCTCTGATACTTTCTAAATGGCACTTCCTTCCATCTAAAATGAGATCAATTAATCCCACCAACTGCTCGTATAATTCACTTTTAATACTTGAATCACTTGTATTATTTACACCATGTTGCAATGTTAACTTTTGCTAGAAATAGGATTTCTTTATATTATATGTCACAACAATTATTATTATGTATATAAATATATAAATATATAAATATATATATATAAATATAATTCCTATGGTTGGTATAATAGAATGCTTTATTAATTCTAATAAATTCAGGATATAAATGTTATTGATACATAATTTTAAAAGTAAAATAGGCATGTCACACAGTATGTGTACACATATGTGTATGTAAATGTTGACATAATTGTACATATGATTATAAAATGAAATTAGTACAAACCATTGTAGTGAGGCAAGTTCTTAAACCATATTTTCCAGAAGCAGCGGTCCAAGGTAAGTACTCAGTTACAGAGGAGCATCTTGGAGGAATATATTTTTCGGCATTATATTGACGATATTTAATAACTTCGTGAAGAACTCCCTATAAAGCGACATTAAAATATAAATTTTATCTTATAGAAATTAAAAGGTATATTTTATAATAAATAAGCTTACTAATAAAATTGAGTTCACTTGCAAGATATATTGTGCGATTTGTTGAGTGGGTCTTTCGGATTGCGACTGGTCAACTGCAATTTGTATTAAATTTGGTAAAAAACGATGAGCCTCGCTTACTTCTCTATAGAATATGTCATTTTGAGTTAGATATTCCGAAACAAAAGATTCAGGTTGTAAAGTACTTTTTATTACTTCATCTATAATTTCTGTATATCTACAATATATAGATATTATTAATTTTTACTAAGCTTAAATGAAATATTATTTTTCCATTTTTTAAAACACAAATATAAATATATTATTGCGTTGCATATAATTTAATGTAAAAATTTGATAATAAATCAAGTCATATCACTTTATGCGTAACAAAGATTATAAAATTTTATATCTAACAATTTATTTAATTATTTGAAATCAATCTATATCTACATTTAAATTATATGTACGATAAGTTTATAATTAAAAATAATAATGATTTGATGATATTGAGATTTAAAGTACCGTTGCTGGAAATTATATATAGTGAGCATAGCAATGATCTTTTCTGAAAATTCTCCAAGAACATGAGAAGTTGACATGATAATCCCTCGATATGTAACTGCACAGAACTAAATAAAAAAATCATTTAATTTATTATGGTGAAATTTTTCTAATTTTACGAAGCTAAATATTACTTAAAAACCATATTTGTATTAATTTTTGGTTAATACTAAATTTTCTTTTAAAATATATTACAAACTATTAGAATTCTATTATAATTCTTATTATAATAAAACAAATATAGTATTTTATATAAAACATAAATTGAAACTTACTCGAGTCCATAGGTTGTGTTCTTTCAAAAATGAAATAAATAGGTCGATAGATTTTTGCTTTCTTTCAAGTTGATGTGGAATCTGCATGTCTAAGACGGCATTAAGGGTAAACGCTGAAATACAATAAAAAAATTAATTATAGAACAAACGAAATATTTAAGAATTAAATGTTATTACTTAAATCTCTGTGATTTGCCCATCTTGGATCATTTGCAGGATAATCATCGATCAAATACTTTGCAACTTTCAAGACTAAAGAATCCAAAAAAGCATCGATATCCATTACTGGTTCTTCTTGTAAAGGAAAAAGTTCTGTTAAAATTTCATCACATTGTTCCTATATTACAATTAGTGGTAAAAATAAAATATTTAAATTATACTAATTTAATATAATAAATCTTTTATTATAATAAGTATTTTTAACATTTAGTAAGCAAACCTTATTTTGACGAACACTTAAAAGAAATGCTGCTTGGAATTGTCTCACACCATCCGAACTGTGAAACATCTCTTTTATCTCATCATTACTGATTAGAGTGATAAAGTGATCTGGTATCTGGTTATTACTTTCCGAATAATCTATGCTTAAATTCATGTCTGAATAACTTCTGTAATACATAATTGTATAGTTGCATATTATTCTGTACATCAATATATAGTATTTCTATTTTTCAATCATGCAAGTTATAATCATTCTTTATTTTTATTACTTTAGAATGATAAAAATAAAAAAATTACCAAATATCTGTCAAAACTTACATATATTTGTAAAGTAATTGATTTTTTTAAATTTCTTATTTTAATGTATATATATATATATATATATATTAATATGCCTTATATATTTAAATAAATAACTATTATCAATATTAAGTTTTACTCTAACAAATTTTGTTGTAATTAATTCATTGTACAAATTTTATGTTAATAATATATTAAGATTGTTAAAAAATATAGATGTATAAAAAATGATGCGATAATAAACATTTCAATATTTTAAAAATAGTTATGGATACTAATTGAAAAAAATAAAATTTAAATGATAGAAAAATTAGATTTACTTGTCTTCCATAAACTTATATTTTACTAATTGATGAGCATTTTTATTTAGTTTCATCTTAATAAATTAATTTCAGAATTAACAGTTTTAACGAATATTTTTAAAATCTTTTTCTGTTTGTCAGTCAAAGATACTCCAATGGAACTTTTATCAATATCAGTCACTATTATAAAAATCATATAATTCATATGAGAATAAAAGTAATAAAACTAATAATATACACAATTACTAATACACTACAGAACAAGTAATAGCGAACTGTAGTATAAACAGACGTTTATCATAGATTTAAGTTTGTACCAAACTCCTACGACATACAACGGTAAGCTTATCTGGATAAGTGAATTATTATATATAGAAAATCAATTATATTAAGAATTACTGATTGAAGTCTTGATTCACAAAATCAGTTGGAGATATAGTAATTAGTCCATGATTTCTCGTGAAAAGCACTGGAGTTCCTGAACAAAGAGCACCACCTAATATGCTATCTTTACCTCCGCGTGTTAAGTCTATTTTATCTTGTTCATATTCTGATAAGTCTGTAAATAATCAAATTTTCACTAAAGTTTACACAGTATGTATTCATTTCAATATATTTCAATATATCAATATTCAATATTAGATAATTAATATTTTTTACAATTGGTTTTATTTTTTAAATCAATTACTGGAAAATATTTTTAATATAATTATTAATAATTATTACGATCTGTGCAATTACAATATTAATTACCTAAGTAAAATTTTTGTTATTTGAATGAGTAAATAAGCTATTATGCAATATAAATTTATATATAAATAAAATTTATTTATTTGTGTAAAATCTAACAATCATTAAGATTTACTTTTTCACGATGGTATCAAATTATTAAATTTACATTACAAAAAATTTTTCCTTTTTCGCAAATAAATTTACTATTATTTTAATATTTAGTCATTTTAAAGTAATCGAAAACTTTTATGAAATTTGTATTACTATTTATTACTTTAACAAAAAAAAGTACTTACTGCTAACAACAATAATATTGTTTTCGTTATAAACAATTATCTCCCAGCCCGATAGAATAAAATGGTAGGAGTGAATGGTAGTCTCTATATCATCGTTATGATATACGGGTCCAATCTTAATTGGAACAAACCATTTGAAAGTATTTGTTAAATGTGTACCAGTGAGAGGTATTAAACCAACTGCAAAATGAATTTGAGCAGAAACTTCAGCACAATGAGCTGCCATGAGAACAACAACACCTTCCTCTATCTGTTGCATATCTATCATCCACGTAACCATATTTTGTGGATTACATGCACTTGACTCCTATTAACAATATTGTTTAAATAATCTTATTTAAATCTATGATTTCATTATATTGGATTTAATTAAAATATAATTATAGTGCTTTCTTCATACACCAAAACAAATCTATTTTGTTATATAAAATATTATTATGAAGAAATATTGATTATGACAATTATGATATAAAAATGTTAAAATTTCAAATATATTAATACAGTTGAATAATTCTTAGAAGTGCAATTAACATTTTTTTTTTTAATAATAAAAATAGTGATAATTAAATAAATTTTGAAGAATTTATTTATTTAATTTTATTGAAAATTCTTAAAAACATAAAAAAATCTTATTTAATTTTCTTTATCAATTAAGTGCTTCATCGATTTATGAAGTACTACATGAAATGAATAGATTACGTCAATTGATAATTTATAAAAATTCAGAATGTTATTCATACCCATAAACGTCGTTGAAAAGATTGTATAACAATATGTCCAATATCTTCATCAAATTCCATTTTCTCTTGTTCTCCCAGTGGAAAAGACCAATACTGTAACGAATTACCAGCTAGAATAAGAATTCTTGATCCTTTTTCACTTATTCCAGTGCAAAGAACTTTTGTTAATTTCTGAAAGAATTTTAATATAATAAGTATATATTAGAGATATTTCAAGAATAATAACTGAAAAATCAAAAGAGAAATTATAGCAAGTTTAGATTATGTGTAATTAAATTGTAAAACAAAAATAAAAAGAATTTGCTTGGTTAAAATCAATAATTTTAAATAAACTACTGTATTATATTTTACAGAAATTATGAAAGAGGACTATGATAATTTCAAAATTTAAAGCATCAAGTAAATCAATATACAATTTTTGAGAAGAATTAGATTATTGCGATAAGAGGTATTTAGTGGATCGTACTACATAATTTATTAATTTTTTCAAATATTAATTAACCTTCTGCATTACCTATCAAATTTTAACAAATTGTATACTGTAGTAGTATAGTATTAAATTTATTTAATATAATATCAATTAATTAATTAAAGAATTACATTTGAAAATCATTAATAATGAATAAACATGAAATGCTATTGAAATTATTTACAATATCTATTATCTATATACAATTAGAATTAGAAATTAAAAAATTGTATTTTTATATAAATTATTAATATAATTTTAAAGGAAAAATATAAAATTGAAATCCTTACTGTTTCCAAAACAGGCGATTGTGGCATAGCACCAAAAATTAATGATGACATTCTTCTACCGATACCACCGAGCCAGCCTTGGCTTGTTCTTAATACCCTGCAATTAATACTGCCCCTACCACCTGTGTATTGAGGTTGTAAAAGTGCTACGGTACACGTAGTCGTGGCCAGGATGCAACCGTGACCAGGTATATAGGTCAAACAATCAACTTCCTGACCAGCTAATTCTGCGCTAGTTTCAATCGATAATTCCTCATTAGCAATACTAGCCCAATAACGAACGACACCTTCTGGAGAAACTGCCATACAGCTTGGAACCTGTATACATATTTTATTTATTCACTTTGTGCTGTGTTAATTATACGATTACAATGTAATTTAAAATAGTAATTATGTATTGAAATTATACAATGTAATAATATGTATTTAAATACACTTTAAAATTTCTTTATAAAAATATAAAAAATTTCATACTTATTTAAATAATGTTTTAATTATAAAAATTTAATTATCCTATTTTCTCTTAATATAATTTTTTGATATAATCATATATATTTATATAATTTATATATTTAATTTATGATTTCTATTATTCAGATTACTTGTTGTCCAGATGGCAGCCAAACAGCGATACATTCTGCTTTATGTGCTAAGTCACTCTGCGGTAATAAAAGTTCACGGCATTGAGTTTTAAAAGTTCTTTTTTGTTTTGGATCGTGTACTGTGATTTTGCATTGCCATACAAGCAATCTTCTTCCACAAACAAGCCATGCCCAGCCATCCAACGAAACACTAACGCTAACAAATGTATTACGCTCCACGAATGTTAATGCTTCGGTCACCAGAACTGGCAACGACGAACCAAAATTTTGGACAACATGACTCGCTGTTCTGCATATTATCTGTACCGATTGATTGGATTTTCCAGAAATACTTGCACCACTGAAAACAATGCGATGATTAAAATAAAAATAATTTATACTTACAATACATAAGATAATAAAATAATATTTAAATATATATTTTGTAATATAAAATAAAGTGCTTTCTATACGTACGAACTGAATTTTTTTAAGGATTGTACCAAAGATAAACGTCTTCTTGGAGAATTGACATTCTTACCTACTAAATTACCAATACCTGATCGATCCATTATATAAATTATATGCAATATTAAATTATATATTTTATGTGCATTAAGCAAACAAGTGTAGATATTTGTGGTTATGTTTGTGCTATACAGCCGGTAAAAATAAGAACGAACATAAATTACAGCACACAAATGAATCAACAAAAACTCCTTTCCCAAATTTCTGTATACTTAAGAATAAACAGCTCGAAAAGTTTTACCCCATCTAAATGTCTTCTATTTACTATTTTTAACTGATAACACTACCGGCTACATTAAAAATAATTGTAATGGAATGGGCAGCGAATATTACGTCAATTGCAAAAAAACTCAATACTTCCTTTCGCAGCACATGTATTCCTTTAATATCTCACATTCAACCAATGTATTATATAATACATATTTTTATTTCGATTATGCGTATGACAATTGTCCAAACTTAAATGACAAAATTTTTTTATCATTAAGATATTCAAACGTGCATATTTCTGTAAGTCATAGTTTTTCGTATAAATTTGAATTCGAAACAGTTGTGTTCGATTCAAGGCGGACATATCGTTAATTATCTATACCTGCGTGTTTTGAGTGGAATAAAGTAAGACAGATTTATACACACTGCATATCGAGCATTAAAATTTTTATTCTTCCATTGAATTTTATCTACTTTATTTCTTCGAAGTGCATAGATTAAAAAATTGATACTCTTAGGTATTTTTCAGTATTTCCCCTTCTCGCTCTCTCTCTCTCTCTCTCTCTCTCTCTCTCTCTCTCACACCCATTTAGAACGAAATCTATGCATATAAAGTTATCAATCAACGCCAATGATTTTTCTACCGACGATAAAGTCAAATACAACTGTATTGATAAGAATGGTGTGGTTCAACTCATCGAAAAATATTGATAATTAAAAAGCCTATACAAAAAGAAAAACAAAAAAAAGAAAATATTTCCTTGACAGTATATTGTTGTTGACAGTATAATTATATTCTTAATGTGTATGGTCACGTAGTATGGTATAGATTATAAATAAGTTGGTGCTAAATAAAAGTATCAATTTTTATTAAAGAATTAAGTTAAAAACATAAAAAAAATTGACACGAGACGTATGCGCGAATTAAAAAGAAAATTAAATTATGATGGATGGTCGAATTCAAAGCTCAACACAAACAAAATTCATATTGTCACGATACAAAATCCTGAAAACAAATTTTTTTACAAATAATATATGAGATATTTAAATGTTTTATGATATTTGTTCTAATTAAACTAAACTTCCGAAGGAGAAGTTGAAGTTAATAATACTTATCATAGATAAAACAAAAAAAGCATAAGAAGAATGTATTTATTTAAATTGTAATTTTTAAATTTCATAATAAAATGCACACATTATTTTTTACTTAAATCTAAACATAAATATATATATATATATATATATATATATATATATATATATATATATATAAATATATATCAAAACATAGTAATTTTTATTTTAACAAAAATTAAACAAGATTATACATATGTTCTTATGACTTATTTAATAATTCAAGCTTTCTTTTATTAATTTTATTATATTTAGTGTAATTCTGTAAGTTGTTATTATTTTTATCGTCTTAGAAAATTAATTATTTGTAGACAAAAGGTATCACGCGTAAACTCTTAAATTGCTATTAATCAATAAATGTTTATTAGACTATAAATAGAAAAACGTTTACATACATCAAACAAATATTTAAAGGAAAATCTCAAAACATCTCAAAACTAGTTATTATTGATCGATTAATTAATTAACTAAGGCTAAAATAAATAAATGAATTACCAATGATAATAGATTATATGTAAATTTATGTAAGAAAATAATCAAATATTTAAAATTACTTTATTCTGTTAAACGAATATTAAGAAACAGCAAAATTTTAATTATTAATTATTACATATTGTGATGCAATAGAATTTAGCTTGGAAATTATATTTTTTAGTTTCACAATTCGCATTGTTACGCATACACACGTATGCATATATTACTAATAGTAAAAACAATTGTATTTTTTTTTAAATTTATTTTTATAAATTTATTTTTAATCTATTGTAGTTTATTCGCATGAAAATCAATTATAATGTGGGGAAATAAATGCAAAGTAATAATTGAATATTCTTACTTATTAACTAAGTGTTTATGACAATGAAAAAGATTTAATAATGTAAATGTAATATTTTTGATCTATTAATGAGAAAATGAGATTTTTCTATCATTAAGTAACAATGCCCTAACACAGGACGTACTATCGTAAAAAGGGAAATTGTATTTATTTAGAAAACTACACCGCCTACATCTACTTGTTGAATACATTGATTATTATAAATGAAAATGATAAATGATTTTCGAGTGAAAAACGTAGTCTTGCATAAAGCGAACATTATTAATCGCTTAACGTAGAGCAACAAATATACAATATAACAAATAAGAATAAAATATACGTATCCCGAAGGAGACCAAAGTAAAGTAAAGCTAGAACAAGAGGTATAGTATTAATATCCCACCCTTCGAGTTCCGAGTCTAACCGAGTGGTGCCGAGTATGCGACAAGGGTCGAGGGGTGAATTTACGTTCGGATTTTGGTAGGTTGGTTCATACGGCAGCAGTCGAGGAAAAGAAAGCGACACCTAACAGGGAGCGAAAAGGAAAGTCAATCATCAGTTAGAGTGAAAACGCCTGTCGTGCCGGTTGTTTATAGGAGTAATAGTGGTGAAAGATAATGCATACTCTTTCCACTATGTCCCATATGATTAATCGAAAGTTAGAGATGTGAGTGGAGATACGGAAGCCTGAGGGAGGCGATTCTAAGGTTTATTCATGACGCTCATGTACAAGCGCACGACTATCGCATAATCTAATTTCTTCGCTTATTCATCTATTGTAAATATGAATTAAATGTTATTGTAAGATTTGTAATGAGAGCAGCGATTGAAGTAGAAGCAATTAACAGTCGAAAAGCTGAAAAGTGTGCCAGATTCGTATTCCTATTAAAAGAGTAGACAAGATTATAATTTCTTTTTAGATTTTATTATTATTATTATTATTATTATTATTATTATTATTATTACTTTTAACACTATTATTCTCATTATTGTCGCTGTTGTTGTTTTTCCTGTTTTATACAGCAAATAATATGTAAATGTATATTATGCATATATAAGTAGAAATCAAATCCCATATATTTACAATATTTATGAAACAGAAAATCTTTGACAATCATTAAAGAAGATAAAGTGAAGAATTATAATTAGGGTAATACATACTTGCCTCTATTTATGAATATATATATATATGCGCGTATGTATGTATGTGCGTGCGTGTGTGTGTTTGTTTATCTATATATAGACACGCTTGCAGGAATGTGTGCTCGATTTATATTTGCCGATTAATTAAGTTCAAAACTACGAAGTGCGCCAGATAAATAATAAAATAAAGAAGAAGTAACATACATATCATAAGGATTTCCTTTGCCGGTGAGTACTAAACAATGTAATACATATGTAATATATATATATATATATATATACATATGCATACATCCTCTCATATTTATTTATAATTTGTTTAGTACAATATTAATGGATTCAATTCATTCCAATGTTATTTACACACACACATATATATATATATATATATTTTTTTTTTTTTAACAAATATTAAATTCATAGATTCTTTATTATAAAATTAATACGGATCAATAAATCCTAAACTGATTTTTAATCATATTTTGATATAGTTTATTAAGCTCTACTTATTTAGCATTGATTATACGATAAGAGGTAATCAGTGTAGGGTAACAATGTATTTTAAGGAACCAATATATTGTCACGTGTATTATATAATTTTGATAATATTTATTTATGACAGATAAATATTTCATACAAGTAAATTAAAAATACAAATGAAATTAGGAAAAAATATATTATTTATATTTTTAATTTATTAAAAAAGAATACTCATTATAATATTAAAAATAATTATATCGAATTAGACTTCTATTGGTTAAAGAAATTAATATTAATAATGCTTAACACATATTATGGCTCTATTTTTTCATTCTATGCGTATTTAATTAAAGTAAGATAAAAAGGGTTTCGAGACCAAATACATCGCTCGTGTTTCACCTGTTCATTTACAAAAAAAAAAAAAAAAAAAAAAAAAAAAAAAAAATTATAAAAACTTATTTGACCTTATAATTTTAATTTAATATTTTACATTCAATAGTTTATTAACAAAATTTAATCTTTTCACATATTTATTCTATTTTTAAATTGCTCGCCTTGTATAACATTTTAATAGTATTATCGTAAATTCGTCATGCTTTTAAAAGTCTGTGATAAACAAAAATTAGTTTATTCATAAAATGTAAAAATGATCCAAAGTATGTTAAATGCATTCTTGTTAATTTAAAAAAAAAGTGCTTAATAACTGATTTCATATTTAACTTTAAATTTCAAATAAAATTACAATTGACTCCTGAACTAATTGAATTTAATACTAAAAATATTTAAGCATAATTAAAATCTAAAATATCTTACATTTAAAAATATCTTGATACAAAATATTATAAATACATATGATTATTTAATTTCGTCAATTAATACAAATGAAATTATCTACTTGTTCGCGACAATAACAGCAGAAATATTTCAAAATATTAGCTTTTTCAATCTAAGATGAAGTTTCATTTATTACACAAATATAAATCATAAATTTACAAGATTTTTATTTATCGACTACAGCAAAATATATCACCCAAGCTCACCGGGAGTTATCCCAAATTATATTTTGTTAGTCTGATGGCCTCAGCTTATTTTGCATATAACCCCTCTAAATTTTTAAGACAAAATTGGATAATAAATCAAATGAAAATCTTTTCTCATTCTCTCGAAAGTGCGAAGAAAAAGTGTTGATAATTAAACTTTGGTGAGCTTCATTGGAATATAAATATATCATATATAAACATTAACAAAAATATATGAAAAGTTCATTCTTGTATGGAAAAATGATACATACATATATATCAATAAATGTACATCTATAAATATCTGTAAGTTCATAATTTATCGTTTAACTATAAATTAAATGGCTAATTACAAGTTAAATCGCTGTCGTGAGAATTTTCTTTAATATATAAAAATTGAAATATCTTTTTGTTTTTCTCAATCTATGTAACTCAATATATGTATCTTTAAAATTTTATATTTACAAACTTCATTTTTCAACATATATTCAATTTTAAATAATCGAAAATATAGTTACAGAACATGTTTTTTGTATTACATTATTTTTAATTTAAAAAGGTTCTTTTTTTTACATTTTTTCATTTTATATTTTATATCGCAAGTTTTTAATATATTAATTAATATTTAACAATTATATTGAAGCATAATATTCCTCAAATATTTTGCATCATAGCTTTAGTTGACCGTATTAGACCATTTCGAAAAGTAATAGTAAATAGTGGATAAACTGTGAAAGTTCCTAAGTTTAATTTCTAGTTGCACTACATAACTTAGTGGAATTTTTTCTAACTTTTATATTTCTACTTACTGGAATTGATAGATCAATTTATATCAATAATCTAAGTTATAAATGAAATAACATCTTTAATAATATTTATAATTATATATATATATATATATATATATATATATATATATATATATATATATGTATATGAGATAATTAGTTGATAAACGTATTGTTGAATAAAAAACTCAGATACTTGTAATAAAGAATAGAAAATTTTTTGTTACGTAAAAATTTTACTTGTCAAAAACATAAAAAATTCATATAAATAAAATTCCCAAACTAATCAATAGAAATGATGATTAAGTTTCTAATTAATAACAATTTAAAGAACATTTTTAAAAGTATCACATTTAATTTTTTATTATCCGCATATCGATATGAAGTTCTAGAATTTATATATCAATTTATGTATTAATGTATTTTTAAAAGCCTTTCGATAATTATACCTTTTGAGCTATAATTATAAAAGAAAAATACAGTGCACAATAAGTATGAGTAACGATGTTCTTTGTCACGTATCCTTATACCCCATTGAATGAAAATCTTGTGGTCGTGTCGGTTTATTTAGGAACTACGCGTTGTCGTAGATCTTCGTAATAATACTAAAAAAAATTAATAAAAATGAGGTATTATTGTGGATAAAATCACAATATGAATCACTATCAATTTTTTTTTTCTTTGATTTGTTAGATACAGTGAGAAAATTCTACCATTTAGAATATGAGAAGTGATAGGTGACAATTATTTATGTATTTGAATTTGCTATATCGTGAGTAATATTGAACAAATAGGTGTTTTTAGTAGATGATTTATTAATGAAATGTTAACACTTATTTATTTTATTTAGTTTTTATTATTTAATATTTAGTCTGTGTTTTATTTTCTCCACAAATGTATACATAAATTATAAATGTATTATACAAAATTTATTGTTGGATGTTAATTTGCTCACACAAGTTTCGCGATAATAATTATTCAATTGAAATTTCACAGCTAAGCTATTTAACAGTTTAAGACTCAAGTTCTACTTTATAAATGAAAAAGTTCTAGTATCTTAGTACGAATTACAAATCATAAATTTTTAGCGAGAATCCTCATTATACTTTGTATATTAGTTTTCAAAGTATTTTTATTGATGTTTATTAATTTTTTTATTTTACATTCACTTTAACAGGATATTTCAATATCTCCGCTTCTTATGTACGTCTGTAAATATAAAATTAAATTTTCAGTACAAAAAAAAATTTATGACTATAATTATTAGTTAAAACATCGTGATTACTTTGAAGACGAAAAGTTTTTTTTTTTTAACAATCTTATTTGCTTAAATCGAAAGTTTTACTTACATGTATGACATTTCATTTATATATGATGTATAACAATTGAATATATAACGAATATACAGAAATTTATTTGAGTTTTATTCACACTTTCTATATTAAGAAATAATATATTATAATCGTTTAAATTTTTATAGCAAACGATTTTTTATTGTTTACTTTTTAGTTAAAAGTATGGAAAAAGTTATTGGGATGCTAAAAATTTATAAAAAATATACCGTATTATAAAAAACAAAAAAATACTTTTGAATAAACCATTAATATATTAAACTATAAAATCATTGATACGTTATTTTTTAAGCAAATGGATGAATGTTCTGAGAAGGGCGAACTAATTGAATAATTCAAAGTTCAATATGTTTCTTCTAATAGGAAATCAAAGATTTGACAAAATTGGTTTTTTCTTGTAACTATTTTTTAAGTAGAAAAATTCAAGAAAGAATTCAATATTTACTGTATATAAAAAAGTAAATTTCACAATTTCAATTAAAAATTTTGTATTATCAAATTTATTATATGCGTTTGTGAGTATAAAATAAGCAATTGTATCTTATTCAAAATAAACTTAGCGTAATCAATTATTAAATTTTTAATAATATTCATAAGTAAATTATTATTTTTTTTGAGTATGTAAACATTAATCTTATAATGAACTACAAATATTCATATTTTGACACAATGTTCATTATGACTTTATAGTTAAAAATTTCATTATAATAATTTAAGATTAAAAATACTTTTATTTACCGAGTATAAATTTATGTGTAATTATAGTATTATTTTAGTTAATATGTTGTATATTTAAAATGTTTTAATTAAAATAAAATGCATAGTAAATATAATATAATTTTAATGTTAAATTAAAAGAAAAAAATCTAATTAATTAAGCCTGTCCATGAAAATTCCATTTACTGTTTTTCTGACGAGAATTCATCGAATAAATTGAAATCATTCAATTATAACACATAAAAAATATTTCAATATCAGTTCCTTCATATCAATTAAACTGCGAATTAAAAATATTCATTATTGCATTTAAAAGTATCTAGTTCATTAGCTGCAGAATTTAATAAATTGTAAGCAAGTTTAAAGTTACTTTATTTATCGAACATTAACTCAAATATTATCGTATTATTTGTTTGCTAAGTAAATAGTTCCGAAGAAAATTTTAAATATAACATTTAAAAGCATTTAGTGAATTGGTGAAATTTTTTTATAATCATTCGTTAATTAAGTGATTTCAGTTAAGTTTTTAATTTTAAATTAATTTATTAAAGAAACCAATTGTATTTTCCCACTATTGCATATTATAACTTAATTCTAGCATAAAGTTCATTCTATTGTTATTAAAAAGTTTTGTTTACATTGTCTGTACATTCATTATATTGAAAATTCAGTTTAATTTTCAATTAAGAGAGTGAATTTATAGGAATTTTAAGATCTTATTAAGCTTGTATTATTTATTATCGTTACTATCAAATATGTTAAATTCTAAAGGTTGTATCGCATAATTTAAATATTCACAATTAATTCTAAGTCCTTATGAAATTCTGTTTTTCTTCTTTGTTAATAAAATGTATTCATAATAATAGATAGACCTGTCCTTATTTATCTTCTCATTTATAAACTCATTCATTTTAGCCAATGTAAATTAAACGAATTAATTATTTAATATAAATTAAAATATGACGATTAAAATAAATAAATCAACCACTGATACTCAATAAAGTAAGGTAACAAAGATTTGTACTACACATAAATCATAGTTTTTATAGTATTTGAAACATCAATATATAATATTTTAGACTTTATACAAATATGGCAAATAGTTCGTAGCTATAGAAATTTATTGATCGAATGTTGAGTCTTAACTCGATTTTTCATAGAAAGACAAATATTCCATATTATAGGGGAACAATTTATTAGGGTTGAAATAATTTTTTTGGCACTTTTACTTCATGCGTGTAGTCTTCGGTTTTATATTTATGATATATGTAGTCCAAGGTATAAATAAGGATCATTTTGCCTACGAAGACATCAATGTTAAAAAAACTTTGTAAGCTATTCACCATTACGAAATGTATGAATAATAATAAACGATAAAATAGAAAAAATATACATTCATCAAAATACTATTCGAAATATCAAATTAGAAGTAAGGTATAAATTGATTTTTAGTGAAATCGATCGTCAACAAAACCATATGTATATAGAAGAATTTCGATAGTCCAAAAAAGTAAGCGACAATTTTATTTACGAAAACAATGTTTGCATAAGAAAAATGTCAATGAAGATATAGATTGAATAAATATACAACGCATTACGTCTCTTAAATTTTTCTTTCTTCTACTCGCTCGAAGTATAACAAGATATTTTATACTGTTTACATCATGTTAATAAAACTGACGTATGTAAATTATTAACTGTTTAAAAAAGTATTTAACATTGGATATATAAGTTCAAATGAAATATAAAATTTATTCATTTTGAGAGATGATCAATGATTCCTAGTATACACGATTTACACGAATTCCTTTGCATAAAAATGTCTCTTGATTTTATTATAAATTCCGAACAAATATTTCTCTTCATCAATTGCATATTCTATTTTTGTAAATATGCTTGCTCATAAAGAAGTTATTTAATCTTTTCGAAATATTTCCGAAAGAATTATAATGAAATATAAAAATATAATGTTATCAGCATTCAAAGGTGATTATCTAAAACGTTGAAATAAATTTCAAATCATTAAACTAATAAATTCATATTAATAAATATTTTTAATTAAATACATACACACGCATATCGTACGCACATTACAAACTCTAATGCTACGTCATTTTAAACTTTAATTTTACAGTTTAAAGCATTACAAATGCGAGATGCAAATACAAAACTTGTACTTTATTTATATATTTATACAATTTAAACGATACTTTATCAATTTATATTATTTAATTACGTTCATTTATTCCATCAAAATATTAATAGAATTATTGAAAATGGAATGTAATGAATATGTGAATCAAGATTGGTTTTCCTAAAACTCGTATGACATGGAAGGATTAAAATTGTTTATTAATGTGGATGCTGTATATACGAGAAATGAATTGTGTTTGTGAAATGTTTGTTTTCCGAGTATATTCTGATATTATCATTGTATTTATGGTGGTGTCAAAGCTTTTTATGTTATATTAAAAACAGAACAGCAGGGAAATAAATTAATAGTAAAAAAGAAAAAGGAATATGAGCCAGTTTTAGAAATAAAAGGTAATTTCACTGACATATATCAAGAAAAAGCCTTATAAGAACAAGCTTTTTATGAAAGACATATTGAGAAAATAATAGTAAATTTTCAAGTGATTGATGAAGATTTAAAAGAAAATATATTATTTTATTTCATAAGAATATTGATACTAATTATTCTTCCATAACGAGAGTTATATCTCTTAATTACATAATCTGTATTATAAAATTAATAAATGTGTTCTTCGGAATATCGCGAAAAGTGATTATTTATTAAAAAATTCCATGTATAATTATGCCATTTATAGATAATATTATAAAAAAATTTTAATTTACAAAAATGTCTTCTAATATATAATTATATTATTATATTTTGTCAAATTAAATGGAAGCTGGCTTCAATAAAATAAAACTTTATTAAATTTGAAAACTTGTATTTAAAAAAAAAATAGAAAATTTAATAATAATTTCTATTAAACCTGAAAGCATTTTTATCGATATATAACTATGTCTCATATTTTGGTTGTTAGTATTCTATAATGTCAATAAACATATAGAGCTTGAATATAAATTTTAAGCTTAATGTAATAGTACACAGTTATTTCATTGAAGGGGTTAACAATTTATTATATTCTCTGAGTTTACATTCAATAAGAATTATTAAACCAATTTCATCTTTTTATCATGAATTATTAAATTAGTATTTCTTTATTCAATTATTTTTATTTAATAAAATAGTAGAACAATTTTTTATTACCAAGATAAAAAAAAAAAGTTTTTACCAAACGATTGTAGAAAATATGGAATATTATAAATAGTAAAAGAATTTTACGAAAATATTTAAATTGCAAAAGATTTGTTCTTAGGTACTTTTTAAAAAAAATATTTAAGTTTAAATTTAATTTATCAATTGAACACTTACACTTATAGACAAATAGAAAAAAATCAAAGAATAACTGTAAATATTTATAGTTCATTAGTAATTACTTATTACTATATATAAACGTGTATATCTTAAAATATTATAAATTGCTAAATGACGCAATTGTGGCTGATTAATATAAATGAGTATCTGAATTTACATACCCATATTTATGTTTATATATAGTTATAACCTTTTTTCTTTTATGGGCTTAAATGAAATAAAATGTCGAGTTGTTATATTAATAATATTAAATTTTGACATATTCAATGTCATTCAGGGGTAAAATCCAATAAGACTCCATAATCTTTATATGTATTAATGTAAAGAAAACCCTCAACAAATAGTACCGACAGACTGTAGAAAAGTAATATATAGTTATTTTTCAATTTAATGGTAGAAAATATAAGAATTATAGAGGACTATATTTATATATTTTCATATTTATATTACGCATAATGCAATTTCATATTTATAAGTATTTTTTAATTTATATATTTATACATTATTTTTTAATATATTTTTTCAATGATTTAAAATTTTTCACTCATAATTTTATCCGAATAAATCATTATGTATGTATATTCTCTTATATATACGTTTCATTGACATATTTTTTTTATATGTTTTTATATCAAATAATAGAAATAATCAGAACTTGATAAAAATTTCATATATAAATAGATCACTAGATGCCATATATATATATATATATATATATATATATATATAATAACTTAGTAATAGTTTATGAAAAATATTTCGTAAATTATGAACAGTTTATATTTTTCACAAAAACAATGAAATATATAAAAATTTTGTACCAAACGCATTTAATCGTATTTTTGTTGTTTAAGGTACATTGTTACTTTAACAGATAATGGGCTTTCGATATTGTTACTTCTAAAATAATATTTTATATAAATTATACTCGTATAATATATGAAAAATCTCTGAATTTTTTTTTAATATTTTGATCATATATAATGTAGTATAAATCAATTGAAGAAGCAGAAAAATAATATTACAATTCCTTTCATATTACAATTACTTAATTTATTATTATTATTAATTGAAAAAATTACGTTTCATTTTATTTTAATTTTCAATATTCAATATTTTAATAATATTTTAATTGTTTGTATACCTTGCTTTGATGTGGCACCAATATACACCGATATTTCAAATATTACAATCATGTAGAAAAGAGGTCAGGAATACTGTACTCAATTAATTTATGAATACTATTTATAAATTATTAGCATGATTGTATTAGTGCATTTATTAATATAATTACATTTAATCAAATTCAAATAAAAATGTTATGATTTCTAAATTAAATTTATTGATATGGCCGAATAAACGGCTTTCTACAAATATTCTCATATTATTGAGAAATTACCACTATTTAATGTATGATATAACATAATTTATTCAATAATGTAAAATATGATGTTTATGAATAGAACAATAATATAAAAAAAAAAAAACCTAGTGATTAGAGTTTTTAGATTATTATAGTTTGTAATTTATTATTAAACTGGTACAATATTTATTATAATATTATAATCAGATATAAAATCGATAAATTTATACAATATTTCCACAAGAATTACAATCAGTTATGAAATTTTTTTTACCAACAAAATAACGACCATCGAATAGTTTATAATTATACAATATCTGCGCGAATTAATTATCGAATGATTATATCGAAGATTATATGCGACGAGATATTAAAATAATCTATGATGAATTGATAATTAATAATATTAAAATAAATGTGTGATCGAGTTGTCCGTCATTGTCATTGTATTATTACGAGTAAGAAATTATTATGAAAGCACTCTTCATTACTTATATGAAAGATAAAAAATATTTTGATGGTATTCATTTGTAAGAAAATGTTCTTAATTAAGTTGATGGTATCTTACATTCTAATCAAAACCATAATAATCATGGATGTAATTTATGTTAAATATTCGTTTAAGAATGTTTATTAATAACTTTTACTTACATAAATAGAAATTTAGAAATAAAAAATTACTTGCGTAAAAAGAGAGTTGTTAAAAAACAAAAATAAAAACAAAAAAATAAACACGTGTATTGCAAGAATTTTTATAAATTTATATGTATTGATAACGATGAACGTGACAAGGGCTTCGACCTTGAAAGCTCTTCTTTTATCGTAAAAATCAATGAAACGTGGTAATTATTGTCGTATTAAGTTAATAATATCATTAATGAAATGAAGTGAGCAAAAGTAATTAAACCATTATATTAATTAAATAATTATTGAAATTAGATTGAAAGGAGAAATGAATTCTGAAATATGAATTATCACGTAATTATGGGAAAACTTTATGTTCGTTAAATAACCTATATATGGATGAATAATAATATATGCATAATGAAGCTGTAGAACAATTAATAAATAAATCAATATTATAGATGCGAAACTATTCGAGAAATAGGATATTTTAGTGGCCGGTCGAGCGGTCTTGTGGACTGATTACTTTTATCAGTAGGGAATACACACGCGAACTTTAGAGGAGATATTATGCGTAATATATTTTAAACTAAGTAACCTACTATATTATAGGGATTCATTGTTTCATTTTAATAAAAATAGGGGGACAAGCTTGTTATTAGACATGAACACGATCGGTGATAATACAAAGAATTAGATGATTTTAATATTTATTATTTATAGTTTATATATTCATTTTTATAAATTGCGCCTCACTCTTCCAGTAATAATGATAATTATTACTGTATGTTTAAGAGTATGTTTATAAAAGAAAGAAAAAAGTTTTTTTATTAATATTTGTTGTGATTCATTTGTTATCGTTTGAATGACTAAACGAATGGAAACAATCGTATTAGAATTTGAACGAGAACATATTTTTAAATTTTCTTTCCAACAACAATAATTAACATAAAACTTAATCAATATATTTTAAGTAAGTATAAGTTTATCTTTTGCAGATGTAAAACTTAAATAAGAAAAACATAATCATAATCTATAAAAGAAATTTATAAAACCAGGAGAGATTTATCTCGTGTTCGAAATAGATTATCCGTGTGTTGAATCTAGAAGTTATAAATCTTCTTATAAATACCTCTTATATAAATCACCAGGAAAATCATTTATTTTCAATATTTATTTAGGAATACAGTATTTATTATAGGAATATATTTATTATATCTATTGAACGTTCTCTACTCGTTTCAATAGAATTTTCGACAAAATAATCAATCCATAAGAATATATAAAACGTATATAACGGAAAAATATATTGTCTAGAAATAAAATATTATTGTATCGATAAAATTGACGCCTCTTGGCAAAATTACGATATAAAATAATACGTAACGTATTTTCCAAATCAATGTTTTAATAAACAAGAATCTTACAAATACATAAATGTAGTTTAAATTTAAATATTCTCTTAATCGATATATTTCGATTCGCATGACTTACTAATAAATGCTGTCAATGTATATTTTTCTTTCGTCTACCTTGATTGTTCGTTATAATAAAAATATGAATATGTCGAATGACGTATGTTCAATTACAGTTTATCTTACTATATACAAAGTAAAGCGTGTGCACATTTTATGAGAGGTATTGATGAAAATTTTCAGGATGAGTTATAAATGACGAATGAATATTCGGTCTGTCATTGATAAATAATAAGCAAATGCGAGTTAAAATAAAGCAAATAATATTATTTATTTCCGAGATTCGCTAGCTATCGCAATGAAGTAACATAAAAAGGAACGAAGAACGTTCTTTGTATTCTAAAACAGTTTTTTATCTAACTAATCATTGTATTGATATGAGAAATAAGCAATATATGATAAGATCTCTATTTTATTTATTGATTTATAAAAGTATTGAAATTTTTTGCTATTCTTACTCATTGTACTATTTTAACAATTGTAGGATTGAAAATTATAATTATTAATTAAAATTCAAAATTTAGTATTTAATTAAATATATTTATTAATAATGCATAATTTAAATTAATCAAAAAAAAAAAAAAAAAAAAAAAAAAAAAAAAATATGGTTTACTAATTTATTATAACAATGGATAATTTGAATTAATGTTAAAGTATTGAATAAACAACATTGCTCATTATTAACACGAACAACAAATAAATTTAATTCTTTGAGAATACAATATTAATCTATGCTAATATTGAAATAATAAATGATAAATTATTTAGGAAATCCAAAGGAACCTTTAACGATATTTTATATTTTCTTAATTATTTTATTTTGCATAAATAATATAAATTAAAAGGAAATTAATTGAATTTCACAATTTATTTTTATATATTTAGTTGTACTTTCTTGAATGAGTACATAAAGAAAAGTATATACAGATACATTTTTTCACTTACAATATTCCGATAACTTTTATTTTCACGAATTATTAAAATGAATTATAGTATTGTCTTCATTTTCTAGATTGCAGATAATCTAAAATTTATTATTAACACTTGTATATTTATGCTTAGCATATGAGATATAAATATTATTTACCGAGAATTTCATAAGACGTCGAAAAATGTATTTAAATGAAAATAATAAATTTTTCATGATAAAAAATAATGCACTGAAAATGTAAATAATTTTTAATCAAATAAATAAATTACTTCTTGTATAAAATAGTATAGACTGTATATAACATAGAATATACAAAATATTATTTTTAACGAGTTTCGTTGTCTATCAGAATTATGATTAAAATTAAATAAAGACATTTTTTTATACCTCTGCATATGGAAGAATTAAAATAAATTATATTTTTATTATAAGGCTTTTATTGTCTGTATTTCTACTGTTTCATTAAATTCTGTAAGGTTATTTTTCATTACTTTCAAATATATTTATACCTAGAGCTTTGATATGCATTTAAGATTTATTTAATTCTTTGATACATAATTATCTAAATTACCTAATAGTTTCATATACAAGCTAATATAATTAATTAATAATATAAGTGGTTATTAATTAATAATGCAACAAGTATTATAATTGAAAAATAAAGTTATAAATTTTATGTGTACCTTCTTATTCATATATTTTTAGACTGAAAGTATTCATATCGAAGAATATTAAACATTCCTGAATGTATTTAAAAATGTAATTTTATTTTAATTACATAGTAACTTGAAATCCTATAATGGACAGTAATAGGAATTAAATATGAATCAATTAAGTTTAAGTAGGAAGTATGTTTTGCCGTTCTAACATTATTTATTATTAATATTTTTTTTTTTTTTAATACAATGCTTTATCAATTTTTTTCTATATTGGATTACATAAAGTATGAATTTTAAATTAGTTTAAATTTTCATTTATACGTCAAAAGTTTTCACGAAAGATAATATATTTTTCCAATGCCATAAAAACAAATATTAAAACATTGAATCGTGTATGCATTTGTTTATACATAAAAAAGATTTATGCACAGTGGTTTTATTGTAATCTGTCGGATGCTTTCCGTTGATGCTCAAAAAATTTTTTTGAGCGAAACAGGTCCCAAGGCGACTAAAGAAGTAATAATGCCTTTGGCAATTCTTTAAGAAAACTTTTTTTTTCGCATCTTCAATATTATATTATACTTATATCCGGCACATATATAAATATCTCATTAGAAGTTCTCTTACAAATAACAGGGTAGATTTTGGGTTAAATACAAAAATAGCATTGCCTTCTCTTAATTATTAAGAGCAAGAAAGGGACTATCAAAATATGACTTGATCAAGTGTCCTCATAGGATCCCAGATATTGCAAACCATACCGCGTGTCTAATGAAGAAACACATTTATTTTTCGTACGAGAGTAAAGCAGAAGACGTAATAGTTTAGACAAGTGTATCGATTTTCTTGGGTCTGGGGCTAGTTAAGCTCAAGACTCATCTTCCAGAATGAAATATGAACTACACCTGTTAAGTCCATGGCCGTGATCTCTCATTTGTTAATAGTGATAAACAAATAAAGGTATTGGATAATGGGATGCGTTGTACTATGAGAAATATCAATGATATGTAGCGGTGTAATATTACAATGAGTAATGTGCATCGTATATTTAAACAGACAATTACGTATTTATCTTTCACTAGTTTATATAAGTTGATTAAAAAAAAAACTTTATATTTTCGTCTATTCCTCTTTTTTTTTCTACTTAATTACTCCATTATAATTTTACTCTTATTATAGATAATTTTCTTTCATATTCAATTTAGTTCTACTTTACTTTTATTGTTTTTATACTTTTAAAATTTTTATAATACAATCATCTAGTTATTTTTTTTTTCAACTTCCAGTTACTACTCTTATTAATTTATGTTAAAATACATTCAAATATAATGATAAACCAGATTAAATTTAATATAAAAACATTTATTTAAATATACGTTGTAAACCTAACTTTCGGGAATTCTCAATTTACATGCCACTTCCTTTCATGTAACTCAATATGTATTTAACACATCAATATTTATTTACTTCATTATCAAATAAATGTGACAAATTAAATTACATAGAAATTATATTACATAATTAAAATATTTGCCAATATAAAATGTATACACTTTTTTTAAACGCATATTGTAAAGTTGCAGCAGTTTTTAGAAATAGAAATAAATGCACAAACAATTTTACTGCTCTATTATTAAATATAAAAATATAAAATAAACGTGATTAAGTTATTGTTAAATGTATTAACATGTTGTAAGTGAATGAATTAACCTATTGTTTAAACAATTTTATTTGGTAAGACTTTATTTTTTTGTTTCAGATAATGTCTGACGTGATTACTTTCTTCTACTGATCAAGTACTTTAAGAATAAGGTAATTTATTTATAAATTAAATATTACATTACATCGACTTAGTTTTCTTTTTTTTTTTTTTTGTACATTCTTAAAATTGCTTAACAATTAATTATACGATTCGAATAAATCTTGAACGTTTCATTAATTAAAAAAAAAAATATTATATAAAAATTTTGTATCAACAATAAATTACTGACCTGACAATTACATGTATACATATATATATATATATATATATATATATATATATAATATATATATATATTTATTTATATTTATTTATAACACTGATCAACGTTGAAGACAAAAATGATGACACCGAATTCTGTATGTTTTTTTATTATTATTAATACAATATAAATATTTCAGTAACTAATGTTTTCAAGTTTATTCATATACATGATGTATAAATTTATACTATATTATATATTAAAATTGGTCTTATTCCACTAATGGAAAAATGCTTTTAAGTATTATTCTAATTAACATAATGCTCTTTTTTTTTCATCATCCATCAGAAATATAAAAATGATTATATTGCGATGCGAATGTTATCGGTCGATTCGCTCCGATAATTCATCATTTTAAATGAGCAAAATAATTATTCAATAATATTCTTACTTTCACTCGTATTATATATATAAATTAAAAATAAATACAATTAATGCATATTTTATCAGTTTAAGTTCGATTAACATAATAAACTTAATAATATAACTTAATAATTGATAAAGAATAAATCTAAAATATTAGATTGTCAACTATGATAAAAGATAAAGGACTTTAGTTAAATAACTGACTGGGCAAAATAAAGTTCGATAACATTTTCTCCATTGAGTACAGGACATTCGATGTGGTTATCGTATATGTACTACCGGCCTATTGTATAGTCTATTCTTATATTTAAGGTCACAAGGAATAGACGCATAAATTATTGATAAAAATTGACAATATTTGTAATACGTACGACAAATTTTCTTGTAAACGAGAAAAATATCGAACGTTGAAAGAATAATTTGGTAATATATGTTTGTTCTTTTTTACGGTTAATTATTCTAAATTTTTGGTATCATATTTATTTCATGTTAATTTTCTTATGAATTACATAGTCATTTTAAGTAGTTTTTTTTTTTTTTTAATAATTAAAGTTTGGAAATATTTGAAATATTTCGTTAAGCCGAATCCATTATATTGAGGAACGATGGAGTTTAAATTATTTTTAATCTATGGGAATTAATGACAATGATATCATCTGCCGACGTTTTTCTCGAATTAAACGATTGCTTCTTAATATTTATTTTATATTATATATATTATAATGTTGAATACTTTATATTGTAAATATGTAGATAGTTAAATTTTAATAATTAAATGATTATTATTACATAACATTTATTACGTCTATTTTTTATATTATATTTTTGATTGTGCTAACAACGGCAATAATAAAGATTAACAAAGGGAAGAATTCAATAGATAAAAAAATCTAATTCTAGCTAGAATAATACACATACAGATAAATATATAGAATGATGAGTGGGTGGTAGAGGCTTTCAAGGGCTCTTTTCAATGATGGCTTATTGCTACATAAATTCATTTTATTAATTTACTCACATATTTAGTTGCATGGATAGTTTTATTTAACTAATCTTTAATTGAAGAATGGTAATAATATTTTCCTTAAAATTTTCTATGGATATATGATTCTGTACACAAAAATTTATAAAAAAATACCTTATTTAATATGGAAAAGTAATTTATAAAATGTTTTGTTATGTAAAGTCGATGAAATATGAAATAAAAATAATTTTTTAAATAATCAATATATTAATGACTAATACATTGAAATATTAATTCTTTGTTTTTACCGATGCTAAAACAATTTTTTTTAATAGATTGCTAATATCGGATTAGCTAATTTTATCAAAATTTTATAAAAAGACCAATTCAATGTTTATAACACTTTTAATATTTGGTATAGAAGCTTTAGTTTTAAAATTTAAGGAACCCCTTAAAGTGTCCAAGTGATCTGATTTTTAATGTATTAAAATTCTACTAATAATTAAAATATTAAAAATATACAAAGTTTAGACTTTAATGTATTCTTGTTAATAACTATGAGAGTTTAAAAAATATTAAATTATACTATAATAAAATAATCATGAAATAACCAATTTATCTTGATATTGGCAAAAAACTATAAAAACAGATAAACTTTGAGAACACGCAAATCGTATAAACAAATATTGGTACATTGAGCTGTATGTTTACATGCAAAAATATAAGAAAGATAAAGTAAAAACTTATTTAAACACAATAGCAGATTCCACAGTCGATCGATGATTCTTGGAGCTCTCTTTTCGGTTTTATCTTTTTCTCCTTTACATCCTTACACGTAGTCACACACACACACACATACGAGCGCGTGCGATTATGGATACATACATATATGTATATATATATATATATATATATATTTATTTATTTATTTATTTATAATAACTGCGCGTGCGCACCCACACATGATTCTTCTATTATTTTCGTGTTACCACTATACCATTAGTGTGGCGCACGTCGTTTCCTAGATTTCCAGGTCAAAAGGTCGTGGACTAAATGACGCAAATGTGGCTTTGTAAAGGTTGGATAATGCCGGTTGAAATGTTGATGATATATATAGGTAGTTTTTAATATTGTGTATTTTAAAGTCAAATTATTGACAATTTCAGTTTGATTTTATGCCTGACATACGTAAGAATAAGAAAGAATAAGAATGAATAATAGATGAACATTTATTTGCTAGATTTTCTATTTACCAAGATGGAAGTTAAAGTATAAAGGCATTTAATAATTATTGATTTATTATCTAATAATAAAAACTCAATACATTAAATAACTAGAAAATATATTTAATATAAAAATAATTTACCGACATTTTTGTATTATATTTTAACTTTTATAAATTATGAATAAACGGTCTATTTTTTAAATATTAATTGTTTATAAATATTTAATATATTTTGTTATTTTGTTATAAATTTTAGAATATAATAAAATTTATTCAACCAACCAAAACCGTGCATATTAAAGTTTGTAAGAATTTTTTATTAAATTTAAATATAATAAAGTAAAAATAATTATTTAAAAATAATTACTTTAAAGGCAATTTATGCAATTGTAATTTAAAAATTGGATAATGTCTAAATTAGTTTTATTTTAAATTATAATTTAATTTTAAAAAGTACTAAATTCATAATTTAGGGGGGAAAAAAAATTAGAAAAATAGTGCGAGGCCGAGCATGTAATTGAAAAGGAATCTTTTTTCATGATTTAAAATAATATAAATATTTTAATACGTCTTTAAAAAGAATAAAAAATGATCAAGAAATTACTAAAAGATTAAAGCTTAAATATCATTATTGAAATATATGATAATATACTATGTAACAATAAAAAATAAAAATAGTTACGTGCGTGAACAAATTCAAAAAATTAAATGTATCTTTTCATGTAATATTTGGTCGAAAATAAGCGGATAATTTAAAATAAATTTGTTAAAATAATTGAACAAACGATAAAGGAAAGGTTTTTTGTAACTGTTAAAAAAATATATGGACAAATTGAAAATATATGGTTTTTATTACTCCTCTATTCATCAAATTTATATTAGGTTAAAGATAATAACTTTTATCGCTCCATGGCTCTCGTATTACCGTACTTTGAAATTCAGAAAATAATATCTTGTACTCTTTGGTAATGATTTAATTAGTATCTATTTAATTGGTTATAAAGATATGGAGAAAAAAAGTAATAATATTGAGGAAATAAGGATCAAATTTAGATAAAATATTGAGCCACTAACCTATGATAATATAAACATAGTTGTTTAACAATGTATCATGCCATATATTTTTAAAAGAAAATGGCTTTTATGAATAATCGTTGCAGCTTCATAGAAATTGATGATACGATTATCTGTCTATTGAATGTTATATAACTGCGTGTTGCCTTTTACGTTAATATATGAACAAGTATAACAAGCGATATATTGAATCGATATATTTTACACATTATGATTATAAAAAATACATAAGTTTTTAAAGTACTTGTAAAGTAGTTGTTTGTTTTGACCATTCATCCATCCTGGAGTCAATATGCAAATATTTATCAAAACTAATAATCACGTAATTTGGCGTTTCGTTCTGTTTTTTTTTTTTTTTTTTTTTTTTTTTTTTTTTATAAGAAGGTGTATTTTACAAAATTATCGACTATTATTAGCTATGGTACTATGGTAGTCTACTAGGCAAATTTTTCGTTGTGAAATTTTCCTTTTATTTTATTTGTTGTTTTTGCATATTGTTTTTATGTAAAACGTTGAAACGGAATTCTAACAGAATAGATAAATTTCTGTCCATTCAAATAATCATTAGGTGATGTTTTCTAGTTCAATTTTTTGTCAGATATTATATAATAACATCGAAAGTCTAAGGAAAATAAAATTATAATAAAAATTATAGTAACCAAATAATAATCTTTCTTTATTGGTTGTGATTGTACGCGTAGTCTCTAAGTTGTTAAATTTGCCCGAAATTCATGCATTTATATCTGATACGAAAATATAAAAGTTTTATTTCATTCTGTTCTTATAACGAATTACGATAGAGTAATTGTATTATGATCGTGATAATAATCGTCAATATTTTATTATTAGTTGTATTTATAATAAACACTATTTTTTAATTTATGCATTTTTTAATGAAAAAATTGATATTCTTTTCAACTGTTTTTTTTTTTTTTTTTGAACAAGACAATATTTGAAATAAATTTTAATTGGAATAAAATGATAAATAAATTTTATTATTTAATTTCTAAACATCTTTACTATTAACATTATCTTTAGCATCAATTTCTCAGAAGTATAAAAGTTTGATTTGAAAGTTGAAAAAACGATAAAATTTTATATATTGTAAGTTTGGCATTTACTTTCTATTTTAATGAAATTGCTCATAATACATGTTCCATTGCAATTTTTATAGTTTTAAATCATTTTTCATTTAGTTCACTGGAATATATATATATATATATATATATATATATATATATATATAGAGAGAGAGAGAGAGAGAGAGAGAGAGTAAATAATATGTAATATATGTCAACAAAATGTTATTATCTCTTAAAAACCATGCAAATATTGTTCTTTCAAATTTCAATATTTCAATACAATATTTCATTTCAATAATTCTAATAATTTCTTATAAAGGAATTCTCTAATATTTGTTATATTATCAAATGTAGAAAAGATTTTTACAATCATAATTATGATGTAATTGAAAAATACTGTTTTTGATTCATAATTATAAAAATTATTGATATTGTATAGTTCAATATAGTTCAATAGTATAGTATTAATTTTGTTATCTAATTTATTGTCAATTATTTTATAAATAAATTGATGGATAAATGAATAGCTTATGTTAAATTTCTGGAAAAAAAAAAAAAAAAAGATCGCATTTTAATTTTTCATTTAATTATATTATTGTATAATGTTATATAATGTATATGAAGAAAAAAACTTTTAACATTCGTACATTTATATATTTGCCGATATTTATAACGAGTTTAATTTTCCACGTTGATTCATGTTATCCGATCTTTTAAAAATCTCAGGAAAATCGTTTAATCTTTAGCACTTCCTTCTATCGTATTTCAACTATTTATTTTCGCAATGATTGATAATGTCTTATAGTCTAACTACGGATTGCGACGGATTTTTGTCATTCAATCCTTTCTCCATTTGAGCTACGTACAATTTAGCTTCTCTTTCATTATTTTTTATGATTAACTACTTCTACATATAGTCTTTTTGTTTCATTTAGTCTTGCAAAATTTGATATTACTTTTGTGTAAAAGGGGATCTTTTTAACATTCAAGTTATGGGCGCTACTTGGATGCTACGAGTATTGGCGCGAAGCACAAACCTAAGCCAATCTAGCATATTTACCAAAGTTCACCTACTTTTAATTGCATTCAATATCAGAACAATGATGTTACTCAATTCTGTTGTTATTATTTTAAATACTAGTTATTGGAGGTCCTTAATGATATGTAATATCAAATATCACAGAGATTACAATTATTATTAAACTTTTTCTAATATGATATCTTTATTTGTTTTGTATTTTAAATTCAAATGACATGTTTTGTAATATTTTATAAGGATAAGTAGTATTGTAAAAAAAAAAAACTTGGTGTTCAAGTCGTTTACAAATTTTTGCTGTTATTAAATTTAATTATTTACTTGACGAGTAAATATAGACGTTTGTTGCCCTCGGGATTTTATAAAAACGACTGTTTATCGGAAAGAAATTATTAATTTTTATTTCAATAAATCTATAGTTGGAATAGTGATTACCCACAACTTGAACACGAAAAATTAAGTCATGATAGTATATCATGCCGACTATTCTATGCGTATTTTATAGAAATGTCTTATAAAATCCTGGTGTCGGACCGATCTAGATGTTATTTAATTTTTTTCCTTTACATGCGATGTCATATATATTTCAGAGATAATGTTTTAACAGTTCTTCCTTATCGAGGACGATATTTTATAAAACAATAAACTTATAGTAACTTGGAGCATTCAGTGTCTGATATTATATGATACTATTAATCATAGTTAATTAAAGAGTTCATGGGATTTGTATTTTTATGGTAAAATTTATCATTGCTGTCGCTCAATAGCTGGGAGTGAATTTTCCTTTTAGATACGAATTATACAAATTATGCAAAAGCTCAACACGCTACTTAGATACTCTATTTACCAATTTTATTGGAATTTTATTTAATTTCGATTTTTTGTTTTTTTTTTTGTTTTTGTTTTTACGTTTCACAAAATGCCGTCGAATATATATTTGATAAAACGGCATATTTTATCATTATTTATTATTTTTTTTTTTAGCAAAAATCAATAGTCCCATGATGATTTTGTTCATTAATTCTAATGGCTATTAATTTCAAATATATATTTATATATAATATCAAATATAATTCAGAGTGATTTTTAATTATTTTAGTTAGTCCTTTTCGGCGTATTTTGTCACTATAATAACGGGATTATTCAATAATTCGCTCGATAATTACAGTTAGTGGACAATGAGTGTACGTCATCATTCCCTTTCCATCTTTCTATTCGAAAGATTAAATTACAATTCATTAAATATCTGTGATTTCACTCGATTACTAATTGATAGAGCGTCTCTTTCAATTAGATTTCTCTCTCAACATTGATACTGTTGTACATAGGGAATAAGCGTAATCATCAGATCAGTTACTATTTTCGTTCACATTACCGGCAGTGGATTATTTGATATCTTTTCTAGGGTTCGTTTACTGTAGTTGAGTACTTCAAACAGTATCTCTGAATTGATCTTAACGACATTTCACCTAAATAGATAAGTTAAATGCATTGGAATCTTCACTGGCTTAGCGTCTCGTATATTGTAATTAATATAATGACGATCATATTCAATATGGTCTCTGATTATTTATCAAATTATTTTCATCATCGAACTATGTTGTCAAAAGGTTATTGGTTATTTAGTTATAATATTTCATGGTATAAACAGCTTCGTAATTATTCTAGTATCGAAATTATAAACATCCTTCGCTTGCGTATTATATAGTCAAATAGCATTTTATTTATATTCAAAAGTAAAAGGTTAAGTAATTTTGTTAATCGTGAGTGATATCTTCTCAACTTCGCAACTTCTCAGCTTAGAATAGAATAGAAATGCAGTATAATTGTATATAGATACATTTAATATTCCGTAATTATTAATAATACTAATAAATTACAGTAATTAAAGTAATATATAAAGAATTGTTTTTATATAATATAACGATTGTTTAATTCTCATAATTGTTATTATATTGCTTTTATCTTAAAAGCCATTGCATGTTTATAATACGGATTTTGTTACATTCAGCTTCATTCGAACATCATAATTGACTTAATAAGAGTATTTCAATGTACTTATAATTTATTTAACGACGCTCGTTACTATTTTAATTTTAATAATAATTATACGTTTATCCTGTTTTTACGTACTTGACATAAATTACTTATACGAATTATAATTTATATAATAACAAAAGAAATTTTATTCTTAATTTTGCTAACTTTCCCATTAGCCATTTTTATCTGATTCGAATTTTTCAATAAATTAATTTTGGATCATGCGTTTATCGTAAATTCTAATTATTTTGAAAATTAAGCTACGCAATCCAACTTAATATAAATAATAAACATTAATATATTCAATATACCCATATATGCACATATTGTTATAAATAGTAAGCTCGTTATAGGATCATTAACTATATTACGAGAAAGAATCTGTATTCTATAATAAGCTAGAAATGTTAAATACTAGTGAAGTTATATAAACATAAGAATTTTAATATTAGCAATATTTAACTAGCGCTTTTATATTTTAAAATAAACCCTTTGAAGTTTGTACAATAATATTAAAGTTGTTCGCCATTTTAATTATCACTATTCAAATATTTTATAGCTATATAAACACAGGCAAATTTAATATACAACTCGGGTAAATATAATATGAAATTGTATAAATATTAATATTATCGTGCGTTTTCTTTAAAGCTTATATCGTCGTCGTAGCGGATAAATTGATTTTTATTAAATGACTAGTATTTTTAATAAAAAAAAAAAAATATATATATATATATATATATATATATATATTATTTTATCGCTGATTTAGATAGTAAAATCTGGTGAATTAAAAATTAAGAAAAATATTTGTCAAATTTCTAAAAAAATATAATTTATTTTAAAAGTCGAAGAGAGAACTGAAAATTACAGATAAAAACAAAACTGCCTCCTGTGAGGTTTGAACTCACGACCCCTGGTTTACGAGACCAGTGCTCTACCACTGAGCTAAAGAGGCCTCCTGCCCGTCGAACCGAAAATATTGGATATATCCGGCATCACATTTTTTTATAATAATTCAATTTAACATTCCCGCTTTTTATTGGATGATACGATGCGCAAATTTAAACGTATGTGGATCATTTTTAAGATAAATCTATGAGAATACTCGAGAATAGAAATAATCACTAAAGATATTAATTTATGAACTTATTGGAGGGAATAATGATTAAGACTTTAAAAGAGTCTTTATTTATATTTGAGAGATAATTAAAGGAATTATTTCCTCAATTATGTTTCAATACAAATATATTTCGTTAAAAAGTATGTCTTTCATTTATCCGAATATTCTGCTTTTATTTTTATTTCTATTTTATGAAATTTATCTTTACAAGAAATTATCAAATATTATTTAAAACTAATGCTAGAGGTAATTCATACGAATGAAATTAGATTCCAACATTCTTTGAGTCTTTTCACTTCAAAGCATTCTTCGAAAAGTATTTTTCGAATAATAATGAAAAACACATCACAGTTTATGAATAATAAATTTAATATTTTCAATTAATTGGACTAGAATGTATTTGCTCATAATTTGTCAAAGGATTTGCATTACGTGGTATGCACAAAAAATCATGCTATGTGGATATGAATTGGGCCAATTAGGAAAACTGGTGTGTTTGCCTGTGCATATAGATATTTTGAAATTCCGAAATTAAATCGACGACAGTCTTTATATGTCTACTGATTTTAAAGCTATTTATCAACTTTAATAATTATATATTTTACAATATAATTTGTATTTATAAATTATATTTGTGTTTTAATTTTGGTTAAGGAAAATTGGCAAATATTTAATTTAAGAGCTCAGCTGTACATTTGTAATAAAGAAACGCAAGGGTTGAAATAAAAATATATTATTCAAAAAATTCCTAGTATTGAATTTATTTAATTTTGAGTGATTTATATTAACGTCGTTGGTTAATACGATTACAATTTATTAGTGTAAATCTGTTTTCATTAAAATAAATTAAATTTATTTTTTACATATACTATATTTTTTCTAATATTTATTTGTGCATCGATGATATATTTACGACTGTTCTTTTTTTTTTTATTAGTTTAGAGCTATCGAAAGAGAAATTTCTATAAAATCGTTCATTTCAATTGCTAACAACACTATGTTATTGAAATAAATATATTATCACAAGTAAATAGTAAAGTGTATAAAAAATATGCCTTTACTTTAACAGTTGTAAATATAATTATTATAATATATAGAAAATATACTGTATATAATAATTATAATATATATATATATATATAATGCATGTACAAAAAATCATCAAAATGTTTATATCACATGAAGTAGTATTCAAATTCAATCAAATTAGAAAAGTCAAATTCAAAAGCGTTCCGCGCAATCAAAATTCCAGTGAATAAAAATTTATTCATGTAATAAATTTTTTCTGGAACATGAGCTTTTCACTTGTTTGTTACATAATATAAGAATGTCTATTAAATTTTTTTAGCACGATTACATTTTTCATCGCATAGTGAAATACTTTTACTACATTGCAAACAAAAAATTTTAGTTATATTTTTCAATTATTATTAATATATTATCAATATTGTATTATCAAAGTTTATCTCATAAGAAAAAAGTCATTTAAAAATCAACAAATTTTAATATTCTATTGTGCTTTATATATTTCATAGTTATTAAAACTTAATCTCACGATGATTATATAAATAAAAAGATTGAAAAATGAAAATATAATATTTAATTTATTTACCTATATTTACATATATTAAAAATTGTCTAATTTCATGCATTTTAAATGATGTTTAATCAATCCACTGAACATAATCACATCATAATCTATGAAAATTAATTTTTTATTGACTCCAATTGATATTCTTTATTTACGTTAAATCGACAATGCATAAATTGATAATAAGGAAAATCAATATTCTTATTTTTTTATGTGTATATAAAAAATAATTTTGCTCTTATAAAATAAACTTAAAATAATTAGCATAGGCAAGAATAACTAAAGTACAAATATGATGATTGAGAGAGAATAAAATATAATAATCTGTAAATGAAAGTCGTATTAAAATTAAATTTAATAATTTAATTAAACTATTGAAATTATAAACAAAAGTTAAAAGATAAAAGAAAGGATTTAGTTGCATTAGTTCTCTATTAAATTGAACTCAAGAGAGTTAGATTTTCATCGAAGATATACAAAAGTAATTTTTTAATATTTCTTAAATTATATAATTTCTGTTTATTCATTATAAGTGTAAAATAAAACTGTACCAAGTTAATATTTTAAATAATTTTTAATCAAATAAATAAATTACTTCTTGTATAAAATAGTATAGACTGTATATAACATAGAACATACAAAATTTTAAAATAAAGTTAATATTTTAAAATATAAAGCTATAACAGTAGACTTACACGAATATAGTTATACAATGTCAATTAAAAATATATTTTTATTATTTTTGTATAAAATAATATTGAATATATATATATATATATATATACACATATATTTGGAACTGATATATATATATATATATATATATATATATCTGTAGTAGAAATGTAATAAAAAAACTATATAAATATGTATTTATGTTGTGTTGCTCAATGCATTTGTATGATTGTAACCGTAATAAATGCTTCTCTTTAGCTAATTTTTATCGTTGTTTTTTTTTTTTTATTATTCTTTATGTTTATTTATTTTTATTTATTTCATGAATTACAATGTATGGAAAATGTAAATAAAATGAGATCGCCAGAGAGCCAATATGAAAAAATTGAGGAAAACGAGAAAGAGGGTGCTTATGTGAAACTATGTAGGAGAGAGAAAGAGGGAACGAATGAAGGGTTAAAAAAAAAAGCGGTTAGAGTAGAGCAGCAGCATCTCGAAGCTCAGATGTACTTGAAAATAGTTTTTCGAATAAATGTGATTTAGAAGGATAGATAAGTATGTACATAGATGCCGTCAAAACGGCAAGATCATTATAAATGCCACCGAAACAACAGAGATTCAGATCGCGGTTTAAGGTAAAAATAAGTATAAAATTAAAATGTAAAAATTTGATATTATCGCATTTCGTTTCCTTTTTAGCGATAAACATGTTAATGTCAGTCAACGCGCTATAATAGGTACACTTTAATGTACTATTTGTTAGTTAATTATGTCAGAAATTTCTTTTATTACGTTTCCTTTTGTGTATTTATTTGAAAGTATAGATATTTATACTCTTAACATAACCTATACATAAATTTACACACCCATTTTTTTTTGTTTCCCTCTTTTTTTCTCTGCATAATACGAAATTCTGAAAAATGATGTATGGATAGTAAATATATTTAGTATACATATCGATAATAAATCTTATTATGACATTTTATTTTTATTAAAATAAAAATTGTGTAACATGTCTGTTTTTACATTCTCTGATTGAAATTTTAAAATTTTTAAACTTAAATAATAAGCATTTAATTATCGTATGATTTTTTAATTCCAAAACTTAAAAGTCGGTAATTCTATAACATCATTTAGTACATTATAAAAAAAGTCCTTTAGTATATCATATAATTAGATATATTATTATCTTTGTTTTGTACACATGCAAAAAATCATTTTTAAGGTTGGAATGAAATTGTGACTAGTTAAAAAATTATTTTTATATTATTTTGAATGAAAATATGTTGTATATATTTACCATTAGTTTGATTTTACTATTTAACTTGAGACCGTAACTCAATAGTTTCCAAGATATTAAAAATATTTAAAATACTTTAAATAATAAATTTTCCAAAAGTTGTTCAATTACTTTAAATTTTTATATATATTTAGTTTTTCATTCAATTAATTATTACACATTTTATTTTATATATATATATATATATATATATATATATATATATATACATGTAAAAAAAGTTAAAATAATAGAATATAATTCCATTTGATTAAAATTTCATTATGTCTATGTATTATGTATAAGATCGATTTAATAATAATAATAAAAAAAAAAAAAAAAAAAAAAGGAAAAAAAATTTGCCGAATTGCTGAACCAACAATTTTCTAAAACTATGACAATTTTGATTCTTCAATCACAAGTATTATTATATAATATTAATATATAATAAACAAGAACTCTATCCTTAGAAATAATAAATGAATTTTATTATTTTTCAATTGACTAAGCTGTAATAGTTTTTAATAAATAATTAAATTATCAATAAGTTGAAAATTATTTAACATATATAAAGCAAGTGCTTTGCATAAGATTTATAATACAATTGTAAATTAAAATTTTATAGCATAAAATAAAAATAATTAAATCTATTTTTAATTAATCCAATTATTGTGATATATAAATTTTTTTATTTAAATTATAATTCTTAATTAAATTTTTAAGAAATCTATAAATTAGCATTCAAATATATTTGTGTATTCGCATATTATTGTATATATTATTTTATATATTATTGCACATTATACTTGTATAATATATAATATAATAAATTACTGAAATTATCAATCGGAGTAATGTGTTTTTACTATAATTTATCATTTGTACCATTCTATAATATCATTTTATTTACTAGTATAGTTACTATATAGTAATGATATATTCGTTTATTATTATAGGTGATCACTCCATTTCGATCCCTGGTTTTGTGTGGTGAAAACAGGCAAGAAATGGAAGAGTGGTTAGATGTTTTCAAAAATGCTACTGAGAATAGACCTGTTGCTGATGCAGGTGCTGCAGAACTTCTTGGTGGTCATCATCAATGGTATGCAACCAGTCATGCTAGGCCAACATATTGCAACGTTTGTAGAGATGCTCTATACGGTAAATAATTCACTAAAGACCTACATTTCAATGTAATTATTTTATAATACAAATTCGGTTTTATCATACTTTTTTTAATAATTATGTTGAAATCATAATAGTTTTTTATTTAAATTTAATTTTGTTCAACGTAAATATTAAAATATAATGCCAAACATATTATTCTACTTATCTTAAAACATAGAATAGTTGTATTTATTGAGCATTTTGTATTGTTTTCATAAATTTCAATGTAAATTGTTATATAAACAAAAATTTTCCAGGAGTAACGTCTCATGGATTAAGTTGCGAAGTTTGTAAATATAAAGTACATAAGCGATGTAGTACGAAAGCAATAAACAACTGTAAATGGACCACATTAGCATCAATCGGTAAAGACATAATTGAGGACCAAGATGGAGTGAGTATTTTACAATACTAATAATTTTTCATTATTGTTTTAAATGAAACTGGTAAAAATATTTATTTTAATCTTCAAAATTTGTTTTATAATCTTAATGTTCTAATAAAATAATGAATTATCGACTAATGAATATTAATCTTTATTGTTTGTAATATATCATTAATTAATAAAATAGTTGAACAAAGAGAAAATAAAAATTTTCACCTTTACTATTTATGATGTTAGAACATTACCATGCCTCACCAATGGATGGAAGGAAATTTACCAGTAGCTTCAAAATGTATAATCTGTGACAAGACTTGTGGTTCTGTTTTAAGGTATTATTATTTTTGTAAATTAAATTATTTGATTATAATCAATAAAATTTTAATGAAATACATTTACCAAGTAGGTTACAAGACTGGAGATGTTTATGGTGCAAAATTACAGTACACACAGCATGTAGGCCTTCTATAAGTATTAAATGTCCTTTAGGACCAGCTAAATTGAGTGTAGTGCCTCCAACTGCATTGCATTGTATAGGTAATATAAGTATTTGTGAAATGTGAAAAATGAGAAATAAAAAAATAGAAAACATAGTGATTTGACTATGTTGAATTTATAGCTCTATAAGGAAAGATTAAAAAAAAAAAAAAAATTTATATATATATATATATATATATACATATACATATACATATATAACATGTGACGAGGCTGAGCACTCGTCACGAACCGACTATGCGTACATCGTTTATGGGTGGGTTCTGGATACAGTGTACAAATACGATGTATAAATGCACGTTAATATGTATGTAGCACGAATTTACGTAAGATATGTGTAATATTGTTATATCTCAAAGTATGTATAATATATGCAAATGTACGTGCGTGCTTGTACAAACGGAAACGATGCAAAGCGATAGTACGTCCGTGGAGTAAGGATCTGTACGTGAGATGCCTTTAGAATGCATTATCTGAACGTATGATGTAGTATCTTGAAGCGGATTGTCGGAGGAACGATGCAATTATCCATCCGCATGCCAAACTATGCACATATAGTGCATCGCGAACGGTATTACATGAGCAGCGATTCACTTTGGAGGAGGGATACGTGCGCTGATATTATAAGTCAAGTCGAGTGCTTATTTGGAATAGTTATTTAATCACCATCATGTAGCATTGATCGCCTTTCCACGTGTACGCAGATTTATATATTCGTCCTTTTCGTATCCTAATTTTGACTATCAACGTGCTCTACTCCTATTTTTAAAAATACTTTATAAAAGACAGTTTTCATTCAGAGTTTTGGCCTTGAAAGATTCTCTTTTGTTACACGATGGCGCGTCATTCAAGTTCAAAATTGTAGTCAGACTACAATTTTCCGAATATTCATTTTTCTCATTTTGATTCCTAGAATAAATCATTTGATGTATTGTAACCTTCGCGCTACACTCCTTGCACATTGTGTAATTCATCATATTCATCTCTTTAACATTCCGATTATGTCTACTCAGTGTTCACTTGTGCTTGCTTACAGCCGTTAATGCAATCCTCTGCACTTGAATGTGTTTTTCAATATTGATCCAAGGGCTAATATTTATAGAATATGTATTTATAATTGTTCATTTTATTTATAAATATTTTTGCTTTTTAATTTGGTAACGGATTAAGTCTTATTTTAAATAAGAAGTAGCAACTCTAAAAAAATATATTTCTTTCAATTCAGGTTACTTTTTTACTTAAAACATAAATTGATTGATAGATTTTTAGATATTTTTAATTTTTTCAACAACCATCACTGTTTGATCTCAAGACATTGTGGTTGGAGAAAGATTCAACGCCTAAATATTATATTTGCATATATTAGATACAATTATATTTGTTAATTATTACTTTTAAAAAGATGAATAATAATTAGGCTTTAATATTTTCCAAATAATACTTATTAAATTTATATTAGTAAATAACTTATTTACTATTTATAATTTAAAGATTATTATAACAACAAAATAAATATTAGAAATAATTTATTTTAAAGGTAGTGATGAAGCATGGGATGCTGTTAGACCAGTAGGTTGTAGTCCACTTTTAGTATTTGTAAATAGTAAATCTGGTGATAATCAAGGAATTAAGTTTCTCAGAAGATTTAAGCAGTTATTAAATCCAGCTCAAGTATTTGATCTTATTAATGGTGGACCTGGTCCAGGGTAAGATTCTATTATTTATTTAAATAATTACAATTCAATAAAGCAACAAAGATTTCACATAAATTTATCATTTAAATTTTAAAGTAGCTTATAAAACATTTTAAAACAATAGGAAAATTAGATTATTTGACATACAGAATGTTAATGTATAAGTAAAATTCTGTACTATTGATAATTGTGCAATGAATAATTAAGTGAATATGAATTGTAACGGTACATGTGTACGTTTATTTTAAATACTTTTAAATACATTGTTGGGAAAATATAAATTAACATTAATTATTAAAACACTCAGGCCTATCATTTATATACATTTTTATTAAAAAAATCGTTATTGTGTAAATACAGACTGAGGCTCTTTCGGCATTTCGATCCTTTCCGAATTTTAGTTTGTAGTGGAGATGGATCTGTTGGTTGGGTACTTTCTGAAATTGATCGATTGGGAATGCATGTGAGTAATTTACTTAATGTTCACCATTATTAATTTTTTTGTTACAAAAAGGCTAATGCTATCTGTACGACAAATATAACTATTAGAAACTTAATATTTTTCGATATTCTCAGATATTTATTTTCTTAATTAATCAATTAATCGTTTATTATTAATATTAATATTTATATGAATACCAATACTAATATTGTAAACAAAATTTATTAAAATTATATAATCAAACTTTCAACGAAAAACTAATAATTAGAGACAGTTAGTATTAGAATAAATAAACTAAATTTAAAATTATAATTTATAGAAACAATGTCAGGTTGGAGTATTACCGTTGGGTACAGGTAACGATTTAGCGCGAGTACTCGGTTGGGGTTCGTCTTGCGACGATGATACGCATTTGCCTCATCTGCTCGAAAAATATGAAAAAGCTGGAACAAAAATGTTAGATCGTTGGAGTATCATGACCTTCGAGCGTAGTATTTCCTTACCTTGCCACAAAATACTTAATCAGTCGGATGTATTGCTTAACCAGCACATGGTGCACGAATACGAGGATAGCGTTATGATGCACATTACTAATATATTGCATTCTGATCAGGAGGGCATCGTCATATCTAGTGCCAAGTGAGTTTTTCACCGCTAACATACACCTTAAAACCAAAAATTATGCTCGATAGTACATATATTTATAACACTGTTTATATCTTATAGAGTTTTATGTGAAACTGTTAAGGATTTTGCAATACGTATATCAGAGACGAGTCTAAGTACGGGAGATCATCAATTAGGAGAGAAATGTGAGATTCTTCAGCAAAAGCTCGATCTTTTGTTACGTACGCTTCATAATGAAGAGAGCTTTTTATCAGATAACGGCGAAGATCTTAGTACAGCTACATTGAGATCTGATAAATTTTCCTCGATTTCTTGTTCATCTACAGATGATCAAGAGAAAGGTCTACTCGAAAAATCAGAAAAAGAAATAACAAATTTGAGTAGAGTGCGTATGAAGAGGAGAGGTTTCGAAGAAAATCAGGCTATAATATCTAGGTAAAGAAACTGGATAGTGTTTCATTTTATTTAAATAGCCAGTCAAATCAATATAATAAAATAATAATTTAATAAAGATAAAAAAAAAGTACACCATTTTATAATACATGTCGAGTTATTTTTATAATCTTTATAACAGGGCTAACAGTTTGAAAAGAGCGATTCGCCAATTAGTGGAGCATACGGAGCAGGTCGTCGATGAACAAAATAGTGCGGGGAAGGCATTGAACATAAAGATAACGAGAAGCAATGGAAGAGAATTAGACGGTATGTTTAAATTAAATTCTAGTATATTCCGTGCAGATTTCTTCAATCAGCTGATAATATTTTAAAGATCTTAATAATATATATATATGTATATATATATATATAAATTGTTAAATTTAAGTATGATGATGGTTGCAACGGTTGCAATGAGGATTAAGAATGTTTTATAAAACTATTCACTAAAATCTTGAAATTATCCCACTTTTGCGAATCATAGAGAAGAGGGGTCAACAAAATATTCTTGAAGTTCGAATGGAAAACAGCAATGAAAGTTTGAGCGTAACACCAACTCTTGAGTCTGATGAACCATCCCCGTGTTCATCACCGACGCCAAATGTTGCGTCACTAAGCCCAATGCCAGATATAAGACGTGATTCTCAGCCAGAGGAAATGCTCACTTTGCCAGCTCCAGATGGATTTGCCGATAGTAGAAGAAATAGTTCCAATTTACTTCAAGGGTAATTATTTACATATGAAAAAAAAAAACAAATTATTTATTATTCGTTTTTAATTAAATTTCTCTTATGGCAAATTAATCTTTATTTTTATACTACAATTATTAAAAACTATATATCTACACAAACACACAACAAAATACATATATGATAACGATAACTTAAATACTCTATATAATTACTTATTTATGTCATTAAATTTTGATTATTAATTTATATATTTGTTATCGTTGTTAGTTAAGATGCATATCATTAATTTATACCACAACAAAATATTAATTAAATAAAGGAATTTTTTATTTTCTATTTAAGTAGAGTATTCAGTTTTGAATCTGTAACTTTCGAATCAGTGATTGATAAGTTGAAAATACAACAGAGGTTGAATCAAGAAAATTACGAAATGCCTGATACAATCGAACAAGAAATTCAATTAAACAAAAAAGTGGATACAGCTGCTATATCTTTAGATGCAAGTTCAACCTCGGATGATACAACCATACAAGTATGTATTACAATTTAATTTACTTTTTAGTAACCAAATGACATATTTATTATTATTAAAAATTATTCCTTAAATTTAATTTGGAAACAATGTATTCCACGGTTTCATGCTGAAAAATCTTAGTAGTTAATATTTTTAATTTTTTTTGTAAAAAATAAGAATTTATTAGTTTAAAATCAAAAAATTTTTTAAAATAAATATCACTTTTGATTTCACTTACAGGATGCCATTATATCACCTGATACAGATTCTGTACCATCGGAAGATATTTCTTCTGAATGTCCTTATACAAGATCATCGAATAGTCATAAAAATGAAACTTATAGAGAGAGTTGTACTAATAGCATTGTTAGTTCAGATAGCGTAATTTCGGATTCATTTGACATTAAAAATTGCGGTATGAAGAACAGTGAGAGTGAAATTGGTAAAAAAATGTCAAAGCATTTTATTAAGAAATAAGCATTGTATTGAGAAAAAAACTATTAAATTTAGATTGCATGGTATCTAAAAATGTTAGAAGATAAATTAAAATGAACAACTTTGTAGACTGCACTAAGCCTGTGACTATTGTCACTTTAATAAATATTAAATATTTAAATTAATTGTGATAAAAGAAATTAGAATACTATTATCACAATTGAAAATATTATCATATTCAAAAACAGATATATTTCTATATATATATATATATATATATCTTAGATATATTATGTTTTCACTTGTGTTTAGTTTATTTGTTCTGGTGTAATATCAGATTAATTTTATATGTGAAAATCATAATTTATAAAAAAAATTTTTTTCTCATAGTAAGAACAATAACATATGCAAACATGCTTAACTATTTTAATTGTAATTTTTTTTTTTTAATTATAATCATGATTTTTCTTAAAACATACTTTTTCAATTTTTTTCTTAGAGTAGATTCGTCAAAAAACTGATAGTTTTATAAAAATTTATATCTGATACTTTTTAGGTCAGATAGATAGTGATATTCTTGATTCAACAAAACCTTCCGATAGTTCTGAAATTGGACACATAGATTCAGCAGAAAATTCTGACTTATGCACAAGTGACATTCTTAATTCAGAAAGTATAATCGATGATTTAAGCTCATTGGGACAAGATTTGATCAGTACAATGCTTGGAGAAAAATACGATTCTGTAAAAGAAGGTTTGGAGTCAGAACAATTGGAAAAGCCTCAAAAATTTTGTAGTTTAGCTCAGTTTGTTGAGGGTAATGACATTGCCAGAAGATCTTTCAAGATGTCAAGAAATACCAAAGTAGGTTGAATAGGTGAAAGGCTTTTCATTTAAATGTCTTTTATTATTCGTTATTATGGTTATTAATATTGATGTTTAGTTTAATGATCAACAGCTTTATTGTAAAATATTAAATTTGTTATCACAATATCAGAAAATATTATATACTTAAAAATAAATGCATTGTTAAGCTTAACATAATACATCCTTTAAAAAGAGGAATAATTAAAAATTTTATAATAAATAATTTTTATATTTAAACTGCAATAAATGTTATATATCTTTGAATTGGTTTAAATTACGTTTTATTCTAATTAATAAATTTTGACTTTGAAAGTTCAATATTATTTCAGAATGTGTTAAAAAGACGACCAATCGAACCATTCGGTAAAATTGCCGAAAATACAAATGGAATTGACCAGTCTAATAATGAAAGTATAGAGGACGACGAAGAGGGAAAGCCGTCAGATCTTCTTAATGCCTCTGTGTGTCGATTTACAGTGACATCGAATTCAAGTCCATCGAATAATAATTCGCCAAAATTTCCACCAGCGATAAGCGTAATTGTCGATCCACCGAGTCCGTCTGTATCTATAAAAAGTAAAAACGAGAATGATTATAATTTCTATCAACTGGGTTCGCATTTTCGTAGATACAGTGGAGAGAGTATGGAAAAATGTGCGTAATAAAATTATTAAATACGATCCTTTTTATGTATACACTTTTCAATATGAAGTATTAAATTATGACAAATCGTTGAATTCTACCTAATAATATCTAATAAGTCTTTTTAAATATTTGACTATTTTTATTTATTAAAATTAAAATCGATAAATTCTCTTTATTAATACTTTTTATGAGATATAATACATTTTAAATACAAAAAAATATATATATATATATTTGATAATGACATAAATAAAATGTAGTAGAAGACAACCAATTGAATTAAAAACCATTTTTTTAGTGAGTGTGGAATTACCAGAAGGTACTGGATGCTCACCGCAGGCATCACGTCGTATTAGTAGTGGTAGTTTATTAAAAGCATCCGAAGTCGTTTCATTAGCAGCAACGGCGGCAAGGTTCGGAGGCTCCAGTTTAAGCTTGAGACATGAACGTACAAAATCTATTGATAAGACTGATGATATTAAGAAGCTTCCAATAATAAATCCATTAGTTAGATTACCAATGTGGCCAAGTAAATTCTTAATAAGATCTTTATTATTTAAAATAATAAAAATAAACTATACTTTAACATATAATTTAAGTATATGGTAAGAAGACCATTAAATATGCATTTAATTTTATTTTAGATGTAAGTGGTGGATTAATAAGTCAAGCTTTACTTGCCAATGCGGATGCTCTTTGTGCAGCAGTTTCTCCATTAATGGATCCAGATGAAACTTTAATGTAATATATATGTTTAACATAATATTTATAAAATTGTAATTGTTTTTATGCATGTTTTTAATAGCAAAAGAACATAGGATAAGAATTATTTGTTACAATTTTAGGGAAGGCTACTTTGAACGTTGCGTTATGAATAATTACTTTGGTATTGGAATTGATGCAAAAATTAGTTTGGATTTTCATCATAAACGAGAAGAACATCCAGAAAAATGTCGATCGCGTGCCAAAAATTACATGTGGTATGGGGTCTTAGGATCAAAACAATGGCTTCAGAAAACTTATAAAAATCTTGATCAAAGAGTACAACTCGAATGTGACGGACAACGAATTCCTTTGCCTTCGTTACAAGGCATAGTGGTATTAAATATTCCAAGGTACTTACAGATAATATTAAATATATTCTATATATTCGTTAAAAACTTATAATTTGCCGATAGTTAACTTGACTAAAAATTTCATGTAAATGTTACAAAAATTACCAATTGAAGTAAATTACAAAAAAAAAAAAAAAAATTTCTATACTGATTTTGTAAGTTCACTTACCGCATCACTCTCTTGTAATTAGGTAGATAGAACAGGTCAATAAGAACAGGTGATTCGATTTAGAAAAGGCTGTGAATTAAATGAAGGAAGAGAGTGTAAATAATATTAATTATATAAAATTAATAATTAAATATAGGAGTGATATATAAGTGCAAAATATAACATTAATTGGTCATTAATTTTTATTTATCAGAAAAATTGTAATTACTTTTGAATTTTTTATATTTTATAAGCTATGTAAAAGGACATAAATATTTTAGTTTCATGGGTGGCACAAATTTTTGGGGTGGAACCAAAGAAGGTGATCTATTCCTTGCCCCGTCCTTTGATGATCGAATTCTCGAAGTCGTTGCGGTTTTCGGTTCCGTTCAAATGGCAGCTTCTCGACTAATAAATTTACAACATCATCGAATTGCTCAATGTCAAAGTATACAGATCAATATCTTAGGAGATGAAGGTGTACCCATACAAGTAGACGGCGAAGCTTGGTTACAACCACCAGGCATTATTAGGATCATTCACAAAAATCGAATGCAAATGCTATACAGAAATAGGGTGAATATATTTTCAAATGTTTGCTTAATAGTAATTTTTTTAAATATTACTCTCAATATAGCAGATGTTAAATAATATTTTAAATAAAAAGTTTCTTCGAAAATTCATAACGCAAGCTTTCGCATTTAATTAATATAATTACAAAATAAAGAATTCAAATTATTTATAACTATATTCATATTTTTTAGGCTCTCGAAACGTCACTTCGAACTTGGGAAGAAAAGCAACGTAGCTGCATTTCATCCATAACGCAATCTTCATCAACACTGAGCAGTTCTTCGCGTTCACAAAGTCAGATACAATTAGAGGAAAAGCAGATTAGTTTAACAGAGGAAGAGATGTCTGTATTACTTGGTTTTATCGAAGTCGTTACAACTCTGGTCAAGTGGGTAAAGCTTTTGATCATTTCTCATCCAAGTTTGGAGCCAGAACTGTATCAGATAGCTGGGCGAACCGCTATTGCCCTAGAAAAACTTCACCCTGATGGAAAAATTTTACAAGGGGTATTGCTTAGTATATTTTTTCAAATTAATACATGAATTCTTAAGTGTGGTAACATTTTGTAATTATACATTGTATTTAGCCGAATTTGAGACCAGTTGTTACGGAAGTGGTTTCCAGTGCTAGGCAACTTTATGAAGAATCCTGTGAACTTCTTCGAGATAAAGCTCATAATTTGGTATATTATTTATTTATTGATACTTTAAATATCATTTACAATTTTAGATAAAAAAAAAAAAAAAAAACACTAACTATTAAAATACTGCAGAAGTTACGTGAAGATTTGGAAAATAAATTGTCCATATCTTTAGCAACGATGGAACAAGAACTACGTAAATGTGTATTTGACGAACGAGGTTGTGGACTTGTATACTTACATAACATTCCTGTAGATGAACAGGTAATGTGCATAAATTTTGTGATAATTAAAAAAAATTTATAAACCAATGTAGCTTCTTTTACACACTATTCATAATTATTTTCTTTATTTATCGTCCATACTTTGCTGACAATTATTACCTTCATGCGCAAATAAAATATATAAATATTTTAAAAATAGTAATAGTCCTGCAGTGAGTAAAGATTAATCGATTCGTATTTTATTTATAGAACGATAAGAAGAACCGACACCGGGGACTATTCTGGCTAAAGTTTCGTCGTTCGGGCAATAATGCAGGTTTGATATCAGGGACACATGACCCTAATCGCGATCAAGTGACCATTTGGGGTGTACAAGAGGTTTGCTCTTGGTTGGAAAATTTACAATTGGGCGAGTATTCGGAAAACTTTGTATCTCACGACATAAGGGGAAGGGAGCTGCTAACTCTAGCAAGGCGAGATCTGAAAGAGCTGGGTATCACGAAAGTTGGACATGTTAAAAGAATACTTCAGGCTATTAATGATTTGAATAATTAAATAATTTTAGAATAATAATTATCTCGAAACGAATCATTCGCTAGAGAAGCCCAAATATTCAACGAATTTACAATATCGTATGATCTGTGATAAATAATAAAGAAATTTTAATAATATGACAAGCAATTTCTTTAAAAAAAAAAAAAAAAAAAAACATTGTTTTATCTAACAAAAGCTTGTTACATACTCTCGAAATATTTTAAGATGGCTGTGATTTTGTTAGAATAGCAATTTATTTGGGTTTGTTAAAGAGATATGTACAAATTTAATTGCTTATTAAGTAGAAACACGACGTTATTTTAAAGTATTATATTGAATTCATTATAAGTGTAGGTTAAAAATCATATTTTAATTATCCAATTACTGTCATACGAATCGATTTTATTACGCTTATTTATACTTAAACGAATTTTTAATTATTATTGAATTTATTTGTTCTAATACGTTTTATAAAACAAATTAAAATTTTCATTGAATGATGCGAATAAAAATAACTAGTTCAAAAGGAAAAAGAAAAAAAAGAAAAGAAGATATTACAAAACACCGATAACAGCATTCGAAGTATGTTTTTAGTAAACGGTTATAAATAAGTTCTACTCCTATACTTAATAATAATTATTTAAAAATTTTAATATTTATTTTAATAATTTAATAATTTACATGTACATACATTTATACATATTTATAATAATAAATTTGATGCTTAATAAATATTAATATCCTATTACGTATTAGATACATTTACTTTATTATTACATCTGAATATATGTAGTACGATATCTCTATATTTATTTTTAAATTTAAATTATCTAAATATATTTATAGATCTTTGTGATTTAGCTTATGACGTAAAACATAAATATTTTAACATACATACTTTGTTATGCGAAAATGATTTATATAATAAGATATAAGCATAAATGACAAGAAAATTAATTAAAATAGTTTTAAAAATAGGAAAGAAAATTTTATGTGCTTAGATAATTATTATAATACCACAAAGGATTTTATCTACTAATATTAAATTTTAATTACATTTATTTTAATACTAATTAAATGTTTCCTGTGAATATTTTATTCTTACAAATTTAGTTTAATTTATTTACTGTTACGTAATTTGTATGATTACAATTTATGAAAGTAAACACATGTTTATTTAAAATAAAGATATAAGAAGTTACTACTTATTCATATTAACAGTGAAATACAAGTTAGAATTCTCTTGATTATCTGTATAAACCAATAAAATAATATTACAGGCTATAGCTAAAAGGACAGTAATTGGAATTTTTATCTTACTCTTCATCCAAATTTAAAAATCTAAAAATCTAAAAATGATTTATGGATACAATATAAATATTGTGCTTCAATTTTAGCGAATGATTCGTTATGTAAAAGATGACACTATGATTTTTTTTTTTTGATAATGTCATCAATTTACAGCAAAAACTTTACTAACTAGTGTGTAAAATATTAACTTATTAAATGAAACAATTTTAATGTTTCCTATAATTATTTAACTTTTTCTTTATAGGATTCTTAAAGTAAAAAATTTCGAAAAATCTATCTGATAATATAAAATTATTTGAAATTTCGTCTTACAAAATTAACAACAAACTCTTATTAAAGTACGATTTGATATTACGAAAATATATTTATTTAAAATACTTAAATTTAATTAAAAACAATCAATTTGATTAAAATTAATATTATATGAATTTACGTTAATATACGCGTTGTGTATTTTATATTATTTAAAAGGATATAAGTGATTAATTTGAAACCAATTTTTTTTTTAAATAACTGTTTTTTGCAGGTTTCGGATAATTCTTTTCCTTTGTAAATATAAGTAGAGTATATTTTTAATTCAAAAATTGATTGTAGAAAGCATAGCCTAATATTGACAGAAAATTAAGATCAATTATTTAGTTAAATTCAAATGTTTATAAATCTGCAAATTACAATCATAAAATTAACGAAAAATAGATATATGCAAATTAAAAAGAAAGCAATGTTCATAATACAAACAAATGTTTAATTTTAGCTACATACCTACAATTTAATCCAAGTCAATTCTTTCATTGAAAGTCTAATTCGATATATCAGTAGAAAATCTTAATATTTTAATATTTACAAACCTCAATCTATGATTGCTTTTAATTCAATGATAACTATAATTAAATGAATGTTTTTAATTAAATTAGTATAATTTTAATTATCTTTTGTAAATATATTATTTAGAGTGGTAAAAAATGAAACGCGTTAAAGATTTTTCACAATCAATTTGAAAATGTCTTCACAATAATATTACAAATTTTATGTGAAGTCTGAGAAAAATGTTGAAATGAATAAGTATAAAAAATTAGCTTTTTAAATTTATAAGTTTTATCGAATTTATCTATTTAAGTCTGAAAAAATGCAATACTTTTAGCGTATTTGAAATTTCGATAGAAACAATTATGACGTCAAATTTTTTTATATTAAATTATCTGCAGTCTTATTACACTTTATAACTACTACTATTTCTACTATTATAAATACTTATAAATACGATTACTATTACTACCGTTGTTCTGATTATTATTATCGCCGTCATCATCGCCGTTGTCATCATCATCGTCTTCGTCGTCGTCAGCGCCATCGTCATCGTCATCATCGCCTTCATCTTCATTGTCATGGTAATCATCATCATCGTCATCGTCATCGTCATCGTCATCGTCATCGTCATCGTCATCGTCATCGTCATCGTCATCGTCATCGTCATCGTCATCGTCATCGTCATCGTCATCGTCATCGTCATCGTCATCGTCATCGTCATCGTCATCGTCATCGTCATCGTCATCGTCATCGTCATCGTCATCGTCAGTCGTCGTCATCGTCGTCGTTGTCATCGTCGTCATCATCATCGTCGTTGTCGTCATCGTCGTCGTCGTCATCGTCGTCATCATCATCGTCGTTGTCGTCATCATCATGATCATCATCATCACCATCATCATCACCATCATCAACATCAACACCGTCACCATCACCATCACCATCACCATCACCATCACCATCACCATCACCATCACCATCACCATCACCATCACCATCACCATCACCATCACCATCACCATCACCATCACCATCACCATCACCATCACCATCACCATCACCATCACCATCACCATCACCATCACCATCACCATCACCATCACCATCACCATCACCATCACCATCACCATCACCATCACCATCACCATCACCATCACCATCACCATCACCATCACCATCACCATCACCATCACCATCACCATCACCATCACCATCACCATCACCATCACCATCACCATCACCATCACCATCACCATCACCATCACCATCACCATCACCATCACCATCACCATCACCATCACCATCACCATCACCATCACCATCACCATCACCATCACCATCACCATCACCATCACCATCACCATCACCATCACCATCACCATCACCATCACCATCACCATCACCATCACCATCACCATCACCATCACCATCACCATCACCATCACCATCACCATCACCATCACCATCACCATCACCATCACCATCACCATCACCATCACATCATATTGTATCTTGAATTTTTTTTCAAGCTTACATTTAAATTACATAAGCACTTAACTTCCCTATTTAAAAATATTTTAATATTGCATCTTAGTAATATTTAAGAATATTACATTTTATTTGTTTATTTATTTATTTATATAAAAATATTAAAAATTTTATTCTTTATTATTTTCATAAAGAATATGGACTTTCTATCTTATACGTACTTGATTCGCATTTTCGTAAGTAGTTTCATAAACTTTTGTATGTCTTTATGTTATTCTCCTTTATTTTCCGGTACGTTTAAAAAATTAATATATACCGTTAAAATTTGTATCATAATTATTAATTATAACCCTACTGGTTATAAATTTATTGCATTATAACCTCAGCAAGTGCCATTGGTAATAACTATTATTGGTAAAAGGCGAAATAAGAAAAATCGCTCTTTATCGTTTATTATATAATGAGAATCATTCATTAAAGATTACAGTATTAAAGATATTTAACAGCAACTTTATCAGATGCAATATTATATCTGTAATTGTTACACTGTAAACATCCAATTGCATTGTGAATCATTATTTATATTATGTCATACAAAACGGTAATTACGTCATCTTCTTGAGTTTTTGAGTTTGCTGTACATTTTATTTAGGCACTATTGCACTTATAGTATATGTTTCATTTGTGATTCTCAAACATCAATGTTGTAAAGCGCGAATCCATGATTAATTGACGCTCGTTGCCTCAACTGTGTACAGTGCACCTGTCACAAATTCTTAATACCATCTATTGCATTACCAATACATATTAAATAATTATTTAGCATCGAGACTAGCCTAATCTTTGAATAATTAAAGAATTCGGTGTTGGTAGTGAGAAACGCGAATTCTACAGTTATATAACTCAAAAAATAATTTGGAACGTATAAGCATAGTTTTCCAAATTTCTTTTAATGTATCGCATAATAAATACTTGTGTTATTGGTAAATGCACAATGGTCTTTTCTTGGTCGACTCTGTACCTATAGAAATTTTGGCACTTGCTAAGGTTTTTTTGCCATTATAACAATAGTATAGCACTACCTATGTCATTATCACCATATCGTTATAATCAACCTTATTCTAAAAAAATTTACTTGATTACAAATTATTTGAAGTAGGAAAAATTTCTTTAAAAAAAAAATTTTTGTTTTATATATATTTAATGACATTTATACATATACATATATACTATATCGATAACAAATAAACTTAAAATGTTTTCAAATAACTTTAAAAATGAAAAAGAAAATATATATATAAAGAAAGATATCTAAACGAATCACTTCATCATGTTAAATAAGAACGAGGCAAAGAAATGAGCAATTGAATGATTTGCAATAAAGTCAGTATTTTATAATGTTTAAATACTATATCCTGTAAGCTTATCGTATTCATAAAGTTGTTTAAGACTTAAAAGCATGTGTTTTTATTCATTCGAGCGAGTGTCATACGTTATTATAGATTATTCATAGATCGATAAATGCATTCGCAATATAAATTCAATATTAATATCAAATATTCAATATAGAATTCAAAACGAATTACTTTTAATTGTATAAAAAATATAACGTTACATAACATTAAAGTTAATTTTATTTAGCGTACAAATTCAACTAGTAGTAAAACAATTTTTAGTTGCAAGATATCCGAATTATTAATTTTTCCATTAAATCAATAATAGTTAAAAAATTTTAATGTATAAAATGTAGTAGTATATTTTAGATTATTCTTTTGACAAATAAAAATTTCTAGTAGCTAAATAAATATAAAAATAATTTTCTAACAATTTCTTCTTTATATATATATATATATGTATGTATTGACTTGTATAGAATATGTAACTAAACTCAAATTAAATAATTAAAATATTAAAATTTAATAAGATTCGATACAATCCGAATCAGTTTATATTATTATTTACTTTTTTATTAGTATTATTATTTACATATTTACTTTTCATTATTTACACTTCAATGGGTTAATACTCCGAGTCGTATGAATTTTTTTCAATAAAGGCATTAAGGCATTCATTTACTATTCAGATAAGGATTATACTAAATTCTAAAAAAATTTTAACAAGGTTAAATTATTCTATAAAATATGATTAATTACTTTTTATCTTTATGCAGTTTACATTACGTCCAGGAATTTGTTTTTTTTTGTTTTTTTTTTTTCTTAATTTTTCATAATACAAAAAATTCTATTAAGTTAATCGAATTAAATCTTATATAGTAATATAGCTTTATTAAAGTATAAACGAACGAATATTATAATGTTAAAGGACATTTTTAAAGAAACTTCAATAAGTTATTGGATACCGTAGTAATTTAACAAAGAAAACTGATATCGTCGTAACATTGGTTTTCATATAATAATGGATTGACACTTGGTATAAGAAATAAATATTACTAAGCAATTGAAAATCCATAATAAATAAGATAAGTATCATTTTTAGAGCCGTGGAGAGTAAATATTTATTCTTAATGTAGAAAGTAAATTCAATTGAAATTTGAACACTACTTAACTCCTTTTTCATTCTATGAAAACTTTTGTACCCAAAATTATTCAAAGTTATGCCTTAAAATATACCTTTTAAATGTTTCATGTTATTTTTCATAGTACAATAAACGTGTAAAATATTAATCTCAATATACTCGATAGATTTGTGAAATTTTAATGTTTTAAATACGGGACAAGCACGATGAGCACAAAAGTGCCTGAAGTCGTAGACAAAATCATAATCTTTTTCGACTGCACTGTGCCTCTCTGTACAATTTCTTGTCAGATGTATACATTAGTATTATACATATATACGTTACTCCAACTTTACATTTTTTAAAGCGCCTTTCTTAAAAAGTAACTTCACTACGATTAAACATTACTAAGTCAAATAGAGCATAAGAGAAGTGCGAGCCAAATAAATATTTCACAGCATACATAAAGATGAGCATTTTGATGATTGTTCTGTAACTTATTTATGAAGAAGAAAGAAACGAACATAAATAGAATGCGAATAAGCTATCATTCAATTTTATGGGAATCTTCATGGCAAAATCTAATCTACCTAATCTAACCTAATCTAAATCTAATGCATGAATACATTCCAATTAAGACGAAGATACTTTTACACGAATTTAAAATATAATTTCTAGTTTGTTAAAAGCAAAACACGACTTATTTTTTAATCATATCTTTAATACGAAGAATATATCTATTTTAACGAATTTAATTGATAAACAATTAAAAAGTTATTGCCATGTTCTTATGCTAATATTAATGAAATAATTTTTAAAAATAAGTGAAATTTATTCTTTAAAATATGTTATTAACTTTGTCCAACAATGCGTAAATAGATATATTAAAGGAATATTAACTTTCATTTCATTTTAATAAATTTTGACACTTGTCTATACGTGTATGCGCTTATTTAAAGAAGATATCAACAACAAATAATGTCAAATATATTTTTGTTTAGAATTTTGGTAAATGTAATTTAAAATTTGAGTGAAAGTATTGTCATTGTGATAAGCAATTCTATGTACTCCAGGAAAATAGAGAGTGTACTTTGATAAGAAAATTACAACGACATGAAAAAAAAAACTCTTTAATACATAATTTTTTTTTTTTTTTGTTTGTTTGTTTGTTTGTTTTTATATAATTTATCTTTTTATCTATTGAAATATTTAATTTAATGTTCTTTCATTCTCTTGTGATATTTTGTACCATTACTAACGAAGCAAATGAATGGAAAAGAGCGAGAGAGAAAACTTTTACATAATCTTATTTTTATTAAATGTTTCCAAGTATTGTTTAAGTTATTTGAATTTATAGGCAAAATAATAAAATCGGAAGGCGCGAGTCTTGACAATGATAAAAATATTTAAAATACTTCACTTACTTTTTTGCATTTGATAGTTAATTTCATGTATTTTAAATAATTTATTTATACTTCATGCTCGAAGTAGAATACATCTGAAAGTACAAATTATACATTTTGAATCTTATTTATTTTAAAAATATTTTAATGTTCAATTCAATAATCAGTACTTTCTTTTATGCATTAATTAACGAAATCTTTAACAATCAAATTTATCTCCTAGTTTTTTTTTTACAATATTTTTCGTCAATAACCTACGTAAACGTTAAAATTAAATGGATAGTTAATTATTGTTTATTTTTAGTATTTATTTATGAAAAACAAAAAATAATTAAAATTTTCTTTAACAGACCTTTTACTATAAATAAAATTTTCATATAATTATTGTATCACTTGATCTTTGTTCTATTTGAAATGGCCGTTTTCACTCAGTTCAAAGTATGTTTTTTAATTGAGAATGAAAATTCAATCGAAGAAGAGTACGGTTATCAAATTTTACTTTAGCCGATTCATAAATCATTAAACTAATAATTCATATTCGTAAAATTGAAACCTTTTAACGAACTCACATTATTAAAAGGAAAAATTAATATTAAACGAATTATTTTACTCGAATTTAACATAAATCAATTTTTACACATACTTGTCTTGCTAAAAATGCTTTATTCGAATATTTCCTACATCATATGATGTTTATTTAAAAAAAAAAAAAAGAAATATAAGTTAATCGTTCTATAGAATTAAAATTGTGAATAATGCTAAATTAATATAAGTTTTCTCATATTATATTACATCCAAATTGCAATCAATTTTATTTACATTTATATAGATATTGAATTTTTAATAAATTTAATATGTTTTATGCGCATTGAATATTTCATTAATTAAAAAATAATAATAATAATAAGGATTTATAATAATGCAGAACTTAATTTCGTAAATATTGTAATTAGGCATTTTTAGCAAGCATTTTGTGGAAGTAGTCTTTGGACAACAATTCTTGCCTTTCTAATGTAGTTCTTCTTAAAAGTATAAGTAACTAAAGAAGTATAAGTAATAATTCCTCTAAATAATAAAAATAAAATAAGAATTCCAATAAAAATATTTAGAAATGACGTTTTCTTTAATTAAAAGATTGTTTCTAATATTATTTAGAAAATGGTTTTCAACCTTTATTAATAAGTAATTTATGTTTCTGATACTATAATTCCAACAATAAGTTAAAAATTATGTTTATTACGTTAGTTCATTTATGGAGAAAAAAATATATATTATGTACGTCTATCTACAGCTGTATATTTAAGCAATAGCTCGTTAACTCTTTTACTGGACTTTTTTACTGTAAAATGTTATGTATAAAGTGCCGGTTTTTTTTTTTTGCAACTTAACGTTGTTGCTCTTAATATTATGTAGGTAATTTATACGATGTTGGATTATAAAAGGAAACTGAAAGCAATTGTAGCACCTTACAATGAAAAATGTCATTCTTTAATTCCATTATTTATTTATAATATGCGACGACAAAAATGCACACTTGTAGACACGAGAAGTAATTATGAGTGAATAAAATGTAGAATTATAGATAGAAATCTTTTAGCGTAGTTTCAATCGTGCGAAACGTAACAAGTAATAAACAATATTTATATTTAAAAATACTGTGATAATGAATATTAATACATATTGTATACCTCTAACTTTTTTATTTAGTTTGTCCATTGTGAAATTTATTGGAAAGTATTATAATTGTAATGTTTGTGAAAGTGGCTGGAAACTAAATAAATATAATGTATATGGGATAGATTGTTCAATGAAAATGAAATTAATTATAAATTATTATCAATCAATGGTTAATAATTTAATCATTGTAATGAAGAATATTAGAATTAGAATTAGAATTTTATATTCTTGTAAGATATTTTACTTTACTTATAAAATTTGGAACATTTTGCAGATTATAAATTTTGAATTTGTATTTAATTTTAAACATTTAAAATGCAAAGCATGTTTACAAAATTTAATATTATTATTAGAAAAAAGAAAAAGGATAAAAATTTCTAATTTACTGTGTTTAAAAAAAATTATAAATCTATTAAATGTACATTTATACTTATTTAGTTTTACAAGGATGCCGTGTTTATTAAATAAACTTATTTCGATATTTTCCTAGTTTTCTATTGAATGCACATGATTCGATCTGAAAAAACTTACAAAACTTTAACAGCGTATATAAAGATAAAACTTATTATGTTCAATTAGCGTTGAGAAATCATGAACTATTTACTATATAACGATCTCGTTTATCTGCTTTTGTCATCTCTTGTTTCACTTTAAGATATTATTTATTATTCTATGATAATTTCTGAATAAATATTAGCTGTCAAGATATTTATATAATCAATTCGATTGTTATTGTATATAAAATATTTTTATGACTTATTTAAATATTATTTAATATGAAAATTTTTTTAAAGCGACGTTTAACCGACTGCATGTAATGGTTAATTTCCTCAAAATTTTCATTAAGATCTTATATTTTTATGATCGATTATAAATTTCTAATAGAAATTGATACTATTAATCGATATTAATAACTATTAATAAATATATTCTTAAAGTGAAATCAGAAGTATTAAATCTGTTAACATTACTATAAGTGCGTTAATATAATTGGCATCGAAATGAAATGCGGAAACTCGTATGAAATACGAGTTAGTTATTTATAATTCAACGATCGTTAATATATAGTTTTATCATATTTAGTGTTATATTTGTTGAAAAACACACGGATACAAAATTGTTCTTGTTTAGTTTCATTAGTAATTTCATAGTTTAAAACTTAATTTCATTCATAAATGCATATATATATATATATATATATATATATATATATATATATAGCTAAAAACGACTATATTCCATCTTTACGTATTTTTAACTTTTTAGTGTACCTTAATGATGTTTATGTACAATAAACTTCAATTTTTAAGCTCTGTAATATTGTTTTATTTCAACAAAGTATGTACATTGTTTTTTTTAATTTATACGTTGTATCAATTTCTTTTTATTATTTGTACAAGAATTATATACAGGATTTATTTAATTAATCATTAAGTATTAATAGAGTAAAGTCACGAGGAAGACCATGAAATAATAAATTTGTAATTGTTTATCTCATTGTATTTATCTCTGTAATTTAAATATTTCGTTAAAAAAAATGCAATTATTTCATATAAATATAAAATAATTATAATAAATTTTAATAATTATTTAATGAATTAGATATAATAAGATTTATTTACACAGATATAAATTACGTGAATCTTGTTTAATAGGTAATTTTATATATACTAATTTTTATTTTCATAATTATAAAAATTTATATTATAGCCAATTATACGATATTAATTAAGTAAATCAATTAAAGAATTTTATGTAACACTTCGTTTCAAACGATTTAAAGTTGCATCTCTTCCTAAAATTTCCATCATTTCGGCAACACCCGGGCCTTCCTACAAGATTTTTATAACAGAGAATCTTTATTTATGTTAATTAAAATTATAATGCTTTGATTAAGTACCTTCAAACCGCTTAGAAGAGTTCTTAAAGTCTTCATTAAATCCGGGAATGGAACGTTATTGTTATTAGCAAATTCTTTTAGGTAAGTTTTCAAAGATTCTTTACAAAAATTATCATCATTCATATTTTCAAGTTTTTTACTGAGTATATCAACCATTTCTAAATATTTTAAATCTTTAGTATTTTCGTTTGTGGTTGGTTTCACCCACAAAAATTTTAAATCATGAGTTACTAAATCACTGAGTTTTGAAATTCTATCTCGAGCCCACATCAATGTTGTTATTATATGTGTTGGATCAAGTTGTAAGTTTTGACCATGTGATCTAATGGAATATGATGTTATAAATATTATTTATTATGCATATAATAATAATAATAATAATAACAATAATAATGACAATAATAATAATAATAATAATAATAATAATAATAATAAGTTACCTGTCTGGGAAAGCTTGCTTTACAAGTTTAATAATTCTTTCGACTAAGTATTTGTGATTTTTTTCATTATTTAAAAGATTTGAAATTTCTAGCTTATTAAACTCCAATAATCTATCTGCATCTAATTTACTAGAATTCATATTTATTTTATCAACATTAAACTATAAAAATAAAAAATAGATCTTCAATACAGTTTTAATTATTTATAAATAATTAAATGAAACAAATCATTTTAATGTTAGTTATGTATATTTTGTTGTTGTTAATATTTATCGAAAATAAGAATTGTTATTAATAAATATGCACCTGTTGTATTAAGTCTTGATAAGTGTAACAGTGAGAAAGACCTTTATCTCGAACAAAACCACCACCAGCAGCGGTAATATAATTGATTAAGGCTAGTGGAAATATACCATGTTTTCTGTAATGTTCCACCGTAATATCATTTTGTCTTTTTGACAACTTTGTCCCGTCCCCATTGAGTACCAATGGTAAATGACCAAATTGTGGAGGTGTCCATCCTAATGCTCTATAAGAAATTTATTTTACAATTAAATCAGCTATTAATACGATTAAATATTTATTTTCAAACTTAAATTGAATAGAGGAATTGAATTACTTATAAAGTAATAAATGTTTCGGAGTTGATATTTGCCATTCAATTCCCCGTAGGACATGAGAAATTTCCATAAAATGATCATCGATTACATTTGCAAAATGATAAGTTGGAAAGCCATCGCCCTTAAGGATAACAGGATCACCTTCATTTTTAGCAACATTGTAGGTAATATCTCCGTAGATTAAGTCTTTGAAAGGTTCTGGTGTAGGTGTGAGCTATAAAATATTAAAAGTATATCTTCCGTTGTAATTTACTTCGCTAATCTATATATAAATAAATTTATTGATTAAAAGTTTTTTTATTATTACAGAGTATCATAATAATACGTATGTAAAATTAGATTTATTATAAAGAATGCGCTATTACATTTAATTAAAATGTTTTTGTTTCGAGATGTAATTATTGTAGAGTAAACAGCTTATTCTTCGAAAACAACTACAGAGTTTTAACTTTCGTTAATAACGATCGTTTACATAAACATTATATTAATTTGTTGACATGAAATATAAACATATCTAGATATGTGCAATATTGATTAAAAATACTATTCAAATTTTTCAATTTTTAGATATATACGCGGCCGTATACTTTTTACATCATATAATGTTGACGTAAATTATTATAGCATCTATATATATATATATATATATATATATATATAATAGAATTGATGATAATACCAATTGATTGATAGATTGATTTAATTAATATAAATTATAATAACTATAAATCAATATTTTTATTTATATTTTAAGATGACAAGTTATTTAAAAATTACTAAAACTTAAATACATTATTATCATTATTTAAATACTTGTTAGCATTATTATCATTATTTGTCAATTGATAACCTCGATTGACACAAAAAAAAATTAGTTAATATGATGATGTAATATTTTAATAATGATATATTTTTAATATGAATTTAATTTCCGAGATAATTAGATAAATTTCGTTCTTTGATGAGAGCATGTCCGTTTTATTCTACTTTTAAAAATACATTTTGTTTTATCTAGATAGTATTTGTTATGAATATGTGCTTGACCTTAAACGTTTTTTTTTTTTTTTTTTTGTTATAATGAACGATGAAAAGCAAAATGAAAAAAATTATAAAACTACATTATCAATGATTTAAAATAAAAAGGCAGTAACAAATTTTTCTTACTAACGAATATCGTCATACGAATATCAACATATACCCTAACAACAATTTGTTGTTCCTTAAATTTTAAATATAATTTAAATTATTTTTCTTGATATTGTTGATTATTATTTAAGTAAATATATTTAATATTCTAATTTTTCTATACAAAGTCAGAAGTTGTTTTATAATATTTAATTTTAAGTATTAGTTTTTAATATTACAATTATTATTTATCTGTGAAAAATACTGTTGAGATATATATAGTTTTTTTTTATAATATGAAATAGAATTGCTTATCACACATAATAGGTAAATATTTTTAATACTGAAATAATGCAAATTAATCATCTAAGAAAACCAATAATAGAGACTAAATTATGAAAAAGTACTTTATCATTTTTTAATGATATATGACTCAACTACATTGATTTACAATAGTTGACTTATACGCAAATAAAAAACATTTTATAACATACCTTGAATCTAATGCAATACAGTTCTCCTCTTTTAAGTCTCTCTTTTACTTCTTCATCGGTAAAATATTGACAACGATTGTCGTACTTTGGAATCTGTCTCTCTTTTAACGCTGTTTTTCTCAACATGTCTAATCTACGTTCGGAACAAAAGCATCTATATGCTGCACCATTGTTTAATAAAATATTAGCATATTTTTTATAAATATCAATTCGTTTTGACTGAATATAAGGCCCATTAGGGCCACCTCTTATAGGATCTTCGTCTGGTATGATTCCAGCCCATATTAAATCATCGTGAATTTGTTCCATCGATCCAGGTATAATTCTAGTTTGATCCGTGTCTTCGATTCTCAAAATAAAGTAACCATTATGCGATCTTGCAAATAAATAATTGTAAAGTGCCGTTCTTAGTCCACCGACATGTAAAAGTCCTAAAATAAAAAGCAAAAAAAAATATATATATATATAAACACATATAATTAATAAACATAATTTTAAAAACTATAATAGATATCATAGATGACAAATAATCTTTGAACGAATGTTATGCAAATATTAATAAAATTATAATTGATTTGAGGAATAATTTGAAATATTAAGAATTTGAAAATTTATATGAATGGTCTTTAGGAGACTTGAAATGTTAATAGAAAAATATTTGTTAAGTAGTATATAAACACACCTGTTGGACTTGGAGCAAATCTCACACGAACTTGACTTTTTTTATAAAATCTTCTTTGAATCAGTTGAATATTCCATGTTTTTGTTAAGAAAATCCGGCGCATTCTTATGAGTTATATATTCTTGAAAAAAGCCAACGATAAGGAGACTAATTTTTCCTATTGTCACATGTAATAGCTTGAAAAGTCGTAACTTAGATAAATTTCTTGTTTTTGCCACTAGCAGCGCTGATTTCAAATATTTTTCAAAGATTAAAATATTATAATCCAAAACTGTAGAAAAATCCAAGCAAGGTTATGTTTAATGCGGTAGTCGTAAAGAAATATATCTCTCTTCACCGATCTTTCCATCTATTTCTCTTTTTATTTCTTTCAATAAAGCAGCACATAAAAAACTACAGTGTATTTGTATTATAAATATAATTGCTGTATCGTCAATAATATTGTCAATATTGTTTGAATATTTAGTAAAAAAAAATATTCACAAATAGATGTAAGTTATTGTTTGACTAACCAATCTAGACAGTAAATTATAGGATGGATGGTATTTGTGGAAATTTAGTTTGGGTAAAATCTAATTTCTCTCATCTAATTATTTATATTGCTATCAAAGAGCCGTATAATGAAATTCTTTAAAAAAAAAAGTTATTTACTGTAAATTATGATTTTCCTTTGAAGCATTAATTTTACCCCGTACGAATGAATTATTAGACTTAGGAATTTGCATACTAATATTTAATTTTGCACTTAGTTAAAGAATTGTAAGAGATATCACGTGAGAATAATATATTCGTGCCGGGCATTACATAGATATTTTATGAGAACAATGAAGGGACATTTAGCGAGTTATTTTTATATTCTATTCTTTGTTTTTAATGAAAATGTCATGTGGGTGCACAATAACTATATGATTTGCTAAAAAATTGAATTTTTTATATTCAATAAACGTAGAGCTCGCGGGCTAATGAAATTGACAAATCAGTGTATTTCATGTTGCGCATGCGACAAATTTTTTCCGCTTTCATTAGATTTTCCCGATAGTCTTATGTGATCTACACGAGTTCCATTTTTTTCCATTCATTCATTGCACTTTTGCTATACGTTATCTGGCTTTAGTTTCGTTTTCGTTAAAATTGTTATTTCTGTAGATTGCGTGTGGCGTGTTTGCCTGTTTGCCTGTTTGCGTGCGTGACTGTGCGTGCGTCATTATGATTTATAAAGGCACAGCCGCATTGGTGTGTTAAACTTAAATAAATTCGTCCATATTCGATGGATGCTGTCAAAACGTAACCTAATCTATACAGGTATTTCTTTATTAATGATATACATTATTGAAGGATGATTAATAATAAAACGCTCGCTAAAGCTTAAATGATATTTATTTTTAATAGCATAGTTTACACAAAATGGATTATAATCAGGGGGACAAAGGAAAGATACCTTCAAATAAAGAAATCATCGACGAGCTAACAAAGGATTTAGAAAAGTCTGCGAAACTAGAAGCGCAAGATGAAAAAAGTTCTCTCGATGTTTGTCCGGGAAATGATGAGTCAAATAAGTCAAATGAGGAATACAAATCCAATACAAAAAGTGATGATAATGCTAATGAGCAGGAGAAGGACGAATACTTCATTAATGAAATTGCTTTAAAAGATCGAGATTTAACCCTATCAGAAGATGAGAAACAGGTTAATAATGAGTTCCCTATGACAAAATTATTTATTTGGTATAAGGATGAATTTTTATTGCGTTAAATTATAAATAACAGATATTTATAAAATAAGAAATCATCGATAGAAAAATAATTAAGAATAATTTTATATTTTTATACTTAGCGATTGAAAAGTGATGCTGATAATTATAAAAATAAGGGTAATAACTTCTTTCGAGATGGAGATTATGTAAGTGCCGCATCGAGTTACACAGAAGGTCTACTAACTTGCCCTTTACAATTCACAAAAGATAGAGCAATTCTTTTTGCTAATCGGGCTGCATCGAAAGCTAAATTTATTGTACGTCTTGAATGATATACTTGAAAATTAATATTTTGAAAAATCAAAATTTCAGTTATTTCTTTGTATTTCAGGCAGATAAAAATTCAGCAATCACAGATTGTACGGAAGCTATTAAATTAGATTCAGATTATGTGAAAGCTTATATGAGAAGAGCTCAGCTGTATAAAGAAATAAATAAACTTGATGAGGCATTAGCCGACTATAAACAAATATTGACCTTCGACCCAATGCATAAGGAATCGATATTTGCTATTAAAGTAAGAATATATTTTTTGGTATTATTACACGCACTGTAAAAATGGTAACAAAAATTTATGGTTAACATATAATTTTTGTTAAATGACTTACTGAAAACAAAAGATTATTTATATTTTCTATATTTTTGTTTATACGATTATTGAATAATTTTACTTGTATTTTGAACAGACGCTCGAGACAATGATTAATGAAAGAAATGAAAAGTTAAAAGACGAAATGATAGATAAATTGAAAGATCTTGGCAATATGGTTTTAAGACCCTTTGGACTATCGACGAACAATTTTCAGATGCAAAAAGACGAATCGAGCGGTAGTTATTCTGTAAAATTTGTTAACAACTCTACGTAAGAGAAACTTTTTAATCAATCCTATAATGTATTATTAATTTCTTTATAATATATCTAAGCAAATGTACAATATGTAATTTTTTTTTATAAAAATTTAAGTTCATTTCTGTGTGATGTTAAAATTAATTATGTACAATTTTTTATATAAGCTACAATAAATTTCTAAAAAACACAGATTCATAAAATAGTGAAAATTTTGATTTATGTATTTTATAGACTTATTTGTTCTATATCATATGCTTTTAAATATTTAAAGAGGTAATTTTAATACTATGCAATGTGTATGTAAATGAAATTATTAATGCCTTATCGTGACAATTATTGTGATTGCCATCCACTACTGTATTACTTAAATAGATATTCTTAGAAAGTAATAGAATTTTTGTAATGATAATTACAATCTGTACTATACATATTATATTTGTAGATTATTATTTAGAAAAATATTAAGTTTTAATTAATTCTCCAAAGTTGTTATCCTCCACATTGTATAAAAATTTGTCAAAATTAAAAAATAATATTCTTATAAATTAAAGCTTTTACAGTATCTGTAATAAAAATCACTGTAGTAATTTTTCTCTTTGCTGTAAAAAACGTGGTAAACATTAGGAATATTTTTTATTTTTTTTTTATAATGAAATTTATGCATGGAATTTGAAAAAAAAAATCAGAAGTCCAGCATTTATGATATTTGAATCACTTTATTGTCACGCGCCATATCTGGCTTTGGGGCATTTTTTTTATCTGGTAATTGTATAATGGATGCAGTGTTTCGACAAAAGTACCCCTCCCATGCTTTCTACCTCGCAAATATGCAATAGTTTCACATTCATTTCGAAATTCGACAATTCTAATTGCATTCACTAACGATTACTTTTTCTGTTAATATATTAAACGCTTTCTGGATAGTAAACGAAAACGAATTCGAATGATTGTCCATATAAAAAATATTTTTCCCATGATGATTTATTTTTGCATAAATAATCGGTGGAAAAAATTGACATTAAACATTTTACGTTACGAATGAATTTTTCAAATTATTTTAAATTAAAATTTGCAAAATATATAAATTTAAATAGACTACATATATGTAAAATCGGTTTCTATTCCTTTTCGTTTACCAGATTTATATTACTTTTTCGTAGTTGTTGCAATTTCCGGTTCCACTCTAATAGTTTTTTTTTTTTTTTTTTTTTTTTTTTTTTTTTTTTATTTTGTTAAAAGTTAAATAGTATATAGGTACAAAGTCAGATATTAATTTTATTCATTCGTCATTAACATGTATTTATATATATTTTTTACGTGAAGTTTTGACGCGTGCCATTTTATATATTTTATCGTCATTTAATTCTAATCAACATAGCATCATTTATATCATTTTTCTTTTATTCGCCACCTAATATGGAGGCATGCCTATTTACATATTAAATATTATCGGCACCATAAAGGGCGAAAAAATTTGTTCCCCCGTTGAATTTCGAAAATTCTACATTTTCATAAACGATGTAACGGTCAATGCGTGCGAATGAATGTATTGGACACAATTTGTCACATCCTATGACAGTTATGAGAAGCCATGAAATGCTTCGCTAACTTGTCCTGCTTCACTTTATTTTAATCATTTTAATATCTATATATTTATATTTTTTAAATATATTGTAGATGCTTTGCAATTAGTTTTTAAATATTTTCAAGATGCAATTATAAACTATAATTGTGAAAATTTGTGATGTATCTAATGAATAAATTTATCTAAAAATTTATCTACATTCAACTCAAATTTATCCAAATTTACATAAAAATAATTGTTATTACAAAATATTGGACAAGTAAGTTAATTATTTGTTCTCTGAAAAATTCTCTGAAAATTTTTGAAATAAATTCCATCAAAAATTATTAGATAAATACGACAATTGCCAAGATAAAATTTTTCATTATAATTAATTTTAAAAAGATAAATAATTCTTTTTATAAATTTAGTGTACTTATTGTACGTTATTATTCGCATGTTATAACGTTTTTCATTCTTATGTGTATACAAGAAATATATTTCATTTCATTTCTTGTTCAATTATGATTTTCCTTTCGCTAGGATTTTCTTTCGATGAAAATGTCCATTAAAAGATCTTAATGTTTGAGTCTTCGTTCCGTTTTAACGAATTTTAAAAGTTAAACTATCTGATTCAGCTGCCCTTATCATAATGAAATATTAATAATTATAAATTATTATAATAACGTCAAAAAATTAGTTTTCTTTTCTGGAAAAGATAATTTTATTCAGAAGCCGCATGTCAATCGTTCGTTTGTTATATGTAGGATATTTCATATAATTCATTCGGTTATAGTTAAATTTTTAAATTGGCGCTTGATTCATTCTTTATAAAAATTAAATACATAATTATTTATAATTATGATTTTTATTATTAAAAAAGTAAAACTTTTTATATATTTAATTTTAATTCGTATAAACTAGAATACGTTGGTATTGACATAATTTTACAGATTTACTCTCATCCATTTCATTCATTGTTGCTTATTAAATTACACGCAAAAAATTATTTAAATTAGTTATAAGTGCAATAATTACTTAACTATTTCGTAATAAATAATTAAATATATAATCCACATATGTATATAATACATAATAGTTGTGAGCTTATAAAGATCGTTCAACTTCGATAAGCTCTACTCAAAACCAGCGTGAAAAAACAAACCAATTAATTATCGTAAATCTATTTTACGTAATTGTGCAGTACATACATATACATGTATATTTGTGTGTGTGTGTGTGTGTGTGTGTGTGTGTGTGCGTGCGCGCGCGCGTGTGCGTGTGTTTGTGTTTGTGTTTGTGTTTGCATCTGTTTGTTGCTGTGCATGTGTGTAGCGCAAAATAGTTTTCATTGAATGCAGAATTGGGAAATTTCTTTATTAGTCCTTGTTAGATTATTTGATATAAATTGCCTTATGTAATAGAGTCTCGTAGTAAATACATGTTTCTGCTTAGAGTATATTTTCTGTTTCTCTTTAATTGCGCGAATTATTTTTAGAACTTTTTATTTTTCATTTTAAGTGTATCTTTTTTATTACGTTATAATGTTAATTTTTTTTATAGTAACTATTAAAATTTAGCCTACACCTGCATTTCTCACGAGTAAAAAATCCTTTAGATACCGGGGTTTTTTTTTTTTTTTTTTATTTTTTAATCAATCCTAGGTAGCGAGTTGAGAGATATGGTCATCTATATAAGTATATAGTATATTTTTTAAACGAGTACGTCAACTTTTATTTAATTTTATTTTTCAATAATTTATTTAATTGGCGCTTGTAAAAAGTGTATACTTCATATTTGTTTATTTATTTATTTTGTTTTTGTTTTTGTTTTTATTATTTAGAAAAGATTGAGTTACTAAGCGTTATATTTTCATTTCATATCTTAACACTTTTATTATTTTACACTCTAAAAAATGTTATCAATTCAATGATTGCAGTTACTACAATAAATTTAATTTAAAGTTAATATAAAGTTAATAGAGTGTTAATTCTTGTAAAATATTGAATTACTACGTAATAATTATATTCATTGAAAAATGTCTTTTAAATTATAATTTGGCAACATTTTATATATTTTTAACTATAATTATAATTATATTATATTTAATTATAACTATATTTGTTAAATAAAAAAAATGATAAAAAAATTTACTTAAATTTTTATATTCAATAAAAGAATTTAGGATTTGTGTGTTATAAATTAGTATTTCATTTTTTAATAATTATACTAATCTTTTATTCTTTAATTAACTATGAATTTGCAATAATATGATAAGCGATAATTCAATAGAGAAAATGCCACTTTGTAATATGATTTTCAATTGCAATTTAAACAAATTTTAGAGCGTTTAATTACGAAAGCTATAAATTTACAAGCTATAAATTTCATGAAACTTTGGCATAAATTCGTTTATTACGTTGTTTATGAAGTAACTCGTATTTAATAAATATAAGATAATAATAATATTAACTTAATTAAATATTTATAGCGTTTAATTAATAATTAAATTTATTAATAATATTGATGAAACCTCTTACGATGCAGTTAAATATTTATATGCAATTGTTTGTATGAAATCGTACACTAAGATATACATATCTGAATAATTTATTTGAACGAGGTAGATAAACGTCTTCATCTAATCAATTATACCTGCTTATAAATCAAATTTAATTTATGCTGTAAAAATATAAATTTTTATAAAAAAAATTATTTATATAATTATTTTTCTCTCAGTATATGAAATCAATATACTCTTGCATATATTTATTTAATTACAATTTTATGTAAATTTCTTGATATAACGCCTTAAATTAATTAGGATATGTATGATTACAGCAGTATTTCTAATTAATATGAAACATTTCAACATAAATATGATCCGATATATAAGTAATGTTATTTTGCATACAAATAAAAATTAGTATTACAGTCTATAAAATAATACTTTTCTTGTAAATCATAAAAAAATAGATACTTGCCTATGTATATATGTATGTGTATATGCATGTATGTGTATATGTATATATATATATATATATATATATATATATATATATATATATATATATGAGATAAAAAAAAAATATTTTGAATTAAACAAAAGTATTTTGAATAATACTATGAATAGTAATGATAAGAACTATTAATCATTTTATTGTAATATTGATAGTGGTGATTACGATGATTGAAATGGTGAAATTATAGCTGGCGATGATAATACGATGATGATAATGATCGTGTCGATAGAGATGACAACGAAATCAAATAGATCTGTCAGATATGAGTGTGTTTGTTTGCAAAATTTATGAGTGAATGAAGGTACATTTATGATTATATCATGTATTTCGATTTTTCATTCAAGAATTTTGTTTAATTTTTGGAAGAAACATATATAAAAATAAAAATATAATTATTTTAAAACAAATTTTTGTTTTTTTAGACAATACAATAATTAGAATTCAAAATGGATAGATTTGCACATGGATAATTACAGTATTATTTAATAAGAAATTAATCAAGTTTTTAGTGCATTTCTTTTAACAGCGTGTACCTTATACATAACATTAAGCCGAAAATTATTTCTTTAATGACGTAAATGAATAAAGTACAATATACTTTATATAGCGCTTAGTATAAAATCAAACAATTGTGATTTTTTTATATAATATCACATCATTGTTTCATGTTTTCGTATTTTTACGTACATGTAATTTTTGTGTATTTTCTTTGTCTTATAATTCGTTACATGATACTATATTAGCGGAAGGCATATATTGTTTATCATTAAAATTTCAGTATTAATTATTTTTGAATCATTTACCGCATTTTCTTCTCCTATTATTATCTTTTTTTTTTTGAAAAGAAAACTTGACTCTTAGACCGATTTATTTAACATGCATTATGCATATTACTTCGAACCACGATTATCGTAAAAACAAAAATATACATTTAAATTAGATTAAAATTATTTAATTAGTAATATCCATTTAAAGGAATGCAAAACTACCTAATATAACCTAATATCCATAAAATAAATTACAAAGAAAGAAAAAAGTAAAATAAAAAGTGATCTCATAAGAGGCAATATTATAGGTTTATTTCAGTAAATTATAAGAGTTATTGGATTTTTATTTCCAATATAAAATGAAATAAGTATATAATTACTAAACCATTTTAGTCATAGTAGTAATAATAATAATAATAATAATAATAATAATAATAATAATATTAATAATAATAATAATATTAATAATATTAATAATAATAACGATGAGAATCACGATGATTGTAATAATGATGTTGATGATGATGATAATAACAACAACAGCAACAACAACAACAACAACGGCAACAACGACAATAATAATAATAATAATAATAATAATAATAATAATAATAATAATAGTAATAATAATAATGATTTGTTTAAACGATTAATACGTAGACAAATATTTTGCGATTTTTATCTCGATCATATAAATGATTTAATAAAATTATTAAAAAACATTGTTTTGTATTTTTAATAACCATAAATTACCAATTATATCATTAAAAATAATTTGTTTATACTACACGTATTTGTAAAAGACAAAATTAATGTAAAACTAAATAAATCATTTGAAATTTCGGATAAAATTGATATCTGGCAGCATAAGCAATTAATCGTGCATCCATCAAACTTGCAAAATTTATGTACAATTGAGATTATTTGTATATGTTTATGTATAATGCATGTATACCCGAAAAAAAAACAGTTTAACATACACGATGTTCAACTTTCAGTTAAACGGTATAGCTTTCTTATTTTAATAATTTTTTATCTTCATTTGCCCAATAATTGCTCGTATATTCGTCTACGTAAATTCTTACGTTTTACATTTTTTCCTCTAATAATTTGAAAGCCCTCGCATTGCGTTAATTAAATTTTTGTATTTATTTTTTATCTTATATTCACTTTTATATACAAATATTGTAGCGTCTTAATTTGCTTGGTGTATATAACATGTTGTAGTAATTTTTTTTTTATGAAATATTCTTCGCATATTCTTTTTTTCGTTTCATCTTAGTCGTCTATTAATTTGTTAAATAGTTCTCGGCACAATTTTTTTTAAGTTTATACACACGTTTCCATTCTTTCTCTCTCTTTCTCTCTCTCTCTCTCTCTCTCTCTCTCTCTGTCTCTCTATATATATATATATATATATATATATATATATATATATATATATATATATATATATCTGTTTATCTATCTATCTCCATATTACTCTCTTTTGCTCTTTGCGTTTGTATACGTAGTTGCGCAAACAGATGTGTGTGTTCATCCGAGAGCTTAACCAAGGGTAAAGAAGCAGCTCGTGAGAAAGTTACTTCATTGTCTTCGTTGATATTATCGTCGTTTCATTTTTTGTTCCTTTATAGTTTTAGTTTTTCTTTTAATTCTTTATATATCACCAAAAAAAAATTAATTTATTTTGAGCTTCAATTTTTTTGACCATCTATTTCACTCTCCTCTTTGTTTGACACATTATATAAAGTTTATGTGGATGAAGCAGTGCTGTTGATATTCAATATTTCGACGTTTGCGATCCTTTCACTGCAACAGTACATCATAAAATAAAGGTACGTGTAAGTTATTATAATTTTTATCCATTAAAAAATGTATTATATTTATATTTACATTATTCGAGTACTTAAAGCCAACAAAACATTTAATAAATAAGAAAAAAAAAATAGACGAATGATACATTAATGACTTACCTATTATTAATTATTAATAATTTATATCTGTACATACATCAAAGTACATATATCTTTATATTAAATTAATTTAATATAATTAACTATTAATGAGCAACATCTGGATGTGATTTTCTAAATTTTTTCAAAACTAAAGTTTTTAATCATAATTTTACATGTACTGTTTACTTCATATTAGTAAATTAAATTAATGCATTTATAATGCTATAAGAAATGTTTATAGAATTTTTTTTACAATGTAATCTTTATAATACATATACGTACAGTTTTATTAGAAATTAAAAAAATCTTAATAAAAAAATTAGTTGCTTATTGTGAAGCTAATGATACTAGTGATACATTAAAAATGTAAATAGTTTTTGGTTAAACAAATTTCCAGTTGTGCCCAAAACTAATAATTAAATAATATAAAGTACATGTACTAACAAGAATATAAACACCATTAATACATTGTACAAAATACTTTTATAGATTGAAACTTCATGCATAGATAAAATTGTAGCTATTTTCTATTAATACATTTATAAGAACCTAATATACATGTACGCGTAGGTATATATACACTCACACAAATATATATTCAAAAACAAACTACATGATTAAAAAAATATATATATATCTATATTTTAAGTACCTAAAGTCAATTTTCATTATAAAAATATCATAGAAAATAGATCTTGAAATATTTATGACTATCTATAAAGAATTGATTGAACTTTGCAGCAAACGTAAACTAATTATTAAATTAATATTAATTCATATAATACTTTTTAACATAATAATCAAATACTTGAGTTAAAGAAAATAGATTTTAATTTTTAATTTTTAGCTTTAATCCCCGGGGCCAGGAGGAGAAATATATTTAAGTGAATTAAGAAATGAATAAATAAATAAAAAATAATAGAATAAAGTAAATTTAAATGAACTTTGCATAAATAAATAAAAGGCTTTAAAATCTGTATATTTTTAATGAGATGTTTTAATTGAATTTCAATGATTTCTTAAATTTATTCATATACCAGAGTATGCGTACATTGGTATAATTAATTTAAATTTACACAACTTATTGCAAATGGAGTATAATAGTAGTCAAAAAGAAAGATCTGTAGTTTTATGCACTAATAATAAAGATTAAATTGAATTTTAATGCTTTATTAATGCACTAGTATTTCATTTTGGAATGGTTAAATTTTGTTATGATTTGAAAAGAACAATAAAATATATATTATCAATTAGAGATTTCTATTAAATGAAAAGAAATTCAATCAATCAAGCATTATAAGTATAACTATAACTATAACCAACAGTTCTGTTCATCTATAATATTAAATTAAAACATTATTTCATATTATTTCTATTTAAATATTTGCTCTTAGATTTGATTTATTTTTTTAAATGATCTTGCAAAGCAATTGAAATGTAATAATGATAGCATAATAATATTACAAAACTCAGACACATATTAATATTATTATGAAATGATCCACAGTATTGCTAATAATAATAATATTATAAAATGCTTATACATCTATATTATAATAGTAATATTATGACGTAATTGTTGGGTGGAAAAAAAAAAAGTTTAAAACTTTTGATTAGACATTTTGCAATGCAGATACTTAGCTTCAATTAAAGTTTGAGATTGCTTAATTGAAGTGGATTTATATAGGTAATTTAGAATATCGAAAACATTAAAATAAAACTATCTACGAACGATGCCATGAAACTCGGTGCATACCTAATAAAA
>NW_011948437.1:631842-670635 GCF_000503995.2 Ceratosolen solmsi marchali
CAGCAGGAACATGTTTGATGCTCTACATCTACCACTATAGTCAAGACACAGACTAGTAGTTGTTATTTCTTAATGTCGAACATAATACGTGTGATATGCTAGTGGTGTTTCATTTTTTTATTTTATTATTATTATTATTTTTTTTCTTTATAATTTAGCCTAAAATTTCTTTTCTAGAAAAAAATTCTCTTGTGCTCGCTCGCTATTATCGTTTTGTTTTCTTTAGCTTTAAATGCATAAAATCTATAATCATACGATATATCGCGCACCTCCCTACGAACATATACATTTTGAAACGTTCATTCGATTATTGAATTTTTTCCGCAGATGGCAATACAATTTCTCTTTCTTTCTTTTTTTTCTCTCGGGATATTAAATTATTTCTTAAAGGAAATTCGCGCGACCTGTGCTTATAATGACATGTATCGAATTGTCGAATTAGAATTTTAAAGATTCGAGGGAGGCCGCGGATGATCGACGAGACAAGCCAATAGAAGGTGGTCCACTGACCAGGGATGTGGTGCCGAAAAGTTTGTACCAGCCGAATACCATTTCATTGAGATTCAGATTGTCCAGCATGATCTGGGCCACGCCCATGAACACTTTTTTCCCTTCTAGGCGGCCATAATCACCCCACACTGTCACCTGTAACAATTCATTTGTAAAATAATTGTTGTATTTTGTTCATTTGTTCTTTGTTTATTTTTAATTATTATCTGTATGATATTATTGAAAATTTTACAATCTTCCGATAAAAATGTTTGATATTGTTATTAAAAAATTTAGCTGTGCTTCACGTAAGTAGCAAGTGATGGACTATGAGAAATAACAGGGACAAATATTTTGATACCTCGTCAATTTAAAGAAAGGACCAAAAATAGATAGTGAAAAATGTCAATATATATAAGCATTGAGCTTAAGGACTAAAAATGTTCATATAATATAATCTGTATTATGCGAGTGAAGCAAAATTTTCAAGAAGTTAAATATCAATTAAAAATTCTTTTCCATATATATTTTATCTAAACAATTGTATGAATAGAGTGTAATAGTTACCAAAAAGAATTATTTTATGTAATCTTATGTATACATAAAAATTGAACTATATTTTTATAGAAAGCGTAGGAATTTTATATTTTACCTGTAATATACATCCACGAAAGTTCTCTCTAAAGGCTAACGGCTGCTGATAAAATGGTTCCAGTGTTTTTCTCGCTGTTGTTGTTTTGGCTTTCGCTATACACTTTTTACCGCTTACAAGATAAACTTTTACATAAGGAGCTAACAAGAAAAAATAGAATTTAGAATATTAGTTTGTCTTTGCGGACTTGTCTTTTTAATATTATGAATCATAATTACAGTTGAAAAGTAATAAGAATATACTATTTACACGATCATAATGATTGAATATAGTTATGCATATATTTATTAAATATTCTTTTACGGATTTAATACATTACATTATGTTTCGTATGTGTAAATGACTGTTCAGGTTCACAATGTGCAGATTGAATAAATCCGAGCACAATGAATGATATGGAAATGGATAAGGAAAAAACGTACCTGGCAAAGTTTTGCTACCACGTCGGGGCTGAAGTTCACGAGCTCTAACTACTTCCACTTCCAAATAACCTTTCGTATTACTCAGAGACAATTGTATATCACCAAGGGAAGCAGCCCCTAGAACTTGTCTTCCGACCAATTGTCCGGGTCCAAGACCCTCGATAAATTCGTTTAACTGACTGCTATCGCCCGCCACGCGTAAATTTGGTGACCAACTGCTTATAAATGTGTGAAAGCACAAAAATATAACATTAATACAGTAGTATTAAATGCAACTACAATCATTGCTGAATCTAATTTCAAATATCAATTACCTACACTGCTCTTTTAATATAGGAATATGAATTGCAAAAAAAAAAAATAAATACGATTTTTTACATATTTGTAAGCTGAATTAAAAAAAAAAATATTGGGTAATTTTCTTACGAATATTCTATAATATCACTATTTAATATTGATATGATTGATTAAAAATTGTATATTATAGCAGAGATTTTAGATTTTTGTAATTTTTTATTTTAGAAAATCATGTTATATATAAATTATATATACTTTATACGTATGTGATTATATAAATTTTGTTGAAAGCTTCTGAACAGAGAATAATACACACAGACACAAATATACAAATTTTCTGTATACATACACACACGCGTATGCACATAAAAAATCTCTCCCTCTCTCTCTCTCTCTCTCTCTCTCTCTCTCTTTCTCTCTCTCTCTCATCAAATAAGTGCACATATATACAAAATAGTCTCTTTATAATATCTATGTTGTTAAAAGTTTATGATAGGAATTTCAGATTAAGATTGAGTCATTTTAGCTATAATATGACAATTTAATATATATATATATATATATATAATATAATATAATATTATATGTAATATAATAATATATAATAAATATGATATATATATATATATATATATATATATATATATTTATATATATTTATAAATTCTATTATATACATAAACTATGTCAAAATATAGCAGAAATAAAATTAGTTTTTTTATAAATACGGAAACATATAAGTAAAAGAAATACACACTGTCATTGATAAATCTACTAATTTTTTAATGCTAATAAAGGAATAAGTAAGCATAGAAGAAATAAAGACAAGCATCGATATTCTCTTGGTAACGTAATTTAAAAACAAGCTTGCGAAATTAAAAATTTCATATTGAGAAAGACAGACAATAGTGGTACAGAAAGTTATTTTTAGGTGACGAATAGTGAAAATCAGCTGGAAATTAATGTCAGGAGAAATCAATTTGAGAGATGCACAAAAAATAAAGTTAAACGAATCGAGGAGATTATTCAAGCCTTCGACGAAAAGGTATACATTTTTCATTTAAATAGATAAAGGATTTTATTATTATACTTTAATAATTAATATACAGATGGATAATAACAGGATAAGTATAATAATTTACAAATATGATCTTAATACAAAAAAGATTCATGATTCATCAAATTATTATATGCTGTGTATAAATGGGCATATTTAAAATGCAAACGAGTAATTAATTTAAAATACAATACCATCGCAACCTCGCCAAATAATATCGTATATGTATTTTATTCTTTTAAAATGTAAGATTTCTATTTCTTCTAATTGTACGAAACTTCATTTTTACTACTATTTATTAATCAATATATCACAATGATTTTATATTAATATATTAATATATTTAAAATATATTCTAATCATACAAAAATAAAAGCTTACTCTATCCTATTAGACATGAAATAAACGATGTAATTGAATTTCAAATACATTTACATTTATAATTAAAGCTTTAGTATAAATAAAATTATCATTTCTTCTAATATGCTGATAAACTATTTAAAGTTACTCTAAAACTATGTACTTACAGTTTATTAGAATAATATATAATAATACAGAAAAATAGAATTTTTCATCGGTAAGTCATTTTTTTAAAAAGCAATATAATTTATAAAATAATTTCAAATATATCATAATTTTTTTTTACTACATGGTATACTTTTTTAATTTAATTTTCATGCAAAATTGATGCATTCGGCACGCACCAACTTACTCTAATTACTAAAATGTGTTAATTTTATTCATGAAAATTTTTCATTTTAATCATTATAGAGAATCTATACATTAATTCCAAAACATAAATTCTTAAATAAATTAATAACGTGAAAACAAATGAACTTAAAGTATTTATTAAATTTTATTTTTATCCCATTAAAGTTTATACTTTATTCCATAATAACAGCATGTATATGAATGAATGAATTTTTTTATTTTCTACTAACAAACTTAATATTTTAATAGTGTAAGGATATATTGAAATATAGATCAGAGCTCCTTAAAAAGGGTTAGTTGAATTAAAAATTCTTTTTAATAATTCACTAACTGTATATTATTTTCATTATTTTACCATTTTTTATTTTAACACATATTTTAACAGTTTTATATTTGATAAAATTTCAATATCTAAATATTTATGATTATTCACTTAGTATGAATTAAATTAACGCTAATGAAGTGATACTATGTAAAATTTCATAAAATACTTACTATAGTACATAAAGGATATTTTAATAGCGTTAAAAAATTTTGTTGGAAGCATTGCTAATTTATTATAATATAATATATTATAATACTAAACTAAAATATACTAAATAATTTTTGGAATATATAGCATTTATTCAAAGAAGATACTCACGTTGTTCGACAAAAATTTGGTTTTCTGCAAATATTTGTAAAAATTATATTATTTATCACAATGCCATATTTTAACCTAAATTAACATTTTTTGAAAATTATGGAAAAATTATAAAAAAATATTTATTATGCTTAATTAAAAATCCATCTTTCCATGTACTTTTATATATTTTCTTGCAAATAATCAACATAGAAAATATTCATAAATCTTTGATTTAATTTTCAAAATTATTTTACTATTAAAACTCTCAACTTATATAATTAAAAATCTCCTTATATTTAGTATGAGAATTAAAGATCTATCCGATTATATTTCACTCGTTATTTACAAATGTAATCATTGAATTTGAAAATAGTGTAGATTTTAATGATAATGTATTAAATTTAATTTTATACTAAACGAGATTATATTCCTTTATAGGCATATTTTCACGTGCAAAGATTTTTACGATAATTTCGTACTATTTTTGTATGTGCAAAATTTCAACTTTTCCTGGATCTTCTAATAGAAATAATTTTGTAATTTAATTGCCTTTTTAATTTTTGTAAAGCAAATGGTGCGTGCTATTATGCAATAAAAATATTTATTATTCATGCCCATAACAAAGAAATTAATCAAATCACACTAAAAAAGTGTTGCATAATAAAAAGCATATTAAAGTAGCTTTTTTTTTTCACAATAAGCTTACAAGCGAATAAGATTACAGGTATCTTTAATAATTAATTTACTCATTTCATTTTTTATTCCCACAGTTGGAGAACTTAGAATTAACAATTATTTCTATAGATACATACAAATTATTCACATCATATGAATAACTGCTTATTTTGTAGATTGGAAAAATTATTTACCTTACTTAAAGTTCTTGTAATAATTGTGCATAATATAACATAAAAAAATCGAGTTGTATTTATGTTTTTAATAACATTTCGTTAACGAAGATTATAAAAAATATATATATCTTGGATAATTAATAGATTAATTAATTAATAAAACATTATTACATGAATAATTATAATGAACGCAATAAAAGATTATTTATAAATAATATAAACTTTTTTGCTTATAAAACTATTACATTTTTTAAACGTAATATAAATTAGTTTCTAAAAACAATTTAACATTTATACTTCATTACTAAAATAAGAAATTTAATTTTTTTTTTTTTTTTTTTTTATTGTTTAGAATGAAGTAGCTTCATGTTTTATTATTCGAAATGATAATGAAACAGATGTCTAGATTCTTTAGTCAGATTTGATTTAATTATACGAACTTAACAAATAAATTCACTAGCTTGTTTACATACTCCATTAAAACTCACGCTATACAAGTTTCATTTCCTTCATCGGTGACAAAGGGACATCTATTATTTATTATCAAAATTAATCATATAAGTAGTTTATATATATAAACACATTTATTATCACAGAACCTTACATTGATGGAAACGGTAAACGAAAACAAATTAAAATTGCTTGTGTATTATTTGCATTTAACAAATCAATTGTAAATAATAATCTATATTTATTATTGGAATGTTTAATGAAATCATTTTAAAATAATTGCAGTAAAATAAAAATAATTAATTATTGTAATAACAACAAGTTCTTCTCTCAAGTTATCTTCAAATCCAATCAAATATTCTAATATTATTTTATGTGAATTAATTATCAATTAATGTCTGTGTCGTTAATAATTGCTTGATAGAAGTAAATATACTTTAGCGCATTTATGTTTGTATACATAAAGAAATACCATGAATAGTTTAATATTGTTATTATTGAGCAGGATTACTATCAATTCGATGTTATAATCTAAATTTGTTTTCATTTACTGAATCATCCACGGGAAGAAGAAGATATACATAATATAAATATACATTTACAAAAAAATTTACAATAATAAATTTTGAATAAAGTGAGAAATTGAGAGTTAGAAGATAGATAAAAATTTATTAGTGTACACAATAAACAATAATATAGATTTGTTTTTCAATATAAAGAGATTAACGTGTGCATGGAGTATATTTGTAAATCCATAAAAGTAAATTACATATGCATATGAAGGAACGAAATTTTTTGAAATTTATCATTATCAATGAAGGTTACGCATACGAGTAAGAAATAATGTACGCAAAATTTAAAGTCAATCGACATAATGAATTAATAGAATAGTAAATCTGTCATTTTATTATTAAGAATATTTTATTAAATATCCGTACATTCTCGTGAATGGGATGCTATCGTGTAAATATTTTTCATTAAACTCTACATGTAAATCGACGATTTCCTATTTCGTGGAATTTCAATCGATTCCAATATAATCTCTGTGTGTAGTGAAATAAAATGCCTTTTCATCTATGGATATGGATAAAGGATATTTAAAAGTATATTACGTACATTATGTATATGAGCCAAGGCTAAAAACTTTAATCTCTTGGCAATTGGAAAAGTGTGCGGCCTATAGCGGCCAGCTAACTACATTTATACATAACTGTTTCCGTACTAAAATTTACCGGATAAAGTGGATTCACGGGAATGTCCATGCACACGTTACCCTGGCCCAGCGCAGGCCGTCCATCGTCCCCAGAGGCAGGGGACCTTGGCACGGAGGTCCCTCCCAGCACAGTATGCACAAGGTATTTATTGTAAGGCTCAAGCATGAGGGAGGACTGGTCGCAAAGGTTCAGTGATTTGGTTTGTGGTCGTGGCTACTTACGAGCTTCCATCGGAATTCGAAATGGAGTTAAGGCTGCCGACACTGTCGCTCGGGCAGGCGCTGGACGGTGTCTGTCTAGCCCGGCTGGGGCTCGAGGTTGCGGCACGCGGTTGGCAGCTCGGCATCACCTCTTGAGAGCGCTGTATCGTGCTCGGGGTGCTGTTCCGCTTACGGCCCGAGGTTGAAGTCGTTACGGGGCCCCAGCCGGGTAAGTTCTGGCCCAGGGTCACGCTGCCGCTGCTGTTGCCGCCGATGCCACCGCCGACGCCGTCGCTTCCAGCACTGCATTCTGAGGGGGCGGTACGTCGATTGGTATTGGTCATAATGCAAACAACAAACAAAAAGAAGAAAAACCATGGCTGACTAGAGTGTCAAACATTGTTGGGGACAGTCGACGAAATTTGTTACACCGGTTCTTGCACATTACGTTGTCCCTGTAAATTCACTTCATCGCTCGCAGTCTTTCCTGGCCGAATCTTGGACTTTAACAGCGAACTTATGGAATACTTTGGATTGCATCGAAAAGATCGCTTGATTTATTAGAAATCATCAAATACGATATCCATGTTAAATTTTAATGCATAAAATCACATGTCGAGTTTTTGTAAAACACCTAATTAGCGTTAAGCCTTACAGTATTTATTATGGCTGTCACGCTTAAATTTTTGATGTTTTTTCACTAATTTCTTCTATACTTATTTACTTTATTAGCGATCAGCTACTTTTCCTATATTTTTATTTTTTATAATTTTTATTCTCTAGATACCTGGGCACAATTATTATAAGAGGTAATTTTATATTATACATAGAGTATTTAGTGTGAAGTAATAGAAAAAAACATTTTCCCAAAATATTTATTTTTTATATGAAATTAGTTTTCACCACAATAAAGAATAGAAATTCATTTAATTTAAAAGAAAATATATGTATATAAATTTTGTTTCTTAAAGTAACTATTAACATATAATCGAATTTATTATTATAATAAACATGAAAAAAAATAATGAAAATGCATATTATTTTATATGTATATATATATATATATATATATATATATATTAATAAACATTAATATTTGTCCTTTGAAATATTTTTAAATATAGTATACTTGAATGCATTTCGATGTATTCGTAGAAATAAAAATTCAATTGGAAAATTCTAAAAGTATTCACAATTTTAATAATATTTGTGTTACAATTTTATTATAAAATTATAATTAGTAATGAATAACCGCTATATATATATATATTAATAATTAATGTTACATACAATATTTAACAGGATACTGGTACAATGTATTTTATCCAAATAAATGCTGAATTTGTGATTTTTTTTACTAATTACATTATATAATTATAGCTGTTTAAATAAAAAATTTGACAATGCTTAAGATTAAGTGCCAGATCTATGCTTCTAATATTCTATTATTACTGCTAATGGAACATTCAAAAATTTATTTTACAACATTATACTATGAAAATACTTAGCCAGCTCTAGAAGCTAGTGATTATTATTAAATACATAAGAAAAAGTTAATTGAAAATAAAATCAAATTTCTTTGATTTTTATTCGACCAGATAATATTAATAAAAACAACTAATAAGCACACAACAAATAATTTCTAAAACAACTATATTTGGTTATATCGACAGCTTAAATATTATTTACATTCCCTAAGGCATAAGCAAGTTATAAATCAATAATGACTGAACTAATATTCATTCTCTCACCTGTTTTTAAGGAATCTTTTCCTTATTGGAATAATTTAACGAGTTTAGCATCCTTTTAAAGATAATTTTTGTATTATACGAGATTGAACTATATTTAATTTCAAATCAATTTTATGCTAATTCCTAAAATAAATCACAAGATTTTAAATTCAAGCCATTTCACTAATTTACTAGTGAAGATAAATAATAATTGTTTTCAAATTCTTGATAAAGGAAAAAGACGCTCTGTTTGCTATAATAATTAAAATTCTTCTATCATAATTGGAAAATTATAATTATATTTACTTTTTTTTTTTTTTTTTTTTTTTTTTTTTTTTTTTTTTTTTCCTAATAACTCCTGATATTTTTTTTATGTTTTTGAAAATATTTCTGCTCTTCTCCTTCCAGTGACATGTTTCATAATTCATCGTCGAAGGCTCTTTCATTTCAATTCTTAACAATTTCTTGCACATCAAGTTAAGATAACTTTTGCTCCTTATAATTTCAATACTTTTGTTAATGGAATACATCGTTCTGATATTTTTAGGCCAATTTTAAATGCTCGATTGACTTTTTATTCTATATATCTGCTATTTAATATTACTATAATATTAAGAATATAAATTCTTCAATAGAATCTACAATTTGTAATGGGTTTTTTGTTTAAATCTATTTCTTTTGATTTTCTGATATAACAAATAAGTAATTTATTTGTTATCTCTTTTTGTAATGATGAATGTAAGATGAGAATCGAGACAACATTGACAAATGTGCGAAAGTCAATGTATGCGAGGGTCAATCGCGCACAGATCTCAAGTTCAGAGAATATCGAATGCGACATAATATCAAAAAGAAAAAATACTAAAGTGGGAGCCAGAACTACGTGGATGAAAAGACAAGAAGAGTCTGCCTCTCGGTGAAAGAGGAGAGTCGTAATAGAAAGTGCCTCGGACCTGTCCATGTCACCACATCCTTCACCCTCGCCGTCACTGCTCGCCGAGCTCGTCTGCTTGGCACTTCGACCACCCGACGTGGAGTCCGTTTGCTGCTGCTGCTGTTGCTGCTGCTGCTGCTGCTGCTGCTGTTGCTGCTGCTCTGGTAGCACTTCCTCGCTCCTGTGAACTGTAAATGACGACTTCCCCTTCTTCCCGAAACCGAGTCGTCGCTTGCGGCCTTCCTCGCCCACGCATGTATCACCAACAGACATGTTTTACGGTTAACGCTTTGCTTTATCTTGATAGCTTCGACAAGCTTTGCCGACTTTGTTATTCTTAGCTATCGCTGGCTACCATATGGGTTCACAATTTAGTAGTCGAGGATGCAATTATAACTCGTTAACGCGGTTGTCTTTAACTTTTTTAATTTTTTGCTAAACCTTTCGTGTGCTTGGCTGAACGGAAACTTACTCTTAGGTGCCCTTTGACGCTTTTCGATAACAAAAAAAAAAAAAAAAACAAAATTCATAAATTTTGATATCATTTATAAAATTCTTCATTGAACCAATTGATTCGTAGTCTTTATTTTATTAATTTATTAATGGAAATCTACATGTGAGTGTGCCGTTGTTGTTTATATATGTCTCTCGTATATCATCTGTAAGAATGTCACGTTAATAATAAATGCAGATTCATCGATCATTTATACGCTAATGACAAGTATTTTTATTTTCAAATATTCTAAACTAATATTGCGTGATATTATTTTATCGTGCGTGTGAATATCGTGTGTACAGAAAGATTTTATTAAAAATTTATTTAATTATCATCTTCGTTTTTTTGATTGACAATAGTTAACATACTCACAAATGTATTATGTATCATAGCTTTTATGAATTCTATTTGTCAAGACTGTTTCGTCTTTTCATGAACTATCGTCATTAAACGAACAAAAATCTGCAATTAAAAAAAATTAACGAATACGAAACAAAGAGGATCGACTCTGCGAACATTTTACGCACGATTTTCAATTTGTTTATAACGAGTAAAACAAACAAAAGAGAAAAATTAATTAATCTAGAAAATATTACTTTCCCCTTAGACAAAGTAATTATCTATAAATACAAAAGGAATTGAAATGGTTCATATAATGTTTCAATAACCGATGCCAACTACCCATTGTATTATACATTCCACTTAACTTTTTAAATGCTCAACATGTTCGCCTAAGCAATGTAATGCTTGGACGGAAAGGGAGAAGGATATCGAGTTTTAGCGTGTAAAATAATTGGATGTCGATAAATGTTTAATGTTTGTGAGTTACCTGACGCTGACAGCTGACTCGTGCTGTTACTCTTCTTGCCCAAGGCCGGCTGATACTGAACGATTCCGATACTACCTCCGCTACTTCCACCCACGACACCACTTCCGCCAATTCCGCCGCTTCCACCGCCTCCTACTTCCCTACTGCCGATGCTATTTTTCTTGTTGTTTGGCGAATTTTTACGGCCTCGTCTTGAGTTTTCCTCCACGTGCAGGCCGACCGCTGTATCACTTAGACTGCCGTCTGCACATCAAGTAATACTTAAGTGACGGCCGGCCACCAGTCCAAGTCTTTCCCCTCAAATTCCCAACTTAATTCATTAGATATTTGATTGTTATCTATCTTTATTATTCGTTATGCGTGATAAAAAATTACGCTTCACTGAAATTAGCTGCTTTAATTTTTTTTTTTTTTTTTTTTTTTGTATTCTTTGCAAATCCTTCTACATCGAGTTTTAAAATATAATTATGTTTATTTGCAATATTGCTTAAACTATAGTGATTTGTTAGACTGAAATTAATACGTAAAGTGTCCTGGCCTCTTATTTATATGCAAGTACGAAATGAAATGAAATTTAAAATCACGTAACTCAGTCGAATTTCATAAAAAATTGCAATAATAATAAAAAAATCATACGCAAATTTCAGTTAGTACAATACATAATACATCAATTATATAAAATATTGGTAATAATTTAAACAATGTATTTCCACATTCTTTAAAAGCATATATATTTTTTAAGAGTATTCGTACATTTTAATATAGCGTATGGGAAAATATGCATTTCTACATCAAGTTTTACCTATATAAACAATATATAAATATCATTATCATCAATTGGATCAAGTTACGTATTAATTTGAATTATATTCATTTTCATTAAGACAAATTTCGTGATATCGTACAAATGAACAGATGCATCTAATAGTTATAAATAAAGAATTAATATTTCCTTTATATATTAAAAATATAGAAAATATTGTTTCATTAAATACAACAGTCTTCGTTCTTTCTTTTTTTTTTTTTGTTTTTTTTTTTGTTATTTTTTTTTCTTTTGTCGCGTGAGTTTATTACACGAATTCAACTTCTTAAATATAAAATAAACAACGTAATGTCTTATTATTTACAATTCTCATGTATAAAAGTAATTCAGGCATTATTGAAAGAAATGACAATCAGTCTTGACTGTTCGCTCTTAATTATCGGATGAAAGATCATAGTATTATTATTAGTTAGATATTAGTTATTAATATATATATTATTAAAATGTAAAATTATTGATGAAAATCAAACGGTCTATTGTTTTTCTATCTGCGGTATTTCATTTTCTTTTCTTCAACGAATTGTTCGATAAATAAATACAGTGCTACATTGTGAAAATTTTGCAGCAAAGAGTTATGATTTTGAAGTTGTAGACTTTCACCAAGCAATAACATAAGGCATCAAAAAAAAAAAAAAAAAAAAAAAAAAAAAAAAAAAAAAAAAAAAAAAAAAAAAAAAAAGGAAAAGAGTGTAAAGGATTTAATTGAATATCATTAATCGATAGACATATTTCTACATACGTATAGACATTTTTATACGTATAGACATTTTTCTACATACGTAAACTCGAAATAATTATAGAGGGAATTATTGATATAACTCTGCGGATAAATTAAGCACAACGGCGTAGTAAGTACTTACCGACATTCTCGTCCGCGGGCGCTTCGGCATTACTGAAACTCCTTGCGAACTGGCCTCTCTTAACGCTGCCGTTGCGTCGTTCGTTATCATCAATTGGATATCTGCTTGGCTTGTCGTACGAACCGCTCGGGCTTGCGTAGTCACTGCATTCGGGCATAGAGGACGAGCGTCGATTATTGCATCGGTTGTCGTCGTGTCGCGGTGGACAATGTGGATCATCGTCATCCATTTGCATCCGCGACATGCGGCGACGCGAAGGATTGCATTTGACGACGTTTGCATAATCGCCATTCGTATTCGCAGCGTGGCGCAGTTGCATTTTCGTCACGTGAGCCATTGACGGCGGTGATGGTTGTGGTAAATTAGCGTGGTAGTGGTGGTGGTAGTGGTGGTTATGACGATGATCATCATAAGTGGTTATGGTGGTGGTATTCCGCGGAGTTTTAGCAGTGTCGGAGGTAACGGTTTGGGAATCAAAGACATTTGAATTAGCGTTACCGGGTCGGGGCGCTCGCTCATAGGGCCTACGTGGATCGCACGGGCCAAATCCGCAGTTCTCGCTGCACTGGCTCTCGCTCTCCATCGAGTACTCGTAATACTCGAGGGTGTCGCTGATCGCCACATTCCGCTTAACGTTAGCTTGCTGTTGATGATGCCGATCCTGACAAATTCGGCCCATTTCGTTGCGATCGACCGTTTCGAGTTCACGAGCCTCTGGGCAACTGCTGTTTCGCCTTCTGTATCTACTCTTCAAATCGTCGAAATCTTTCCTTTTGCTTCTGCGTGCTCGATTTTCCTCCATTTCAATCATATTGGCACGACATTTATCGCAGCTGATTTTTCTTTTACTTCTATGCACGGTATTGGCATTATCTCCTGCCTCTTCTCCATTGCGCATAAAGTAATTTTTATTTCTTGAATTAATGCCACATATTGGTTTATGCAATTGCCTTGTGCATGTGGCATCTATTACAGTCTCCGTCGATCCAAACTCCTCATCCGACTGTAAAATGTAAGTCGTTCTGTCGTCGTCGTCCTCGTCGTCGTCATAGTTGTCGTTGTAGTGGTTGTCGTTGTCGTTGTCGTCGTGCTCGACATATTCGTCATCGTAATACTTAGTTGTTAATGCATCTTCTGCACATTTGCCTATTAGTTCCCTTCTCTTGGGGCAACTGATGTTTCTTCCATGGCGATAATGTCGTCGCGACTGTTCATATAATTGTACCGAGCTGCGCTCTTCATCGGAATGTAAAATCGGCGTCGATTCTGTGCGAGCAAGTGTGATTTTTCGCGTTATCTCGTTTGATTTTGGTAAGGGATTCCTTATGTAAGGCACATTTTCGTAGTAAGGTTCCGTTGCCATCGTTACGTTACGATTTCCACTATTTCGATGTCCGTCCAAAGACAAGTGATTCATGTATTCGCTATTTCTACAGGATTGTCCATTGTATTCGTCGTAATTGCATTGTTCTCGATCTAAATTATCATACAGATCTATGGTATAGTTGTAGCGATTTTTGACAGAATCCTTACAATTATCGTATATTGCGTAATCGTCGTTGAGGTAGGAGTCGTTGCTTTTGGTACGCCTTCGTAGCTGCGTATTAGCTTTATGATTATACGTAAAATTGGAGCCAAAATCACGTGATTTTATTGCAGAATTTTGCCATTTCGGTAATTCTGCAATTTCATCACGATAATTATTATAATGCGGTTGATATTGGGACGCCGATCGAATTTCATCGATGCTACAGTAAATATGATCGTTGGCGTTAGATATATCGTTATAAATCTCATTGCCAAAGTCATCGGCGATTGGCTTTCTATCTGGCGATTTGAACCAGCCGTGGCTTGAATGATCATTGTACTTTCGCTTACACAGATCATCGCGCTGATAATCATAGTCGTTCGATAAGTATATCTCAGTTTCTCCGCAACTCAACTCGGAATCGTAGCCATACATAAATATCTGTTGCTCGTTTTCGCCGACGAATATATCATTACTTTCATCATCGTCGATCATTAATTGCAAATCCTTTTCCCTTGACTTTTTCTTATTAAGATCTCTAATGATCTTAGCATCGCCATTAAAATCGAAATATGACTTGCTTTGATCCTTAAGAGCTGGTATTCTATCACCATATCCTTCATCGCTCAACGACATGTTCTTTTTGATTTTCTGTCGGGCGGTGTGCAAACTGTCGTCGCTGAATATATTGCCCGAGATACTTTGGTATTCGAAGCTCCTGCTCCTGCGCGCTAATAGCCCCTTGCCAAAGTGCCGGTCGTCGTCATGTAACATCCTCGTTGCGTAATCGTTGTCGCAGGCGGCATCGTAATCGAAGCTTTGCGCCTTGGAAGAGAGAAGGGATCTACGCATGCTCGATTGGTGGGTAATCGGATAGTCGAGGCGAGGAAGAGTTCCATTGAAGAAAGAATTTTTGTTTTTACTGATTGTACTTGCACTGCCAAGGGCTGCTCTACTGCTACTGCCGTTAAGTACATTACCACAACAATGTGTACCGCGATCCTGCCAGCTACGCGACCTCGCGTGTGAGCTTGCGATTGATGGAACAAAGGATTTGTAGGGTGCTGATGAGCCAGATGACGTCACAGTTATATCCCCGTAATGGCGATTTTTCGCTCGAAACTTTTCAATCAGTCTCTTATTAAAGTTAACATTGAGACAGTCTTCTACGTATATTTCGGGTATTCGGCTCTTACGGCCCCGTGGTTGCGTTAAAGGCTCCGGCTTGAGGAGGAAGCCCTCGCTGATACTGTACTCGCTGGTTTCGGGACTGTAGTAGCGCAGCACTCTCTCATCGACGGTGTGAGAGCGAGTGAAAGGGGCTCGTATCCTCTTGCAAAGCGAGCGTACGACTGCGGACTTGCTCCGTACGAGGGGATTGCGGTGCGGGGGAAGATGATAGTGGTGCTTACTGTTTGGGTAGTAATTGCTCCTAGGCTTACAAGGATTGTTACTTGGGCAATGGCATTCACTGCAGGGGACCCTAAGTCGGTGCTTACGCCTAATGCGCCTAGGGGGTGGGGGCAAGGGGGATACGACTCCGGGTACAAAAACGCTTTTAACTGTCGGTCTGCAAATAATTTTGTTCATATAAATTTATACCATTCTTCGCATTATGTACATTAAACTACAGCATTTTTGTTTATTATTTTTGTTGGTTTACTGATTGGATGATGATTGAGTAAAGTGTTAAAGGGGTTTAGGGAGGGAGCCCCATTCTTTCTCTTTCTCGGCATTTATCGGCTAAACGTATAGTATAATGATAATCATATTTACTTCAGGTCGATCGAACTAATTATCGAGCTAAATAACGAGATGGTCTCTGGCCATAATAATTTTTCGAGCTTCGAGTCATCCAGCTTGAATCGTAATTGCAATAATTAGATAGAATGCGAAAAATTGCACAAAAAAAAAGAGTAAACAACCATAACTCTCGTTATAACAATGAGGAGTCACGTACGTAACAGAGAGAGTGTGAGAGAGAGAGAGAGAGAGAGAGAGAGAGAGAGAGAAAATGAAATTAAATCGTTCAATCGACGTTGCAAATCAATTCCTCTTATAATCATCTACTAGAATGGGACGCTCTTTTCAATGTATTTGTTATTATTTCTATCTCTATTAAATGGACATTAATGCAGTGTTTCAGATCAGTGCAGCTAATCGACTAACATATATAGATATCTAACCTACTTTAGATTAATTAATCGCGAGGAAAGTCTATAATTGAGAGGGAAGCGGAAAGCAGTATAAGCAAGCAGAACGAGAACGACTTAAATATCTAACTATAAGTAATGCTAAGGGTGCAATCCATCATTACATTAATTATAATACAAATTAAATTATATAATTAATACGATCAATTATATAATATTAATTTCAATTATAATCCACAATGTCCATTTAACTTTGGAATTATTTTCCACAAAGTAAGTCTAAGCTATCAGACAGACTCTTGTCAAAACTCACGCGTTTTGCGATTTTTCTTTAATTTTTTTTTTTTTATTTTTGTTAACCATTATTCAATTTCCCGAAGCATTAGCGGCCCGAGTAATAAGTGAAAAATAGACAAATCAACATTTGACGCTCATATAGTCGTAATAACATATGACTGTATATTAAACGCAAATTAGTCTGAGAGCTGCTTACTTTATCATTTACATGTGTGAACTTTGTACGATGAGAAACTGATGCGTATTGTACATGCGTACATACGTGCGCATATATATGTGTATATATATGTACGTATATAGTGGTGGTCGGATAATGAAGTGTTATGGAATTGAATAAATACTCACATTAATCCTCGAGAGCCACGTGGTCTTTCGGATTGCGTGCTAAAGGCACTACTCGTTACTGACGCGATGCTTTCCATGTCGGAGTCACCTAGATCGGCCAAGATGTCCTTTTCGGGACTCATGTGGCCTCTTCTTATTCTAGGCATTCTGTGAACATGACCGTGCGATAGCGAATGGATTTCGTGTCCCATCGACGGTAAATCAGAATCTGACAGTCCGCTGAATCGCCTATCCCAACCTGCAGTCAATACAATCGTTTCATAACGTCGCAAACATTTAAATGCATGGAAAATCGTGCACTTTGCATTATTATTGTTATTATTATTATTATTATTATTATTATTATTATTATTATTATTATTATCATCATCATCATCATCATCATCATCATCATCATCATCATCATCATCATCATCATCATCATCATCATCATCATCATCATCATCATCATCATCATCATCATCATCATCATCATCATCATCATCATCATTATCATTATCATTATTATTATTATCATTATTATTGTTATTGTTATTATTATTATTATTATTATTATTATTGTTATTTAATGCATTATCGTAAAAGCGAGTTGTATTGAGTTTTTCTGCACTCATTACTATGTCAAGATAATATTATGTAAGTATGAGACTAACATTGAATGTTTACACACTAATAATTATAAATCATCAGCGTGTGTTGTTTAAAAAATTGTTTACTCTTTAAAAATTCACTCGATTCATTTATAATGATGAATATAACATGTTAATATTCGATTATTTGTCAATTCAGACGTATATTTCATTAATTAATGAAAGAAAAAAGAAAAAAAGAAAAAAGTCACTATTATTCTATTGCCATAGATCTTATACATAATTTGCAATAATTTTAAATCATTGTTCTGAATTATCAGTTGGTCATTATTAATTAAATAATATTATAATTTGCTGTAACGAATGATGCTGGAAGATTGAGAAACAAACGGGGCAGACGAATAAGGGCTTAAATTTCAGCGACCGTTCGCTAATGATTCGACGTTTAATTGTCATTAAAAGTAACACATTGGCATTAAAGTATCGTGAAATAATAAATTTAACATTACGTTCGATCACACAGGGCCACGTAGCACGCAATAGCTTTCGAGTTGTTGTACGATCAAAGAGATATTTATGTGAGCGAAAAGATGAAGGTGCGCTGATAAAACTTTGTCGTCGTCGTGTGGCCGAGAGCTTCCTAGGAAACGGAGCTTTTGGTTTGGAAAAGAACGTTTTGCCACTTACCTCCCACTCCACATCTGTAAATTGTATTAATCGGCCGATTGCGATGCCTTATAAATCTTGCTCTCTCCTCCAAATCATGAGCAACGCGTTCTTTGAGGGCAGCATGCAAGTTGGCTGGTATTTGAGGCAGCTGGCGCTTCTTTGGCGAGCCTGTGGGTGTTGCCGTAGCGGATCTAGAACCAAATCTTATCGAATAGTTAGGTGTTATGGTTAAAATACATGATTCGTGACTCATTTACGACCGATCGATTATAATGAGAGGCATTCGAGTCGCGTTGGCAGCACTAAGGAATCTAAAATCTTAATAAAGTTTCTCATCTGTGCGCGCATGTATGGGTATGCATAGTGCATTCACGAAGCACTTTCACGTATTTAGGGATAACGAAAGTGCCAATGTCACCTCTTATAACGAAGTCGTAAAAACAAAGGGTAAAAAGAAAGAAGCCCGAGGCCCTAAAAAATAGTTATCTTTCGATACTTTGTAGAAAAGTGCGTGTGACGAACCTCGCTGGTAAATATGCGGATGAGAAAGGCATAGATCTGTGGTCCGGTGGCGAAAGGGAACGATGACCACTAGGACTTTGTGACCTTCTACGGTATCGCAGACTCGACGAGTCCATTGGAGCAGCGCTATGAGATCTGTGACTGAGTATTGCCGTACGATGTGGCTCATCCTATAAGAATGCTGGGAGTTAGAGTTGGTCGCTCTCGCGCTATCATATCGATCGCTTGTCGAGCTCAAATTTTCATTATTGCAAATTTCAATCGTTCACTCGCTCGTCCATATTATCGACAATATTACAACCAACTAAATCGATCGAAATATTACTTTTTAGCCATTTTATCTTTTCTTGCTTCTTTACTCTCTATTTATTGGAAGAATCGCGAACAGTGGATGCATGCTTGTTCGAAATATGAATTTTTGCAAATCTAATACGCGCATCGCGAAAGTCGCCGGTAATCTTACAACTGTGCGTTAAACAAGCAAGTAACAACATCACCGCGCATTCGTATAATTAGCCTAATATAATAAAAAAAAAAAAAAAAAAAAAAAAAAAAAAAAAAAGATAATGTGATTGTACATACGGAATACTGTCGAAAATTGACCTTTCGGTAATGCTGGTATCCGGATATGGAGGCGGGCTGTTCCCGCGAGCCCATGAGGGCGGCGCGCTTCCGACCCTGGGGCGACATGTCTCTACGACTTCGGTGCTCACCATCGACGCATAATTCCTTCTCCGGCGGCGGGCTGGAATAGTGGCTGCTCCAGCAGTTATATCGGGCACAATTACATTACAATTAGATAACTCGATAGATAAGCGAGCTCGCGCGCTTATTACGTATACTAGCTTTTGCGAATTTAGCAGCTATGACCATTGCTTACGCACTAATTGTGATTGTGAGAATGTTGCTCGGTAGATAGGTCATTTTCACCATTTTACTTCGTTTGATCAATTTTTTGTGAAATAATCTCAAACAACCGTTACGAACGATCGGTCGCGATATCGGCATTATTCCAGCTCGACCATCACTCTCTACTATTATTGCATGTATTTAATAATTGATTAAGCAAGAATTAATGGTGATTTATAGTACAATTGCAACAAATTAAAAATATAAATATAATAATAATTAGTGAAAACAAATTCACATCCAAACGCGCGCGCGCAAGCGCGCAAACACACATTTTAATGTAAATAATTTGAACATATTATTCACGATGAATCGTAATCATGTAAATGACCCAGCTATATTTTTCATAATAAATTAATACAAAATAAATACTTGAGTTAACAAATTACTATAATGGATAGATTATCTCATTATATTTAAATGCATTCTACAAACATTGAATATTATGAAAGTAGATTAAAAACAATTTTAAAACGTTCACGATAAACAGAACAATAATATATTTCATGTAATGACTAAAAATTATTAAAAAGAAATAAAAAAAATTTTACTATTGTCATTTGCACTTTAATTTTAACGTATTGGATGTAGGTGAGAGAAACATTAAAATCTTTTTTTTCCACAATTTAAATTTAATTAACACTATTATTGAAACCACTGTATATAAATGCTGTTATTATCAAATTAAAAATACATTACTTGTTTCATATTAAAAAGAATGAAATAATCTTAATCCAACAAATTTTTCAACTAATTTTTATTTAAAATGACTAAGTAAATAATCTATCGGCGTGCATTTTTAGCGATGACGTTAATACATATGTATGTATAATAAATACAGTGCGTGTTTTAATGGAGGAAGTCATATTTTTCACTAAGAAGCCATATTTTTTTTTCTCTCTTTTTGCACAATTTATAACTAAATATTTTTTATGGCAAAATTGACGTAATGCATGATATTATGTGCATGGTAGTATTATTTATAAATGTATTTGTAACTTATACTAAAAATAAAGTAACAATGAAATCATTACATCTCGTGAATTAAAAGATTTGCTAAACTATTGAGCTATAAGTATGAAAAGTATTATATAATATTAAATAATTAAACGAAAGATTTATTAGTGAATTTGAAAATTATAATTTACTATAAAATGTAAATACTGAAATAATATGTCTAACTTAAATTGTTTTTTGGTACCAAAAATAACAATTTGGTCAAATATTGAAATAATCAATGCATTTTATAAAAAATTAGTTAAGATTTTTTAAGAAGCCTGATATTGTAATAAACAATCATGAAATTTATATTACTTTATCAGCATAATTTAGTAATGGTAAATTAAAACTTAACGTTAATTGTGTAGAGAGGTTGGCATTTGTTACAAAATATATTTCGAAATTAAAATACATTAATTTTGAAATTTTTTTCATCAATTAGTTGTATTGATAATTATTAAAGATAAGAATTTGAGGCTCCGTAAGTCAGGTCTTCTATGTTCTAATCATATTTTCACTTGGGATTAATTAACTATTAATAATGTGCCAAAGATTCTAAACAATATCTAATGGCAAATAAAAAGAGAAAAAAATTTGACGAATAAATGCCTGTATGAATCATGAAACAAAAATAGAATATTAAATAATCCTACCGCTTATAATTTGGCGGCGTATTATGAAACCTAAAATATAAATACATAAGTATATAATTAAAATAAAATTTATTAACTTGTGATGTTCAATTTTTTATATTTTTTGTTTAAGCTTTTGAGAATATATATATATATATATATATATATATATATACTTATATATAACATAAAATAAATGCATAATTAGTATTTGAAAATTTTTTTTACCTTTTATCCTAAGCATTAGTGTATGTTAAACAATATCTTATAACTAATTAAATGAAATTAGTATTAAATAGTTTTAAGTTTGTGCAATTAATATAATTTCATTCATTCAAAGCTTAATAATTTTCATCTACTATTTACTACTAATTTAATCATATGTGCAAAAAATTATCCAACATACAATCTAAATAATTATATTATCTTATTTAAAATATAAAATTATTATAATTAAAATTATTTATTCTAGGACTGTGTATACTTTTCAATTTAATGAAGGTCTATTCTAATTAAAAAAATTTTTATATTATTTTAAAATACAAACAGCTTGCACGTCTTTTAAAGAATTATGAACGTCATTTTTCTTTCTCCGACAAATAATCATGTTTTATAAATAATTATATTAGAACAAATAAATAATCATTTTTACGAATTAATGTCAATAATTCGTAATCAAAGCTGTCTTATTGCATTGATGATTGAATGCTTTTAAACAGGAAATACGATAAATATATGAAATACAGTAAGTAGAATTTATTGAGTGTCGCATCTTGCGTACGATGCTCGAATGAATTTATCAATGTAATATGAAACCCTTTTCACTTATCCTATTAGACCATATTGAACGTTTTATTAAGTGTGTGCATTTGGTAATGGTGGTGGTGTGACAGGAGCCAGCGGTAGAAAGAGAAATAACTGAAGCGAAGGGATTAAAAGTGAATAAATTAGGTTAGTTTTGGTACTTGCTGTTTAATACATTAATTATCAATCTGTTTGATTACAATCATTACAGATTTGCAGTAAGAATATCTACTTCGCCTTACCTTACATTTACGAGTATTTAAATACATTATTACATTATCCATTACTTTATGTGATTCTTATAAATATAGTAAATAAATGTGGTAAGATTTTTGTATGTAAAGTTTCTACTGCAAAGGTGTTTTAGAATATCAATCCATGAATTTATTTACCATAATGGATGGTAATTTAAACACTAAATTATACTTAGCTATTTCGTTTACTGATTTATATTACTTTAGAAAGTTACATTTACTATCCATAAATGAATCACAAATTTGGTGCTTTTACATATGCAATATTATTTTATATAATTTGCAATTAATATATTTAATAAAGTATATAATTGTATGTACAATATGAAAAATCATTTAGCATTTTAATGATAAATCAAAGATTTTTTATATTTCTGGACAATTACGATATCTTTAGATATATTGCAATTGCGAAATACACTGTTTAAAATATTTTATCTTTACATTAGCTTCATAAAAAATTGTTTAATTATTAGATTAAAACAATTAAATCCTATTATTATTATTATTATTATTGTTGTTGTTGTTGTTGTTGTTGTTGTTGTTGTTGTTGTTGTTGTTGTTGTTGTTGTTGTTGTTGTTGTTGTTTGTTGTTGTTGTTGTTGTTGTTGTTGTTGTTGTTGTTGTTGTTGTTGTTGTTATTATTTTTATTTTGTAATTGTTAAATTTTAAAGGCCACTTCTAAGACTAACGAAATATCCGAATATATGGGTTGCATATACGTATATATGAATGTGTGCGTGCGCGTATTTATGTATATTGATTAAAAAACAATTTGATTTTAATTTCTAATTATCACGATGCATTAGATAGTAAAGCAGAAGCCGATGTTCTTTATAGCTTTATGAGAAAATAAAATAATAAGATCAACCTGCTATACGTTAATGGAACTACAAAAAATAAATATATAACAATATACGATCGCAGTTGTGGATTAATCCGGCAATTAAGAGCAATACAAGGTGAACTACTTTGTTGTTTTTTCTTTTACTCCTCATTCATTTATCGGGATACTCACAAATCATTGACAGAAGACAGCAGTGGCTTGGAAAATGATATGTAGGCACACATTTTCGCCCATCAAAAGGGAAAAGAAAGAAAATATTATTTGAATTTGAAATAGATCCGAAAGGGGAGAGAAGAGAAAAATTTCGTGCCAAGGTGATCGAATATAATCTAGAGTCGACGATGGTTGTAGACTTACTGATAGGTCAGTTAGTATGTTACCCAGTATCTTCTATCTTTCTTTCGCTAACTTCTATACCCTAACCTTCTTCTTTGCGTTTTTTCCCTCCCTCTTACTCTCGTCTTTTCTCTCCCTTCTGCATACTGCACGGTGAACGGAGAAACTTACGTCAACACGACAATGTAAAGAGCGACCTAATATTACTGTCACAATCTCGGACATAAAAAAGAGAATAAATGGTATAGATGTGTGACATTTCGTCAATTTCACAATAAATTTAATTGAAAAACGTTTCAATGGATTAACAATACACTAACTCTTTTATTGGAACGTTTATTATTGTTTAATATTTTAAATTCATTGAAACATTATATTAAAACACTTAATTTTGATCATCAAAAAATTTAGTACGATTTACAAAAAATTATTTTATTAATTTACTAAATTAAAATAAGTGTAGATATACATAAAAATATTTATATTTATATATTTCGTTAACGGTAGGGCTAACTTTAGAATGAAAATATAATTATAAGACATTATTATTTTAATTTGGAGATTTTAAATAGTAAATTAGACAATAATTAAATTTTAATTTAATAATTCAAAATATTATTAACAATCTGGAAGATTATTTAGTCATAAAATTAAAATAAATAAAAAAGTTTATTACGGCTGAATTATTACTAAAAATATTACGAATGCAAGACAGAGATTAAAATATAATTGGTGCACACATTTTGTAATTTTATATAAAAATATGTAATTTCGCCCGAGCATATTTCGTTTTTAATAGATTATAAGCTACATAGTTGAAAAGTATACATAGCGATTGTAAGAATGACCATGAGGATATTTTTAAAATTCACCTGGAGGAGCTGCCAATACTGCTAATACTCGCTCCATCGGCAGTTCTTCTGTGCTCCCTGGAGCCGTCACAGTCGGTTATGTCGCATTCCGACGTATCGGAGTCACTTAATCTCGATGTCGTTGACGGTGGACTCAGGTGACAGTCGCCCGGTGTCGTCACTATATCATCCGTCGTATCTTGATAGCAACTGAGTACACATACAAGAGAATATGTAATTTCTTTATTTATCAATTGGACATATTAGAGGCAAATACAATTTTCCATTCGTAAGAATATTAACGATAATTTGGGTGTAACGTTGCATTGTAACAATGAAAAATCGATAAAGTAACCGTGCCTATATCATTTTATACGTATTTATAATTAAAGTGTGAGCTGATTCTAGATATTTTATTCTATTTGATTCGAGATTTTATTGATCCACGTGCTTGCGTTACTTTAGCTACACAATTGATGAGTATATTATGATAGTTTACTCGAAGTTCTTTCATTCTTAACTTTCATCTAACTCTTAATACTACGAGCTTATTTTTAATAAAAACTGTATACCTTAAACTTCATTTTAGTTCTAATAGTAAATAATGTGTAGCGAATGAAATTGAGTTCTTCTAGAAAAGTAGCTTCTCGTTTCTCATTTACAATGTAATTACATTTATAATATAACTAATATATTGCAAACCAGCCTAGACAATAAAGGAAAGCAATACGTATACGTAGTATTAAAAAGTAATTAAAAAATTAAGTGTTCGACAATGTGCAATTTACCTTGTTTGGCGGTGTTCTTCATGAGCCATGAGATAATGCCATTCTGGATCATCATTAAGCGTTGAGGCCGCAAGATTGAGTATAATTTCACCAAGAAAGTCGTTCGCACCGTACCTTCCGTAATCCCATATAGTGATTTCGAGTGATCGCTGCCTTAATTCGGACCATCTAATACCGCTGTAGACGAATGTTTGGTCCCATCGCGGTTCATTTGTGTTTGCCAATGTCTTCGTTCGTTTTTTCGACTTTTCACTGAAATTATTATTTTATGTCCTGTATTTTTTATAAAATTATTCCTTACAGACTCAATAATGTATATTCAATCAATTATTTTAGTTTGCGGCAATGTTACTACGATATTCTTACTATACTGCACTTAATATTAACAATAACATATTCAACTTGTTAAAAAATTGAAAAGAATTAATTCCTTTTAAATTACTTACTTGGACATACTCTTCAAATGTATAATTAAAATTGTCAATTTTTAAAAGAATTTTATCAAAGGAATATTAGTTTAAAAATGGTTGACTATTATTATTTAGTGAATAATGAAGTAATATATAGTAACTTTTAAATTAAATAATTTTAATAATACATCAATAACGCTATATGGATTGCTTGATATTTCTTGATATATAACAGAAACAAATGACGAATAATACAAACAATTTCTTAAAGTATTTTAATATTATGGAAAAATAATAAATAGATAACTATGAAAAGTAATTTTAATTTCCCATTGAATTTCACATTTTTTACAATAGATTGCTCTTGCAGATCATATTGGAATTTAAATTACTTACAAATAGATTTCATATCCTGAACTAAAAGATAAGTATAAATATTACGTTCAATATTTAATATTTTTACTTATAAGAAAACAATACATTAAAAAAAATTATATTTTTTAGATAGTTTATAGAGGTGTTTTTGTGACTGAACACTTTGTAAAAGATCTTTTTTTAATTCTTTTTAGCTCTATGATGATACATATAAAATTTTCATTACTTTCAGAAATTTATTTATAAATATAAATTTAAATACTGTATTGTTCACTATTATTCAACACATATTAGTGTCATCTATTACTATCTATTTCTTAAGAAAATTTTATAGTTACTGAACAAGTAGTAATAGTCTGATTTAATCAGGCAAAAGTATTTCAAGAACAAGGCATATTTTTAAATTTATTATCGTAATTATTTATCTAATAATAGGATGCAATAGCATTTATATAAACAAGATGAATTTTCTAAAATATAAAATAATTGATTATTATATAACTAATAATAGAATTTCTATTACTGATGATGATCATTATCAATGAAAAAAAAAAAAGATGAACATATATTGACAATCATTTTAATAATCATTTTACAATTAAGAGAATTAATGCTTAATAATGAAAAACGTAATTATTCAATGGTGGATTAATATTCAATTTTTATTTTAATAAATACTATTTATAAAATATGCATAAATGTCTTTATATATACATTTACTGGTCTATTATTTTATTTAAATAAATAAATTTATTTATTATTATATTTATATTGTACAAAAGTAAGTGTGTCTGAAGTTTAATGATAAACAACGTCACTTAATTATATTGTTAAATTAATTATAAAATTCACGTTAGTGGATTATAGATTTTACAGTAAACTTAACAGTAATAACAAATGATATTAATTTTATACAAATATTACAGTTAGTTTAATTCAATTATAGTTAATTTCATTTCAATATATCTTATTTAATTAAAAATAATAAACACTTTATAGTCCGTGAAATATAATAATTAAATCAAAATGTGATTGATGATTTTGTATTTTGTATCTAAGTATCCAGAAAAGAAAGATTTTTATACAAAACAGAGAGATAATTATAGAATTTTAAATCTAATATATGTTATATAAGAATACTATGTATGAATTTCTATTGCACGATGTAATGGAAAAGAAGTAGCATTAATAAAGTTTTTTAAATAAAAGTTTGTACTTTATTTTAGCATCAGCAAGTGTATTATTTTTAAACACATTTATTATTATTATTATTATTATTATTATTATTATTATTATTATTATTATTATTATTATTATTATTATTATTATTATTATTATTATTATTATACATATTTAAAACATTCGTTAAGAATTTGAGTGCTATTTTGAAAAAATATTATTAAAAACACAATTCGTTACTAAATTATAAGTTATGAAATCCTTTTGGGTTAAGATGTAAATTGCGACTGGACATTGACAAGTAGGCGGTTATATGCTTTACCTTCTGTCAGGAAGAAGGTACATCTTAGCGTAGGAACTTCTTTGTTGGCCGTTGTTACGGGGTGTCAGTCCGGTCGCGCATACCAGCGTCACGGCGAGTTGCAATGTACTCGTGTCGAAGTTTAGTTTTATTTGTAATCTGCCGCCCACGCTGTTACCCCCTACTTGTTGGCTTGCCACGTGCGGCCGAAAGTGTCGACTGGATACTCGGCCCTGGGCATAGAGGTCCGGTGATCCGGGCGATGTCACGAGAACAGATGGCTTATTGCTCCGCACGTCGTATAACTCTGTGTGCGATCGATGGTATTTCGATGAAGTAGCCATATGCCCGCAGAAGGAATAATAATAGAGAAATACAAACGTTAGTAATTAATTTTGTACTTTTCCATTTGCCAAATTTTGAAGAAAGAACAGTTTAACTTATTTTTAGGTGTACCGGAGAATAATTGTTTAATCGTTGAAAGGATCATTTTAATAGATTCCTTAGTTTTTTCTTCGTCGATTATCGAGGACAATTGTTTTTGCAACTTTTATCTCACAATACACAATAAAATAAATATACAGACATTTTATATTACAGATTGGTTGTTGCTCCCATAAAAATATAATGTACAAATATAAAAGTATCTTTAAGAACTGCATTAATGCAACTAACTACATCTACGTTAACGTTCTCGTAACAGTAAACTCTGATTATATTTTTTTTTATAAACATATAAGCCTGTTAAATAGAGCTATTCGAATGACAGAAATATCAATACTTAATGTCAATCATTGATGAAAATACGATTACATGTGCATAAGTATATTTATCTTTCAATTATGCATACATGCATATATGCATACAGGCAGACAGACAGACACACACAAACGCGCACACACGCGCACACGCACATATATATATTATATCAAATTAATTTTAATTTTGATATTAAATGGAGAAGAATAGTTGTGATATTAATTTTTACATTAACGCAAGTTTCATTAAATGATGAGATACGTATATGTAAGAATTAAAACCCTCTAAACTTTATAAAACTACTTTGAAGATAATAAAACTTTATTAACTACTCTTGGTTAAAAATATTAGTTATAAATAGGAATTTTTCTAAACTATGTTTCTTAAAATCTATGTGCAAAATATCATACAACATATACTAAGAACTTAATCTAAGACTTGCCGTATAAAGCTATTATTAATTATTAAAATCATTATTATTTTCTACATTTAATTTTATTAATATAAAATTTCTATACGTTACCTCCAACAAATCATTTTACAATCATTCAAGTTAAAAATACATTGCACGAAATTTAAATAACTCTTATAATTTTCTTAGGCATTAGTAATTAATGATTTTCAACAAGTAATTCATGTCAAATTTACAATTCAGTAAATATATAATTTTATATTAATTTTTTATATTAAATTAAATATTTGTTTATTAATTAGTTTCATGCTCCTTTAATTATGCATTAATAGTTGGTAATAAAGAAAATTAATGAAAATTAATGAAATTATAATGAACATTTTCTTACAAATGCGGTATAATTTTAATCGATGTAAATTTTTGTTAAATTCATCAATGAATTATTAACTAAAAGATAATTTCTAATTGATCTGAAACAAAAATTTATTACATCTATCATTACTATTATCAATATTTACAATTATACTTATTATTATATCAGTACAATATTATTTATCATTAAGATTGTTGCATGAGAAAAAATTGATCAAAATTAAATACGCTAATTTACGAAATTATTAAAATAATTAATATAACATTATCATTGATTATAAACTTATTGAAAACTTATGAAGTATAATAAAATGTTCATTATACCTATAACAAAATTTTTTAGAAAGTTAAAATTGAACCGTTAGAGTCTATAAGTAAGTATATTTCATAAGAGCATTGTTAAGACTAATAATTCAATTATCTTCTCCTATCACAAACATCTATCGAAAAGGTCATAATGTCCCTGAGTGATAATTTAAACAAAAATATTTAGAAACAATATTGCGCACATTTATATTTAAATGATATAAAATGTATATATAGAAAGAGAGAGAGAGAGAGAGAGACAGAGTCAGAGTGAGAGTGAGAGAGAGAGAGAGAGAGACAGAGACTGGATTATATGTGGACTATTCACCTTTGTGATGGGGCTGTTGCGGTAATGTCGCATCATGTTTCTGTCGCCATTGCGCTTGCGCGCTATATCGGCTCGTGGGCATGTGCGCGAGACCACTACCACTACTATTTGGACTTCCGAAGTCCGGGGTGGACGACATGTCCTGCTGATGGCCGGTGGACGTTTTATCGCCCATGATAGAAAGGGCGCTTGTGGAGGCTGTGAGATTCCGCGAGACGACGAGTTCGACCTGTCCCTCGTTGCGCGACATCGCTATCACATCCGAAACATCCTGGAAGCTCTTCCCCTGGAGCGGCCTGTTGTTCCATTGGAGTACCTCATCGCCTATACGTGCGCGTAATGTCGTTCCTATTTAACTTTGTCTTACTAATCTCCAGCTTCGCTTATTTTTTATTATTACCGTCTTGTTGACGAAACATAGATTTACAAGACCCTTTGAAGTAAACAATTACAGCTTTTCAGAACCGAGACTAAACGCTACTATTGAATGTCCGATGGATATTTTAATAATAATATATAATCGACAACATTTCAAATAAAACCAAATTTAATATAAACCTTTGACATTACTAGTCGGTTACATAATTAATATGAGCTGTAAATATGAGTAGCTCATTGATGAATATCGTTATTGTAAGATCAAGCTCGATTTACTAAATCAATTATCTTCAATGCCTATTATTATTACGTAAAATGTAACATGAACAAAATTTAATTTAAATATACATACATATATATATATATGATAAAGGTATGCGAGCGAGCGGCTATTATATTTTTTTTTAATTATTTAATTCTCATCAGGATGCACAATATTATCAAAACGCAATACTATTGATAAGAAAACGTTTAAATAACTGTTTATAAATCATTATCGTTTAAATTTGACGAAATAACAATAACGTAACGATGAAAGATCAAATTTTATTACTATATTATATAAATTCCCAATAAAAGCTTTGCATGATTAGTGCTATTAATATGTATGCTAACCGTTATATGATAATTCATTGTAATCTCAACTTAATTTTATTTAAGTAAATTTATTAAAATTCGATACTAACTTATGAGAGATTTTCAACAGAAAATAATAAGTTGTTTAGATTTTAAAATTATATGTATTTAAAATATATATAAAATTACACACACACACACACACACACACACACACACACATATATATATATATATATATATATATATATATATAAGATCACCGATTATTCCAATTATACACATCAGGGCTTAATTTTGAAATATATAAATTTTTTATATGAAAACTGATGTATTCATTGATGATTAATATTTATGAAAAATGAAATTTTTATTTTTAATAATGTAAATGATAATATAAAAATTAGTCTACATATAATTCAATATATTCGCTTCTTTTAGATACATTACAAAACCACACTAAAAAGAAATAAATGTTATTATTTTGTATTGTATGGTACTTCAAAGAATAAAAACAGCCATAAACTGAAATATCAAACTTAATTACGCAAAACTGAAATTTATTGAACTTATGCTCAGACTAATAAATCATATTATATCCGAGTTAGTAAATTACATAGACTTTTGAGTTTTGAAAATTCGATAAAGCGGTTATCAATAAATCATTTTAATGTATAATATAGAGTAAATCATTTATTAACAAATTATATAATATTTAGGCAGATTAGAAAGATTATAAATAAAATATTTATGTTACTAAAAAGAAAAAAATCATATTTTTAAGCTTCGGCAATGTCGTACGTTTTAAAGTTTTCTTCATTTATTCAGAGATAGCATTATATGAAAATTAATATTATGTGTATTATTAAAAATAAATACTCGTATTAAATTCAACATTTAATATAATTTCCTTTAGTGAAATTCTATTAACTTTTGAAAGATTTAGTAAAAACGAAATGGGATATTATACACGTAATAAATTCATTATAAATATATTTTTTAATATTTTACTACTGTTCTTTAATTTCGAATTAAAAGCCAAAATTAATATTTTCAAGTTTTTCCAGTTTTTATCGTCAATTATTAAAATGTATTTTTCATATACACTATTTCTTATAAAAGTATTAAATTATTTTGTCCCCACAGTATAGTCAAGGAACAGATAAAAATGAAGATTATCCCCGAAAGATTTATCATTCGTTACGCAATTCATCAATCAATAGAAATTTATCGTGTAAATTATTTTTTCATTTTCATAGAAACTTGAGATTTTTACATTCAATATTCGAAATTCAATGTTAATTAAAAATTAGTATTTACTGGTAAATAATTTTACCGTAATAATGTATTTTAATTTTAAATTCCTGGTTGAGCCAAATTGTTTCCTTCAAAGGGACGTATAACTAACTACTCTACACGTTTAATTGCGTATTACTGAATATATTCAAAGCACGAACGATTTTTATATTCAAATAGGTTTATCTAACGTGACTATCATTTCTGCATCATAAAAGCAACAAATTTTATGAAGAAAAATCAATTAAAATATTATTAGTATTTGTGTTAATACTAAATATATATATATATATATATATATATATATTCATTATATATTATTATAAAATTCTCAAATTCATTACTGAAGAAAATACTCTAATAAATGAAGTAAATGCAATGAATGTTTGATGAACTTAATTTTATATTTTTATTTACATAAAATTTATTTGCTTTGAAGATTATTCAAATATTCATACATGATCGCAAAAACTATTATAAATTTGAAATACTTGCTTCATAAGCCTTGTCACTATATTGACAGATTATTTTACAAAATTATTATATAAAACTTATTATATTTAATCAATTTAGGAATGAAAAGATTTTAATTCTGAATAATATCGATTTTAAAATACAGTGAAAGCCCGTATGATCCACATTTAATTCCAAAATAGACTATTTTTCTGCAATGCTTCTGCAATGTTGTTATAGTCCTTTTGGTTATTTCATTACTTCATTTGATCAGTAGAAGAAAAATCTGAAAGTCTAGATGAAATGTGAAAATGAATTCTCTGAATACATTCTCTGTACCGACCAAACAATTGCTAGTGAATAAAAATTTTATCAAAAGCTTTCGTCGAACAAAGTCATACTTATCATTAGGTTATGCCTAATTCTTCAAATTATTCATTAAATAGATTCATATTTGAAATATTGTAATACGCAAGACAGTGAAAGATCTTTATTAGGGATACTTAAATGACATTTATTCATGTGAGGTAGTGTGAAAAAAGTCAATTTTTTTTGTAACAAAAGATCATAATGAACAAGGCTTTTTATAAAAATAATTAAAGAAAATAGTTGTACTGAGAAATTAATTTGGAAAGACACTTTACCAAGCTTTTTTTGATTTTAATTCCTTTAACACGACCTTTATAAAATAATAATCATTTTTCAGTAGAATAATGCAAACTTCCTAATGTTTCATCGCTATTTCGGTTAAATTTAGATTATTATTAAATTACATTTGCGTTTTATCGTGGCGAATTATTCGTTAGATTTAATTGTTAGAGTAACAATGCACATAAGTTGAAATCTATATTTGATTGTTTTACTTATTTTTTGAATAATTATTGTATGGTTTTTAAAATTTTAAAGATTCTTAACTTATTCTATTAAATTTAAAATGATATAACATATATGATATAAATCAAATGATATAAGGTAAAAAATATAAGAAAATTAATAATAATACAGAAATCCTAATATACTAATTCATTGGGTTAAACACAAAATAAAATTATTATTTACCAATCTTTATAAATTTCAAATAATTATTTTTATAATTAAAAAAGAATTAAAATAATGATACTAGTATAATGTTTGCTCGCTCGTGTGTTTGTATGCGCACTTATAAGGAGCATTAGCTTTTTTTTCTTTTGACTATTTTCTAAAATGTTAGATAAAAATTTTGTACTTATTTAAATTTATTTATTAAAAAAACGTTTTTTTAAAACAAAAACAATTGTGATCCTGTTTTAGGTATAACTCAATTATTATGTAAAAAAGAATTGCAAAGCAGTAGCCACTTATCGGTAAATATTCATTCAAGATTAACAAAAATTAATTAGTTTATTGTCTTGTATACATTATAATCAAATTAAGATTTAGAAATGACCTATTGGCTAGAATTATCTACCATTATTAAGTATTTATTTTGAATGATTCTGAATGAATGATATAATAATTATTTGTATTAGTCAGTATTAATGAAAAAGTATAATTTTTTTTTTCTTTTTTTTTTCTTTTTTTTGTAATACAAATAAAGATCCTTTGAATCAATCCTGCAATCAAGTCACTGCAGGCGTATCCTAACTAACTATATGTACAATAGTAATGTATAATAATTTTTTTTTTTTTCACCAACATATTATATTTTAATAGTTTCAACAAAAGTAACTCCACCTATTAATTGTAATAGTTAATCATTCGGTAGATTGATAAGGTTAAAAAAAAAAAATTAAATTTATTAAATAGTTACGAGTGATTGTAATATCGATGGTGCTCTGTCGCGTGAATTCGTAAGCGAATCGCCAGTGAAATTGGAAAGTGGGAGGAAGTGAAAATAGTGAAGCGAGTGAGAGTAACGAAGGAGGTGAATTAGAGCTCTGCCAATATGACAGGAATTATGGATAAGTTTATGTGTACAGAGTGATAACTTGCTCACCACTTCTGAGCTGTCCCTCGATGTCGGCGGGACTGCCTTTTTTCACCTTCTCGATGATAGCGCCCATTGAACCATCCTCTAAAAGCTTGCCCCCGACGACCTTCAGGCCAAGTATGCTACTATTGCTTGTACCCGGACCCTGCGACGACTTGCGCAGGACCATGTGACCGATCAACTTGTGGCCATCACTGCTCACCTGCCACGGCGACGGATGCTAACGAGAGCAAACCGCCACAACAAGTCCCACATTGATACTAATTTATGTTTATCGTGTTTATTGGTCTCACTTGCCGCTAATGTTCTGACATTTTTACCGACTACGTTCGATCGAAAATATTTAGTCTTCGATAAGTACTTAGTTTAGGGCTTACGAAGTTTTAACTCGACCGACGTTACTCCAGCGGTGAAGGTATATAAGGTATATATTTGTTGACAAGGAGAGTGCGAGTGCTCCGCTTCGACAATCAAACGAATGACTATTTATTTAAAAACCGACATTTTACAATAAATTATTATATCATTCATCGTGATCAATAATTCTGATGCCATCAACATAAAAACGTACGGACGCACGCGCACACATTCTGTAATAAAGAATCAGCACTAGTAATATTTTGAATTAATTTATTGTCTAAATTATAATAAATATTGTTTATTAAATATTATTAAATATCCAAAGCTATAAGGAATTTTTGCCTTTTAATATTATAAGAATTATCATTTATTCGAGTTGCAGAGTTTCGTTATATAGTTATACTTAACGTATCATTTAAAAATGTCAAATAAACACTAGCATTAGTGAAGACCGTATATGTCATTATGTATAAAGAAGCAAAATAAAAATAAAGAAATAGAAATTGAATATGTAAGCCTGCGATGTTAAGAAATATAGTGAGCGAGAAACATAAATACGTGGAAAGCATAGTTTTGCGTAAAGAAGATAATGCTACACATGCATGTAACACTAATATTTTTGTCCTAATTATTCGACGAACTAAAATTCTAATTCAGGTTCATACTTGATAGACATTAATGCACATAAAATCTACACACATACGCTATGTATAAACCATACATTAACATCCACATCCATGTATTGTATATACGTACACATATAAACGAATGTAATTATTTCTGTTCGAGCATCATGCAAGATTGTGATACATGATCATACTTATATATGTATAATGGACCACTTTCTAATAATGAAAATACCATGAATTATGATCGTTGGGAATGTATATGCATACGTCTAAATATTCAATTTTATAATGTGTTTAGAAAAAATCATTTTATTAGTTTGTTTTCATGAATGAAAGAAGATGAATAATTTCCATATTTATGTTATTATTATTTTATTGAACTAACGTTTTGTATAAATTCGTATTCAAATATCTGACAAATATAATATTTTTGAGACTGAACGACGAAACGCATGTCTTCCCCATTTAATTGAAAACCTTGCATTCACTCAAAAAGTGCTTTGGTTGTTTTATGCAATTTTATCTGCTTGCATAAAACAATCGATATGTAAAATATATCATATCAAGCAATTAAAGATTTTGATCTTATTCAATATAAGTACGTAAGCAATTAATTATTTGTCATTAAAATTTCGATAAATTATTACTGAAAATTGACCGTCAATTAACTAGAAATATACGTATTTATATAATATAATATATGTATAATAAATATAATATAATATAATATATAATATAATATATGTATATAAATATACATACATATATATATATATATATATATATATATATATATATATAAAGATATATGTGTGTGTAGAGTGGTATGTGTAGAATGTTTGAGCTATGTTTAACAATGTTTGTTTTAATATTTAATCGAGTGTGCGAGTAATTTAATATTGACTATTGCTTTTAGTCTCTATATAGAAATTCATAATAAGAACAATATTAGTTTTTCTATTACACTTTATATTAAGAAATAAAAACGATAGCAATTTACTATTAAAAACTTTACCTACAATAATTTTTATAAATAAACATTAAAATAATAGATTAAACCTTAACAATATAAAATAATACTCTATTTTTACAGATATAAAATAAATTCAATTAAACAATAAGCTTTTATGGAATATCAATATAAAAATAAAAATCAAATGCTTACTGTTTGGTATATGGTGATATTTTCAAAAATTTTCCATCAATAATTTATTATTACGTAATCAAATATACAAGCCTTAAAATCACACATACGCACTAACGCCATACAAACATACTTGCACACGCTCACGCACACGCACGCACATCCGTAAGCATGTGTTTGTGTATATATATGTATATATATATATATATATATATATATATATATATATATATATACACATATATGTACATATGCGTGGGTATAAGTATGTACATAAATAATTCTAGCATATTATTAAAACACTGTTATTTATTTTACTGCAATAATACTGTAATATTAGGCCCTTTAATTTCTCTAATATAATGGCGATATAAATGATCAATCGAAGTAATCGATGTGATCGTCGATCGTCGAGAAAACAAAAATAATATGTATACAAGTGCATACATAAGAAAGGGAAATTAAAAAGAACTAGTACGCATAATCTCATAATTGGTAGAATAAGCGACGACACGTGAGACGGGCGTACCTTGGGCAGGTCGCCCTTGTTGCTATCTTCGCTGCTCGTAAATGTACTCGAGGTGTCAATGCCAGAGTCTTTGGTTGCACTGTCTTGGCTACCCTGACGATCGGCCTCCCAATACCAATCCTCTTGCGAGCCGCCCCCGGTACTCGTTCCACCATGAAATCGCACCGTCTTTTTCCCCCTTCGCTCGGTGAACCTTTTTTTTTGTTTAGTTTTTTTTTTTTTTTCTTATTAATGTTAATCATGCCTTTTCTTAACTTTTACCAAATTTAATGCTTTAATATTAACTGCTCATTCTCATTTCAGTTATGATAATTAGAATTTTCACATTTACACTTCAATCATTATCCTGCCTTAATACAGTTGGCGATTGACATTTCATGGAGATATTTAAATTACTAGACATTTTAAATGTATATTTAATTTTTAATCTAATCATTTTACAATGAATATTTATTTGCTTCCTTTATCTGTTTCTAGCAACCACACTATAAAATAATATGATATTACAAGGATCAAATTTATATAAATATATATATATATATATATATATATATATATTACAGTATTGAGATTTGGTAATTATATGTAAATCACTTTATTTAAATATGTTTAAAATAGACATTAAATTGTAATAAAATGAGTTATCGCGTTCTATAATCGTAATAATCATAGTAATGAGTTCTATCATGTTTTTATTACTGAAGTTTCTGAATTAAAATATTGTTACACAATTAATGCAATTTTTCAATGATAAATATAAGTAAGCAAATAATAGTAACCTTATAGAGTTTCCTAAGTTAGACACGTTTTTCTTAAAAATCTCGCAAAAGCGATCCTCTCATTTTCTTTGTAAAATGAAAACAATACAACAGTAATAGTAATGTAATGATGTAACATAACAATATTTCCATTAAGTATTTAGATTCAAATCTATTATAAATTGTTATGGAAAGAAACTAAAGATATTCTATACTGGTTGCTGTATAATTCCCTCCTACACGAATCTTAAAATTTGCATTCCCATCCATTAAATGTCAGCGGTTTTCGAATTTTATATTCGAATTCGAAAATACGAATGTCCCTAAGAAAATCTCCTGCCATTTATAATTTAAATATAGCTTTGACTAATAATCAAAAGCTTAGAGAGAGCCTGTGGCGCAATTGCTTAATTGGAAATATCTATTTTTAATAAATGTGAGGTTAGAAGTTTAATAAAATGTTAAGAAATGAGAAGAAATGAGCAATTAATATAAGCTAAGCAAAGTTATGGATTAATGTACGTAAAATGTACGGATTATATTCCATAAAATTGTTGAAATGATATTTAGGCTTGAATATTTAGGCTACGGGACGAAGCATATTTTCAAATACTCAGAATTTTATTACCGTAAGGATGCAGGTGGTCATTGAGCTTAGATCGATCAATTATGAAAGTGACAAGAGTTTGCACAATCTAAGCAATCATACTCAATGTAATTAATAGACAGTGACTTAACATATCCGAAAATAACTTCGTACTATTGCTCTTAAGTGGGGATGGGGTGGTGGTGGTGGTGGTGGTGGTGGTCGTGGTCGTGGTCGTGGTAGTAGCGGTAGTAGCGGTAGTAACGGTGGTAGTGGTGGTGGTGGTGATAGCGGTGGTGATAGCGGTGGTGATAGCGGTGGTGATAGTGGTGGCAGTGGTGGTGGTGGTGGTGGCGGCGGTAGTGGTAGTAATGGTAGTAATGGTAGTAATGGTAGTGGTAGTGGTAGTGGCAGTAGTAGTGGTGGTGGTAGTGATGGTGGTAGTGGTGGTAGTGGCGGCGGCGGGCCTGTCGACGGTTGTAGGAGGGGGGGGGGGGGGGGGGGGGGCG
>NW_011948437.1:670669-864508 GCF_000503995.2 Ceratosolen solmsi marchali
GCAACGCACCTCCTAGCATCGGCTTGCCACTCATCGCTGTTGCGTCGAAAGTTCCTCCTCGCGAAAGTCTCTTCTGTGCGCGGCGCGTCTCGATTATGGCCGTTATATACGATGCTCATCATCGGCTCGCTTTGATCGTGGCCGTTGTGCGAGCTCTCTTCGTAGTATCCCTTCCCTATGGCACATTCAAACTTTGTGTCTCTTTTCATCACAATACCAACTAACATTCTTTTATAATCCAATTTGGCCCATTACCTCTCTCGCTTTAACTACTTTATGTTTCTTTAACGCTTTAATCGCGTCGCAATTGGCTTTGCTTTTCGTTCGTCATTGCAAATTTATTGCAATACCTGTTTGCAATTCCAAATGCATTTTAGTCGCGTTGCTGTTTGCTCGTCGGATTAATCGTTGATTACGGTTAAAAATTGCAACTCCCTTCTGACAGACCAAAATATATCCGCTCATTTATTTCTCACTGAAATTCGTTTCTTTATTGACAAATCTTTTAGGCACTCTCATAATGAAAAAAAATATAACGATTTAAAATACGTCAAAATACGAATAACCAACTTTAAATTTATTGGCAAAAATGGAAAAAAATTTTTTTTTTTTTCAACTTTTCTTGCAATCGTAGTTATCAATTTTTTTCTTATGCTAATATCAAGCTCTATTTATTAGCAAATATTTCTTCATTTTCTTTCGTCGTATTCGATAATGCATTATACATATATATATATATATATATATATATATATATATATATAGAGACCATTTCTGAGCATCTATCTGAGCATACAATATTAATGATAATAAGTTCTTGTTAAACGACAAGTAAAGTAAAGTAGCCACAATGGTAGACTAAAATAATAATATAAAAGTATATTGTAATTTTCAATGAGAATTAATAATTACAGCAATATCAATACTATTATCGAAATAAATAAGTAATCCATTATGAATTTTTTTATTTGTCAACATACAACAATGTCGTATAAAATTACTAGATGCATTAGCATAAAATGATTTTACAATTATTCCTTTTTTGTGATATTTAAAATCCATAGTACGCATCTAGATAATTAAAAAACATCGAATGTTTATATTATATATAGTAAAATTCGAGCTTTCACAGATAAGACAAAAAAGTTTCGTAAAATTAAATTGAATGAATGTGAGATAAGAAAATTGCGTATAAATGGAATTCAGTAAATATATTCATCCGAGCTGGACTGGATTAATGGCTACAGTGAAAGTAGCTTAATGATTGATTAATGAGGGAAAAATTTGTTCTGCAATTCATTTACACTCAACTGTTTGTCCGACTCTTGAGGACAAAGGTAAGACATTGTCGTTGTACGTTTTTATGTGTCTGTATGATTGATTATTTACATACTTCAGTCCTTATCGTAATTATTTGCTTCGAATAAAACAATTATTCTTTCAATTATTAAACTTATTGGAATTTGATTGTGCAATAACTGGATTATCATTAATTTAATACATAGTTTTATTTGATCGTCCATTGGTGAATAAATTAATATAAACGCTGTTTTAACGTCAATACATCTACTTTTACATTAGTTTAGGCAAAAAACTAACATTACTTGAGAATTCTTATTGTTCTAAATTATTCGAGCTATAAGTTGATAATTAATTTATAGCAGCTTAATTTACTTCTTGAATATATATTATGGTATTATATTATGGTATTATTTAATATACCATACCAACTATACCATCGGTCGATTATATTCCTTAAGAAGTAAATAAATCATTTTTTCCAATTATTTTCTTATTCTTGAAGTATCTTTAATTATACTCTTATAAGCTAAATGTTTATTTAAATTTTTAAGTAATGTATTTTATTAAATAGCTGCAATGAGCTGTGAATTCGTAATGTATAGTGATGTTGAGACAGCATTTAGTATTTTTCATATTATGTCTTGGTAGTCTGAAATACTACTATCATATAAAAATGTTGAATTTAAAATAAATTTCTGTATATCTAATTACCATTATCATAATTTTTTTTATATTCTTGGTAATGAATTAATTGTAAGATAAAAAGATTCACCTATACGATTTGAATATTAAAACAAAATAATAAAGTAAAATTATTTTAAAAATCTCATATAAATTTAAGCTAAAATACATGGTATTATTACATTTTAAATATTAAAATTTTGAGTTTTAAAATATAAAATATTGAAGTAATAAAATATTTTAATATAATATGAAGTTTTAGTCATTTTAGAATTTGAAAATATTCGCTTTATTGCTCTATGCAAAATTTAGACTGCTTATGTAAAAATTATCATTACAGAATATAATAGAGAACATTAAAATAATTTTTTAATTAGATTGAAATGTTGCATAATTCTGTACTGCCGCACTCACTCGATGTTAATGATAACTGTAATTGAAAAGGTTTTTTCAAAAATCATATACAGTACATGCATAATACAATGAATTCCAAAATTAAGAATCACACGTGAAAATTGGCACCTATTTAATAAAAGAAAGTGTGTGTTTTTCCGTTTTTTTCTGTCATGAGTAATAAAATTCTATAATTAAATATCATAATCAATATTGTATTGTGTATCGTTTCTTTACTGATTGATAATAATAATGGACAACTGTTATAGTATTTGAACAATCTTGTCAGATGACTAAAAAGCGGAAAAAATTGAAAAATTATCGACGATCGACATGAACATAAGTGTGCATATGCGAAGACAAAGAGAAAAGACATTCATGCACACGTATATTTGACCATGTAAACATATACACATCTACGCACACTCGCATACATATGCTCTCACGCACACGCAAACTCACACGGCCACGCACACAACAAATGTATATATTTATTTTAAGATCATATGTTCATATTGTAATTTATGCGTGAGATAAATATTTCGAAAATTAAGTTTTTGTTTAATATATATTTTTATCTTTAACAATATCGATTAATTTTGTTCATATTCATTTATTTAATTATAAATTCAACAATCTTATAAATATAAAAATGTTACGAATAATTAAATTTTATATATTTTAATTTAAAAAATTAATTTTATTACCTTTTAAAATATTAGTTTAATATTATTGACACGTGAGAATGTTCTCTTTTATCATTTGATTGAAATCTAGTTTAAAATAAATAATGTAAATAATGTTTGATCGAAATTAAGCTCAACATAAATAGCAAAGAAAAATTTATAAATATATGTTTTGCAAAAAAAAAAAATAAATAAAAATAATAATAATAATTCATTTTTTTTATATAAATAATTATGTATTAGCATATAGAAATATCTTTCTGTAATAATTTGGACTCGTAGTAGGTTACAATTTGTTTAATTTCATTTAAAAATACATATTATAACGTGAAATATTCGATAGAACTTAATTTTCCAATAATTATCCAATATATCTTAATGAGTAAGTAAGTAATTTTAACGTAAAGCATTATTTAAAAAATATAAACAGAATAATTAGAAAGAAGAATTAAACGAGAGATTAATATCAAACAAGTCATTAAATAAAAATATGCAGAGGATATATTTTAATGATTTTTGCAAGTGTTTTTGCAAATGAGGAAATGATAGACATTTTGAGAGAATGAATACCGCGAAAAACATCTTGATCCTCTCGTTGGACATGGCGCGACGAGTCATTTTATCTCCTGCCGTGTCTCTTGATTTCTCCGCTAAAAGCCAATTACAATAAGCTGCAGTTTTTCAATTAATTTTGATAATAATCTTAATCAATAATCATATTTTATTAACTCATGTCAACATAGACATTACTTTTTTTATATAAATTTCTTGAAATATAGGCCCATATTAACTAATGAAACGATATATTTATAAATTTAGTAAAAATAATATATATATATATATATATAGTATATATGGTATTAAAATTAGTTATTTATCATATTTACATACTATAACTTTGAAGTTTTAAAACTTATCTTAATTGTCATGATTATTTTTTATTATACAAAATTGTTCCGAATATGTACATTAAAATAAAAAAGAACGCCATTTAGTCTTAATGATACTAGTGTTTTTAATGAATTAGAAAAAATTTTTAATATCTACATTTTTTGCATCTTTTTAATATTTTATATAATTATGCAAACGAGATAAAAAAGAAATAATGCAATTAAGAATATATAAAATATCAATATATTGATGAATTGGCACGTATAACGTGGTATTCAATTTAGATAGAAAATATTTTATGAATGAGATTTTGATATGAATGAATGGATAAATTATTTTTATTTAAAAAAAAAAAAAAAAGAAAAAAAATGTGTGATTTTTAATTTCAGTGATTGACAACATATGCGTTAAAATGTAATTATGGAAAATATTATTTGTAAATGCCATTTAATATTAATCTTAATATTTATCATATTCAAGACAATGAACTATAGGTTATTTTATTTTAATATTACATATAATAATTATTAGAAGCAAATTTTTGAAATAGGTACTGCTTTGTGAAAACAAAAATGTTAGAGAAATTCTATAAATAGTAAATATTATTTTTTTAAACGAATATAAATGATTTCATTTAGATGTGAAATTACCATTATGAATTAAATGTAATGATTATAGTCACTGAATACGATAAAATCATACTTTTTAAACGTCTACTCTATCCTTCTCTATAGAAGAACTCGGCAAAGTACTCTGTTTTATACTATCTATTACATGTATGTAGCCTACTATTACACTAAAAATAGAAATCTCAGGGAATGTGAAAATAATAGATTACATATGTATAATTATTTTTACGTATACATTTTTTTTATATAAATTTATGTTGAATGGAAAAAAATAAAATTACAAAAATTTCCATTTCTATTTTTGTAATAATATACATAAATTGCATTCTTATAAATACACTGTTAAAATAAATTAAATTATGATAAAATGTCAAATCGCGAAGTATAAATTTCATTTTTTTTTTTTTTTTTTTTTTTTTTTTTTTTTTTTTTTTTTTTTATATAAAAAATAGATTTATTTGCACAGAGCTGAAGAAATTACATTTGCCCGTGTGTTTATATGATTATATTAATTCTAATATATATGATGGAAAGTATTATTAAAGTTGAAAAATTCTAATTAATAATAATTTCGGTAAATAGTGTATCATAACGTTTTCTTTTATCCGAATTCTCTTTTGCATGTTTTTAATTTTTTTTTTTTTTTTTTTTTTTTTCAACGCTTAATGAACGTTGAGATTACATTTTTTTAGAGTAAAAATGCATTATATTATTCTTAAAATATGTGCGTATAAATAATTTAAACAACTATTAAACTATATTTACTGAAATTTAAAAAGTATGAAAAGTCATGAAAATAATTTAATTTACAATTTTCAATTATTCCTTTATTATATATTATATCTTTTGCTAAATTAATATTAGAAATTATAAGCAATGAAAGTAAAATTAAAAAATTGTAATCTATATTTAATATGGGTTTGTATGCGGATTTAATATTGCAAATGACAATTATAAAAAAAAAATATCGTGCTCATTTATATAATACGTATACACGTTAACCGCGTACGTGAGTAAACAGCATATACACACGCATCAATATCGATACTGACAGTAATCAAACGAATTGTAATTTGTACGTATATATAAATTTATTTATTTATTTATACACTATTAATATTAATGTGGACTTACCTTATAATGCTATATAGAATATTACATGTTACTAAACTCCTTGACTAATTATAATATTTATCTATCAATGGGAGCAACAACTTCGAAAATAATAAATATTAATATATTGGATTATATCATTTATTTTAATTTCTGATGGGTCATTAATTTATTTTTTGTTTTTTGTTTTGTTTTGTAAGTTTAAACTTTTATTTTTTATTTATTACATTACCTTTAATGTAACTGAATAGACGGTACATTAAACTATATCATAATAATTTCTTTGAGATATAACATAAACTATATCATGAATATATCATTGAGATACCCTATTAAATCTCATTTAATTAAGAAATTTTTCAGATTATTTGAAATTAATATAATACTTTAAATGTTTATTATAATTATGAAATAAATTATATACCTAAAAGAAATAAACTTTGAAACATTGATTATATTAATGAATAAACAATTTAGTATGTTATTTATGTGGAACTATGCGCTAGAAAATAATATTTATAAAATATTTTAAATATTTCTATAAATTTTTTAAGGAAATTAATTCAAGTCAATGTATTACAAACTGATTCTTATATATTTATAATGCAGGGCATTAAAAATAATGTATCTCATAAACTAACATTAATCAAATAATAAAACAATAATTTATGGATTCAATAATGAATAAGTTGCTAGAATAAGCGTACTAATGTAATTATGAAGCTATTATTACATATTCACTCAATATTTACTTATATAAATAGAACGTTAATTTACTATTTTACATATTTAAAATTTTCTTCAAAAGTTCATGAAATTAAAAAGTATTTTTGCATGTACGTGTCTTTGTGAAAGACATCTCAACTATTTTGCTAAAAGTAAATCGAAATTGCTTTAATACTAAAAATACTACATATGTCATATTGACGTAAATTTTTCTCCAATCTTTTATTAACATTTTGTAAATTTTCACAATAATTTTAAACACTTCGTGCACTCAATATTTGTTAGATGCTAACTCAGAATTAACCACCAATGTATTATTGGATTAGATGAATTGAGAATTTATGTATCACAGTAATAAGTCTTATTATTTTATGTAACTTGTGGAACATATAATTGCAAAATAATATAACTACATAATATACGTGTTAAGCGGAGCTACTGATTATAGTAATTCTTACATTATGTAAATATGCTATTTAAATGAATTTATAATGCATTATTGAGAACGTTAAATAACAAAAAGTATAAATATGGCTTAATAATCCAGATAGGCCGTTGATGTAATAAAAGCCGTAATTTTATGAATACTAATTATTTAATAAAATACAAATAAGAAAAGAAAAATAAAGAAAAATATTATTCAGAATAGAGTAATAGAGTGCGATTGATTATATCGTATATCTTGTAAGAACTTATAGTTTAGTAGAATCGTATATGGGAGTGCGTTATCGATTAATAATTTTTATTGAATTTTCTCAAAAAGTCGTTAAAGGCAATTGTTAATAAAGAATATTTTGACGTCGCACTTACCATGTTCACGATCGTCGTGTTCGTCACTAGCACATTCAGGCGTACTGCGCTCCTCCTCGCTACTACTGAAACTTCGTTGGCCCTGTTGCGTTTGTCCTTGGGGATGACACGGATGGAGTTGGTGATGCTGTTGCTGTTGCGAAACTGGATGCATCGGAGCTCGTACACCATCGCTCTGATCAATTCCTTGATGCCCGTACACCATGGGAATATCCGAATTCTGTTCCTTACAGTAAATCAACATTACTTTTACATAAGGCTCATAGTCTCTGACATTCATCATGCAGTTTCTAGATATTTAATTTTTTTTTTTTTTTTATAAATAATTTCAATCTATTATAAACTGCTTTCATTCTAAAAATTGTCATAACAATTTATTATTTGTAATGTAAAATTATATATTGTTTAATAATAGCTCCGAACGGATGAAGAGGTAGAATTGATATCGAAGACAATATTGGATTTCTCGAAAAGTGAAGACTCGCGAGTATCGCGACGTAGCATTCAAATTAATAAAGATCAATAATCTGCAAGATGTTGAGATATTATCTATTTGGTGATTTTTCAGTGACTTGCGAGATAGTTTTCATAGATGCATCAGTAATATTTCGAAGTTTGTTTGCCTAGAATCAACCATATGGTGTCTAATTTTCTTGAAAAATAATATCTATGCTAAAGAAGAAAAATATTTATTTATTTCTTCTAGCGATTCAAATATAATGATTTATTGAGTTTTAAATCTTATAGTAAAATATGAATATAAAAAAATGTGAAAAATTTGAAGAATATTTTTAAAAAACAAACTTGTTATAAGACTGATATAATAAAGGATTTGATTTTCTATTTGTCCAAGTACTTTTTATATAGATAAAGTGGAAACTTTCGAGCATTAACAACTTTGGAAATTTATATAATAATTAATGACATAAAAAGTATTTAATGAGACGTTAAAATTATAAGCAAGAGTTTAAAATTTTAGTTGTTTAACGTTCACAATAAGATTTTTTCAGTTAAATCTGTTGCATATTCACCAATATGAATTGTTGATTATTTTAATAAATGAATCGTAAATAAAAATTAATAATATTATCGCATTAAATTATTGCAATTACTTTTAAGTATGTATGCATTATTTAAAAGCATTTTATCCGAATAAAATAAAAAAATACTAAAATTATACTTTTATAAAATATACTTTTGAAATTACACATGACTATCAATATTTATTCTATTAAACTATATTACTGTATAAATGCTATATATATATATATATATATATATATTAATATTATATAGGCATAAAATATTAATATTATATTAATATTAATATCATGAAATAGTATAGTTTCATATTGATTCAATGAATGTATTTAAATACTAAGAATATTTAAATAATAAAATATTCGAATCATGCTTAATTAGCAAAATATCAATTAAAATTTTAATTATGAAAAATAGAAATCGAAAGTCGTTTAAAATGTATTTGTAAAAAGGAAAAAGATTAAGAAAAGTAATTGAATAAGAAGATTAAACTAAATACAGCTACGAAGACTTTACTATTACTGAAAGAAATAACTGTTAGAAGAATTTTGCAAGGTAATACAGTAATACAAGATTTAAAAAGCAAACGTTTCGAAACTAATATAAGAATGATAACAATTTATAATAATGTTATAGAAAAGCTTTATCATAAATTTATATATAGTTCTATAGTAAATATTTTATACTTTTATACTTCTAGTAAAGAATTAAAAGGCAACTATTTATATTTTCATTGTTAAAAACTATTAATTTAAACTATTTCTTATAAAAAATTAGAGCACTCATTAATTTCTACACATATTTAGAATGAAGAGGTAATTAATGAGGTGTAAAGTTTCTTTTATGGACGACCAAAGAGAATCAAATTAGATGAACCTGCCACAGGGAAATTTACAATTAGTTTAATATGATACACAATAAGCTCGCAAGACACAGGCAAGAAATGAGATTGAGCAGACATTTCCCAAGAGACGACGAGGTCAAATATAGTTGCCGATAAGGTCGCAAGAAATCCCGTGAGCATCTTTCAACAACTAGTTATATTGACGACAAATACGAGCCAATCCTATTCGATCATCAGAACCTTATGGACTTCGATGTATGAATTCCTGAGGGTATGGAGGAACACGTGAGTGCTACTGTAGTCAGTTACGATGTTTCATCATACCACGAAAAGCATATTTATGAGTCGCAATTATAGGAACTTATAAAAGTATCACTACGAAAAAAAACGCTAACGCACATAGATTATCAAGTATATATATATATATATATATATATATATATATATATATATATATATATATACAAATATATATATATATATAGATATATATCTTCATAAAAGTTAGGTAGAGAGAGAGAGAGAGAGAGAGAGAGAGAGAGAGAGAGAGAGAGAGAGAGAGAGAGAGAGAGAGAGAGGGTGTGGGCTGTACAATGAGAAAGTTTTGTAAACCGACAATTAAAAATAATGATTAGGATAAATATTCGTATGCAATACAGGTGAGAGTAATATTACATAAAAAGCTAATGCATAGCAAAGTAGAAAACATTATCCCACCCCTTGATTAGTAGTATAAATCAATTTCGATTTATTTATCGATCATTTGCATTCAAAGAATTATTCTATTCCAAACAAATTTAAAAATAAGATAAATAATAAGATTGTATGTTCGATTAAATCGAGAATCTCAATATATTTCAATATCTCAATCTCAATATTTCAATTTCAATCTCAATATCAATGAAAGTAATGATGTGAGTAAAGTAATCATGATATTTAAAATATTATTAAGATTTTATTAAAATAACTATAAGGAAAAATATAAAATTTAAATATAATGAAATCAATAAATAAAATTTTAGCATAAACCTATTTAATAAATCGGTCAGTCCATTAACATAACAGTTTATAGATTATTTATTCTTTAATAATTATTTTTAATTATAAATAGATAGATAGTAATCGTTAATATCATAGAATAAATAGAAAATGAGAGATATTCAAAATAACAAATTGAAATATGATAAGCAGTTAAAACAATCAAATCAATGGATTATTGAATCGGTCTCAGTCTATTCGCGTATATGATAAAATTACATACAGGTAAGTTTGAGTGAAAGTAATAATGAATTTGTCTATGCATAATTTCGTATTTATCATGAATATAATATCTCTAATAGGACATGTAAAAAATCGGCGTGATTTATAAAATTCCAGAAAACATAATTAATTATTATTATATATATGAAAATAAATAATAATTATGTTTACTATTTCAGTTGGGCACTATTGGTATATTATATCTTCAATATTATATAATAGACCGTAATATCCACGATCGTAATATCGTCGACTAGAGGTTAATCTTTAAAAATGCGATGTTTAAGAATTTAGAAGTAACAATTAATTTTAAAAACTTGAAATATGTTGTTTTACACGTTTTATGTAATATATTTCACAGTTGTAGTATTTTTTTCATTTTTTTTTTTTTGTATCTAAAACTTGTTATTTACATTATGTAATAACGTTGCATATAAATTTGTTAAAAATAAATAAATGTTTAAATTATAATATAGTTTCGCATAAATTTTTACCAATAATAGCATTTTTGCCAATACTTTCCATTTTATAAAGTACGATATTTTTAATACTTTATGAAATGAAAAGTTTTTCCGTCAATTGTTTCAATGTGTACATTATAAAAACAGTTCACACATTGATTTTATATCAGGAATTGAGTTAGAAAAAGTAAAAGTTATTGAATTCGCGCCTCATTATTATTGTAAGCGATCCCTTAAAAGTCACATCTTGATAAATAAGGTTCAGTCCACTAGTGTACCTGATAGATTTGCCGTTGCCGTTGGTACGAGGCATTCTGTCTCATGAGGCCTTCCAATTCGCCGTGATATAAGCTGGGATCGTCATCCGGATAAGCAGCTGGATGTCTTGGTGTTTCTTGTGCCTGGTAAGGTGCGACACGCGGGGTCGGTAAGGTCCTCGAATTGGGAGTGATGGATATCTCGACACCTCTGTCACTTGTCGACAGCCGTCTTCCAGTTATCTATAATAATAAACATTTTCAGAAGAGTAGACGATAGCTTGTTTTTTTATTTTTGGATGAACTGGCAATGTTATTATCGTATGACAAATCGCAATAATTTCAAATGAATATTGTGGCAGAGTCTACTGCCGTCCGATAATGCTGATTACCATTATATTTCTAATAAGTATTTAACGAAATAAATCTATTTTTAATTGGCATTGAATACGTTAAAACACAACTACAATGACAATTACGTAAAAATAGAAATTTCCGTAGCCGCTTAATTGCTTAATCGTACGATAATGATAGCTGAAGAATACATGTGAATTGTTATGTAGCTGCAATGATTTCACCTGATCTTGATGTGAGTACTGTCGCCTGAGCAAACTGCCACTGCGCTGCAAAAGTGGAAGATTCTCTTTTTCAACAGCGCTGTGTGCCCTCTCCAGTTTCGGGCGTTTATCCTGTGTTTGATCGACTATAATGCCCGCCGGCATCATACTTTGCATATCTTCTTGCATGCGACGGAGCATCGCATTATCAGTGCCGCCGATATTCGATTTATTTATCCATTGGCCGGACTTGGATAGTAACTCCTGCTTTTTCCGGCACAATATGCACACCCATATTATCTGCAAAAAAAATTGACTGAGTAAGCTGCAGGTTGGTATTATAAATTTAATCGACTTTTAAGCGGATAAAACATTGGATTATATTTTTATGACGAGGGTAATGCTGTGCCGATATATTTGCGATATATTTGTAAATGAAGTGCGAAGTAAATGATCTATAACTCCGAGAATAATGTGTCATAATATTGAGAAATAAATTTTATAAATTGGAACTGCCTTTTTCGGATTATAGTCTACCAGCTCAAAATATATAAGAAATAAAGCGTTGATCAAATTTATTTTAATCAATTTGGCTTAGAGTACATAGGTAATCAAATTTTTGATAATTTTATATTGCCGATTTAAATGACTATCGATTAATTAATATTGGAAAAATAATGGCAATGTATAGAGTAATCAGAAGTAATTATCAGACATTAATTGGAATAACGATTAAAAACAAAGAAAAGAAGCAGTCTTATCTAGGCTAATCGACTTTTCAAAACTTTTCAAAATAACCGACCATAGTGATTTCAATTAAATTACATACCGTTAAACATTTTTTCATACTTAATACAAAAAATTATTGTTACTTTTAATTAAATATGATTTATATATAAGATGACGAGGCAATTTGAACTTAAATTCATTAATTTTGGCAATTGAAATGGCTGTATTACATATATTACACGGTAACTGGCACATTATCAAAACGGGGAAGAACTTTGTCTTCTGCCAAATGTGGTCGTTCTTCCCTTTATTTCAGTTCCGAAATACTGCAATGAGACCGCATAATATACGTCATTGATAGCCTTATAAATTTCAAAATAATCTATGAAAAATCATCTATCATCTGTCCATAACCGAGAAATATCACGTAAAGAAAAAAGTCATGCTCGCTTAGCAGTATTAATTCACCTTTTCTGACTTGTTATTTTATTTAATTTTGACATGGATTATCATTGCAGATAGCTAACAAGATAATAGTTAATATATTTCTAATTAATCATAATATAGTTTTAAAAATATTTAAAAATGTCTTTCCACTGTTTTTGAGGTTAATAAGGTCAATAAGCATCGTGGCGCCCAGTTAAATATGCTTGAATATTTTATGCTATTCTTGCTATTTTACAATAATTAATGTAAAATTAATGTTTCTAATGTTACGATCTAATATATATATATATATATATATATATATATATATCCATTTATGGTCTAAATAAATTTTCAAGAAATTGAGAGAGAAATCTTCGAAAATGAGCTTTAAATTGATATTACCGTCAATCATCCTAATAGTAATTGTTCATAATATTAATAATAGTAAACGTATCAAAAGTTAATTGCAATTTAAAAATATTAATCAGGATTGTTTAAAATTATTTACAAAACAATTTAGGTAATAGCGTACAAGATTATAATATGAATTTTGGATAATTAAAAATTCATTTACTTTAAAATAATAAGACAACTAACCAATTCTATTTATTATGATTGTGATGTTTTTTTAAGATAAATCTTTCTATTCAAAATAAAGATGCTACAATATTTTTGTGAATTAATTGAATTAAATGTAATATTAAAATTACATGGAAATAGTTTTTTGAGCAAAAGTTTGGCGAAAACACTTTAAAACTGTAACTGTGTCGAGAGTCGTTGAGTCGTATTTGAAAAAAAGAAAACCTGTCCGAAAAGGCGAAAACAACGTTTATGAATAAAGATGTGAGGTACGTACAAATGCTTGTACGCCATATGTGTCCAATAATAAAGTAATTAAAATTATCTCGTTTAGCAGAATTAATTCAAATTTATTTCGTTTTTGTTTAACAAGTGTTTATTAGGAAACGCAAAAGAGGCGGTTACTCAACATTCTATATAATGTAGTATAAATTGAAAATACTTTATGGATATAAGTGAATATCAAAAAAATTACAATACTCATCTATAATTGCTTGATGGACGGATAATTAAATAATTATAATAAAAAAAAATAATAATAATAAATAATTAGTATTTTAAGACTGTTAGACTAACAAATACTAAAAGTTATGAAAATATTGCTTTTCAATTACAGATAAATTGTTAGATAATAAAATTGTAATTTCTAAATTAATTTAAATTTCATGGTTAAATAAATAAGAAACACAGTGATAAAATATAATAGTAACGAAAGTAATGATAACTATTTATAATATTAATTTAAAATAATAAACTAATTATTGTTATTCATATATAATTTATGTGAATTGTTAATAAATACGAGTAAATATATTTGGATAAGGTGCTGTAGTACAAAGTATCCATTAAATAACTTTGTTTTTACATTAACAACAACTGTAGGTAGAGAGGCAACAACTGTAATTAACATTGTTAAATACAATGTTTGCCATTAAAATTGATTTATTTAACTAGAGTTATTATTTCTTTCATTTTATAATGATAAACAGAAAATTTTATGTACTAATTAAAAAAGAAGCTTGCTGTACATTCATTTCCAATCTACTATATTTAAGCATCTGAGATTTTTAGTTTGAGACTAATTTCGTAATCTTTGATAAAAAATAATTAATAAAATTAATTTAACAATTAAATTATGTTAAAACGTTATGAAATTAGCAAGGGACGTTAATATGTATTTCTTCCTAATAAGAAATTATGCAAATTGAATCGTGCACTGAATTACATAGAAGAATGTAGTATAAAAATGAATGTAGGACTAAAATAGATGCAAATTATAAAATGAAAAGCAGAAACAGATTGGACGAGAGAAAGAAAAGGTTAGGGGCGCAAAGTTGAAGAGACACTTTGGCGAGTTGCTTAGCTAGCAATTTGTCAAACGCTAGAGACTTGGTTCTCTCCTTGGTCTTCTTGTTGTCACACTTCCTTCCCCCACCCGTGCTACGTAATCTTTTACGTCATTTTTCCCTTCTCATATTGCCTTTTGACATTATAAACATCGTATTTTTTAAATAAATGTCTTTCGACTTTGTTGACTTTCAATCGAACGAGGGTATTATTAAACCAATATTTACAATTGTTATAGCTGTATTTAATATTGAATGTATGGATATTTATTATAATTAAATTTATAATAATTAAACCATCATCGTATTTATATGACGCTTAATTCGAACGTCATTTGATATTTCTGGCCATACCTACTGCAAACATATACTTACGTTTCTTTGAAATTCTACGAATATAAAAACCTGATATTACCGTACCATAGGGATATCATCGATTCATACTATCCGCTGATAAAAATGTGTTCACAGTTGGCCAACTGGAACTAAGAAGGAACTAGATCATTTACGCACACTATTTTTTATCAAGCTTCTGATTTATATAAAAATATCTATTCAATTTCTGAGGCGAATATCGGAGTTTCAAGCTGAATAATTCAGGATTAAGAAAAAAAGAAAGAAGGAAAAGAATTTGTCAGACCATATTTTTCCTTAATCTATTTGTTTTCACTTCTTAATGCTAACTACGTTTGAAATACTATGCACAGACACATAATTAATGCCCTACTTGTTTTTTATTTTTAAGTGCGAATGATCTTAAACTAGTATATATACTTTCATTAAAATCATATAATTACGTCAAGTTTGTTTCAAAATCCTTTTCAGCCGTTTTTATCATCTTCATCTGTAACGTAGGCAAACGTAATAATCTAACATTACAAACATTATGTGGAATTAAAGAAAATGGTTAAATTTATGAATCCGATAAATTAATATCATATCCTTCAGTTTTTATTTCCAATATCATATTAATTCCAATTAATTATTAATCGATTGGTATTTAAATCATCAATTAAAATTATGATAATTTATAGCCGGAGAGGCAATCAATTATTGTTGCGTTAATAACACGAGCTATTTTATACGTATAATTGAGAATACGTGTTTTATAAAAAGTAAGGATTAATATCGAATCGTGTCGTACAAAAAACTTTTTAATTGAATTCTTCACCTTCCACAGTATACTTAATCTATAGAATATTTTGAAATTTTTGCATTATCTTTATATTAAATACTATGTGTTTTTACACACACGTACATATAGGCACATGCGCACGAAATAAAGCTATCGACAAATCATTGTGTTAGTAATTTTAGATACTTATTTATATATTGTTTATATATGAATGTGTAAAATTCATAACAAATATATTATCAATCAAAAATTGTCTTTCTTTATATAATTATTTATTCTATACTTTAACATATTTAAATTATATTAAACCCATGTGTAAATACATAATTTCATATACATATAAACTATAGTATAATAACAACAATGAATACTTGATGATTAAAAATTGATGATATTATAAATAAAACAATTGTTTCGTTTATTAAGTATTTAATGAGAGAATTTAAAAAAATTGGTTTAAAAAAATGGTCAAGTACGAAAAATTTTTTATAAACAAAAGCTTTCTGAATAATTTAAGAATAAAATTTTTCTGACATTTTACAAACTAACTAACTAATTCTCTATTACTCAATTACTAACAATTCAATTTGCTTCTATAATTAAATACAATTCTTTCCATATAAAAAATGTTCATTTTGTCGAAAAATTTACGTTCTATGATGATAAAATTTAATCTTTTTTTTAACCCATTTTCTACATAAATCACATTAGTCGATCTAAAACGAAGTCGATGCTTATTGATTTCTTTTCTTTGATATAACTCTTCGAATTTCTATCCAAATTCTTTTTACGATTATCTTACAGCCTTCTACTTTCCATTTGTGCCGGAAAACTAAGTCTTTATTTTTCTACTATTCTCTTAAGTTCGTGACCTAGTGAGAGAAAATCGATTATAGAGTTAAAATCAATCGAAGACAAAATACAATAATATTTTATTTATTCATTAGAGTGTATAATAAGAAAAATCGATAGTTATGAACACTGATAATTTTTCATATAAATTTGTTGAAGTAGCAATGAAATTTAAATTAAATTTGATTGTCACTCGTGTTATATATTTATACTTTTCTATTCCTCCATTATCGTGTAGCTATATAAATATATGCTAATGTATTCTTACGCGAAAAATGAATTTTTAAATAAAATCATTTATATTATATGTACCACCGAATATAAATTATTGGAAATTTTTCATGACTAAACTATTTGCAAGATTATTCTCGATCTATTTGTGAGTTCTGAAATATTTTTCATTGTATTGTCTATTGTAAAGGCTAATTATGTAATATTGGAATTCTAAAAAAATAATAAAACGGTTTTTTGCTGTCTACGAGTATTTATTAAAAATAGACAATTCAAGTAAGAAATTAAATAGAATATATATCAAAGAGTAAAATACTTCTACATGTAGTAATTGTGCAAGCGAATGAAGATTAATTAGATAGAGAGATTAAATAAAATAATAAATACAAATATATCTTCAGATAAATGTGTCCACAAAATTTAATCATTGTATTCTTAAACATTGATATATTGTCATTTTTCTAACAGTAACCATTCTCCCCCCCCCCTCCCTCCCTCCCTCCCACTCCGCCATTTTCCTCATACACTTAATTCTCTTACATTCTCTCTTTCATCTTTATTCTTTTCTGAAGAAATCAAGCTTAAATTATCCGTAAAAATGATAAAAAAGAAAAAAATTATATAATATAAATACCATACGTATAAATGTAAAAAGAAATGATTTCCCTCGAAATATTTAGCATTGTAATTTAATATCAATAATCACAAGTAATTGAAAAGCAATTTAAACAACTCATATACTTAAATATGAACATAGATATATGTGTAAATAACTTATTGAGTACGAACTAATGTATACAATCGAGTACTTTTACTATAAACATTCATCAACTCACTAATCGCTTATAATAAAGTACAAGTACAAGTATAATAAAGTACTCTATTGAAACCCTGATTTGTAAACTTATGTTACTTTAATGCTCTATCGCATATATTAAACATATCATATAACATTATATCGCCTAGAAAATGAAGAAATTGTATATAATTGCTCACCTTATTGGAGCGTAAGGAAACTTTTCCGCCGCAGCGAGCGCAGCATCGAACATTACAGTAATTGCAAATGTGACCAACCCCATCAGCAAATTTGGTCTTCACGCATATTTCGCAGGTCACGTCAAGATCCACCCCCGCATTCTTCAACCTTTCGGTACGTGCCCGGGATATTGTGTCCTCCAGTACTTGCACCTCATTCTGTTTTCGCCTACAGCAATAATGAATCGTGCGAATCAATGTTTTTATTTATGTATTATTTTTATTATATTGCAAATAAAGATAATTTCTTAAATAATTGTGAAATTATGATTTTAAAAGATTTTTAAATTGTAGAGAATATATTAGAGAATACCGTCTTTTCATCCGCTAATAACGTGTATTAACCTATGATTGATAGGAATTTTTTTCATTAATTGTGTTATCTATCATCTTAAAAAATTATTGTCAAAATGCGACATACGATCGATATATTCTTCATTATATAGAACATTATACTTTTACAATTTACAATTGTATTTTTGCAAATGTTCTTATTACCATTTATTATTAAAACTTAGTCAAAAAAGTAATTCTTAAAATTTAAACTGTTCAATCATGAATATCGAATTTTTTCAACATAATGTAATTGACGACTCTGTTAGTATTTCACTTAGAAACCCATAAACTTTGTGTTTTAATTATAAATCAATATTTTTATAGAACGATTTGAAATAATTTTTCATGACAATTACTAAGCTTATGGTATTGATTAAAATTTTGAAAATTTACACATTATTTATGCCAACTATTTATTCACGCTGTATGCTCATTGCTATTACATTAAGAAAATACTGAATAAGTAAGTTAACATTAATTTATACATAATTTATTCACAATTTCATAATACAACTTTTTCGAACAATAATTTTTGTCAGTCTTTTAATTGAATTTTTGTATGCTTTCTTACAATATCTGAATTTTATATTTAAGGCCCAGAATCTTTAACAGCATTCTTATTATATTAATGAAATTCGATATTAGGGAATAGACATAATAAAGGTTTCAAAATCTTTTCAAATTGTAAAACTCTTTAGCTACAGAAGCTATTATGCCACTAACCCAGAAATTCTATAGCTTATCTAACCGCAATTATTAACTTGAAAGTAAATTATATTGATCTAAAATTTCATAATATCTTATTACAACGTTTCATAATTTAATAATTATATATTTCAAATTTTAATATTTTATATCGCTAAACTTTATACTGTGAAATTTGATGAAATTTTAATTACGATAGAAATTTATTTTCAAAGAAAATTATTAAAGGTAGAAAAATATAATATTATACAACTAATAAACTAAAGAAATTTTTATCTTTGAAATATTATAAAGGCTATATTATAGAGGGGAAAAATATTATGAAGACATTCAATTTTTAAATATAGAAACTTAACTTAGTCTTAAATGAAAATTTTATATAATATTGTAAGTCCACTAAATTTTTTACTGTCCTTTATTTAAATATCAAGCAAATACAAAAATATCTGACTTTTCATTTTTTTATAATAATGAACTTTATTTTCACGAAAGAATGAAATAGATATGAATAATGTATGTTAATAGAAAATTCTCTTTAAATGGTATCTACAGATATATTAATTTATTATAAAATAAATAAAAAATTTCACATTATTATTTTACTTTTTATGAATTATTAGTACTATTAGTATTTAATTATTATAAGAACCTAAAATAAAATAGATATTAATCTTTAAATGTTCGATAATAACATTTTGAGATATTTCTTAAATAAATCTACAAAACGAAACTGCATTATTTTGAAAAAGAATAAATAACAAAGTTATATGTTGAAGTAGATTATAATTAAATTTAATTTTTCCGAAATAAATTTCAATGTCACAAAATTAATAATGTGAATCTCCATTTAAAATTATTTAAATTTTCGATAATTTAATTTATGTTCATGATTATTATAAAATTGATCGAATCTATGAATTAATATGAATGAATTGATTAAGTAAAAAATATTATTAATTGTGTTGCCTATAATCTGTTTTTAAAATTATGTTTTACATTTTTTTATAATGATCCTTCGTAATTTCTAGAAAAAAATTTAATTTAATAAAAAAAATGTTTTAAGAGTTTACGAATTACAGATAATAAAATTAGATATCACTAATTAATTAAATACATAACCAATCTAATGTTTCAAAACATATATTCTTAAATTTGAAGCAATTCGATAATTATTAGGAGCCATTGTAATATCGGATTATTGATGTTTGTTATTAAATCTTTCTTTACTTACAACACTTTCATATATTTAGTAATATATAAAAAATTTTATCAAATACATGTATTGAATGCATATGACCTTGAATAATTGTACTTATAAATAATCTTTGGATAATATAAAATATAATATGTTATATTAATTTTTTATTACTTGAATAGTATTTGAAAAATATGTTTGTATATAAAATATTTCAGATATAATATTGTATTAATAATTTTTATTATTGTAAACTATAATAGGTATCTTTTAAAAATATTATTTAAAACAGTTTTTTTATTATTATCACATATTTCAATGTTTATATACATAATCTTTTGTACGAAATATACTTATTTAATTAATTTAATAATATCTGGATAAATAGTTACATTGAGTACCTAAACAAGTTATATTTTAATGTTTATTATATGAATTATATGTGTATCGAAACTCATTTTAGTTATTTAGAAATATATTAAAAAATTAAAACAACAGCAAAATCAAAAGTAAGCGTCTAATCATTCTATGAGATTTTTGATTAAATTAATCATAAACCTATGATAATTATAATGTAATATGTTAAATATAATAATCGCACAATATTAAGTATTAAGTATAATTTTAAATAGTTTCATTTTTTTATTTAATATGTAATGTAACAGTTGAATAGAATTGTAGTAATACAGCTAATTTTGAAGATAAAAATAAATTATAAAATAGAATTGAAGCAACGTTTATGCGAGGATTAAGTGATATCAATTCTATGTACATATATATACACACACATATATATATATATATATGTGTGTGTGTGTGTGTGTGTGTGTGCGCACGCGCGCGCGTGTGTGTGTACACACAATTATTTTCATGCTATGAATAACCATGCGATAATGGGGGACCGATAATGGCATACCTCATGATTTCATTCTGATGTTCCTCCTCCTGCTTTTGACGCATCATGACGCTTTCGATGTGACGCCTCTCCTCGGGCGTGAGGTGAGAGAGGTCTGGCATATCCTCCATCCTGTAATCTTCCCCTTTCTTTTTTATCTCTAGTCGTAGCTAATACTACTACACGCAGGCTGCGCTGGACACCTGGGCGAGTCATCCACCAGCCGGCGGCCGTCGCGGCAACGACGACGACAACGACGTAGATTTTGAATGCCCGAACTTCCGCAGGAGAGGCAGCAAGTATAGTAGTCGACGGCCGACCACACGCTTACCCTTACTACTGAGGTAGCAATAGTCCGGCCTGTAACTTGATACAAACTGCCTGATTAGTAGCTCCTCTGCGCTCTCATGCGTCTCTTCATTCTCGAAATGAAGTAGAAATGTAAGGGTCATGTTATCACGGACACCCCTGCACAGGATCCACCAGTCGCATTATTTTCTCCTCGTTTTACCTTCGACTGCTTTGTCGCGTGGCTTCTATCCGCTTCAGCTTCTTGGTTAGTAATAGTTGTGTAGATGTGGGGAGTAGTTGTCAGGAGCATACGATCGATATCGAGCTCTTCGACCCTTTGCTCGGGCTGCTCTTGCTACCTCCTTTACCCTCAACTCGCGCTTCCTATTTCTTTTCTTATTTCATTTATTTATCAGGTCTTTGGCACGCGTCATTCACAATAGCGCCGTATACACATTCATAACTTCCAATGGCATTTTCCACTTGCGAGGTCAAATACAATTCTCGCTCTTCCCTCTCCTGCTCTCTTCTACGTACACACACCCACACGCACTCACACGCGCCCACACAAATATTCGCGCACACATGCATACATACATACACACGAGCACACGCATGTACATATATATATATATATATATATATATTATATATACACGCAATCAAACGAACTCACGCATATATACGTACGTAGACGAGTGGCTCGTGTGTGTAGAAAATGTCCTTGCTAGCCTTCCGTAGTTAATGTGATTCGTGTTATCGAAACGCCCCTTTTACTATTCCTTTATCTTAAAAACAATTCCGTAGCTACGTTAAATGCCCCAAGTAATTATAGCGTACGCACTTGCGCGTAGGTGTTTTGAACATAATGTACCTACACTCATTTTATGGTGTTGGAAAATACACTTTTCCTGATACCTTGATACGAGCTTATGTGTATGTAGTATGAGTACGTATCCTTTCCCTTTCTTGTTATAGGACGACTCGCCTTTCGTCTTTCCTTCTTCGACTACGGTAAGTCTCGCTGAAAGTAGTAAATTCCCTCGAAAATCATGGAGCTCAGCAGCAATGGTTATCGAATATCTCGTCCTCTCATCCTCTCATCTACTTTACTCTATCTTTGGCTCTTTTTACAAGTTATTCTACTTGCCTTCCAATAGTCGGACTATAAGGGATGAAGCGCAAGATCTACCAGCACCGGGCACAACCATGTTAAAAGCTGACTATGAATGCGTGCGGAATGCTCGTGTCTTCTACACTTCGTTTTATCACGCTAGAGAATTGCGTGCGCACACACTAATACTGACTAAACTCCTGCACGCATGTTACATGCGCGCGGTAAATTCGAAAAATCTGAAACAATTGATTCAAGTCCAATATGGCTCTAGTGCGAGGAATTATCATCCTTCGTCGTTGCCCATTCACTTTGAACGTTCCTACCCCAAGAAAGTGCTTGCGTCGAGGAAAAACACTTTTTTTTTCTTTTTTTTTTATCAAGCTTTCGATGAGCGTAGAGGGGGTAGAAACTGTCCATTCATATGACTGTTAATAAGTAATGCTATGCGGAGTAAATTTTAACCAATGGGCAAGGCCTTTGCGAGCTTACGTCACGCCGAAAGAGTAGCGTAGGGGAAAATCGTAGCCCGCAAGTGTTAGTTTTATTGATCGAAGTGGAGCGCAACTGGCATACGAATGCGCACGTACGATGGTATACCACTGTCGGTCTAACGAGAACGTTACTACTGACGGAATTAAGAGGGAACGCGCGCAGGCCCTTGATATTATTGTTGGACACAGTGATAGCAGCTAATGCCCATCAATGGTTTTGAGGTGCTCCGACAGTTTGTCGGGGATGCAAGAGGAGTAACAATAATCGACCCGCGAAAATTTTAAACAAAAACAAAAAATTTACTTCATTTACTCTTCAAACTGGTGAAAAAACTTGTAAATAATTGATTAATGATAAATTGAAGATTTCTTTATGATGTAATATGATAATTATTATATAACGAATTGTCGAAATTAATGCCTATTCTTACAATCGGTTAATAGTTGGAAAATGTAGGTGTTATTTTTATCGGATTTGTAATTCATCTATGGGATGTCATTTGAAAAATTATGGCAAATAAAAATAAATTTTTTATTTTTCATAATATGCTTATTAATCGACAAACTAGTAACTTTTATATATTGATCTATTGCAAATATTAGTATCATCGAGATAAATTGCCGGTATTACGTGTTTAAAATTATATTTCTTATATTTTTTAAGTTTGACCTTATTCTCCATTACATTTTTTATTTCTTAAATAAAAACGATATCTTAATATGACCGTCAAATTATTATTCTTTCAAATTCAGCCAGTGCTTTTATCATGAAAGTTAACGAACGCTATTCACTGAGAAAAAAGGATGTTTGAATTATGTTGCGTGAAATCATATTGTTCAGATGGAATTCTGAAATTCAGACATGTGGACTAAATAGATTTCTTAATAACATGATCCTTAACTAAATTTGTCCTCGTGGATCAATATAAAGATCTACTTACGAAACCCATACGATAATGAATTGGTAAATATTTTTTAATGACTCAACTACAGCAAAATCATCAAATTTTTAATGATATGTTAAACGTTGTTATCTGCTAAAAATAAGAAGACTATTAAAAATTACATTATTCAAAATAGCCATTAATAATTAAAATACATGTTATTAAATATTTTTATTATAATGAAAATGCGATTAATATGAATTATAAATAAATAAATATATATACATAAATGTATGACTATAATTTCAAACAAATTTGCAATTTTGCTTAATTACAAATATTTAAATTTTATTCTCGTACTACGAATTTTTTTAATACACTGACGTACATCCAACGAAAAATAAAAAAAAATAAAAAACTACTTTCTTGACATTCACAGTTGGTGCTTTTTTTTTTACTAAACACGACTATTTTATAATTCATATTTGTAAATTATATATAAGTGCGTATTTGTGAGTATAGTGTTAGAATAATATTAATATCAATATAATAAATAAGCATAGGTCGATAAATTGTCAATACTTTTAAAATAATTTATACACAACGTAGACTATTAATAAAAAGACTAAAATTTTATTATGCTGGTAAATAAACAATAAATGTATATTATAGATATTTAAAAAAAAATGATGCAATTGTCGCAATAAAATAATTCATGCAAATCTAAAATAATGATATAAATGTATTAAATGATATAACTAGTACAAACTTATAACAATTTTATTTAATCATTTACAAATTTGTACATTAGAAATATGAAATAAAAAATTAAAATTTTAATAAATCAGTATTTTAAAAAAAACATTGTACAATCAATACATACATTGCTAATTTCTATTTTATCATATTTATATCATTTATTTGTACAAATAATAATAATAATAATTAAATAGTTATGTTTTTAATCTATCTATTTACACTTTAATACTTTGTTTTTATGTTTCTAAGGTCTCACTCATTCTTATTTATAAGATGTGCAAGGAGGGTAGTTTGGCACTGAATTATCAATTAATATGGCTAATAAAAGTGATTATAAATAATTTTTAAGATCAATGGAAACATATAATACAATTAATCTTATTTGATTTTAACATATAGTCTCATCTTCGCTTATATATAACTTTAACAAATATTTATTCTTAATAATTTATCTATAATTATTATAGCCCATATTTAGAAAATCTGATAAATAACAAATTCATATACACATAAGTATATAACATCTAATTATTTACATAAAAGATTATAAAAAAAACTTTCTCTCGTCATATTCTAGACTATAGTATTTAATTTTTTAATTATTAATTATACCTTTCAATAGTTATATAAATTTAAAACATTTTTGCTTGTCATGTGGTATTCTTGTTTTGAAAAGTATTGAATCGGCACGATATTGTGTATTTAATAAGGGCATATAACCAAATACCTGAAATATTATAAGTAATATAACTATCATAATAATTTCATTAAATATTTGAATCTAAATTATTTTAATCTGCTTACTTGTGAAAAAAAATTGATACACTTGTGCCTCTCTTGAAAGTGCGTATCGTCCTCCGATAGGGATACAGGACAACCTGGACATCTAAATGTCCATCGAGAGGTAACCTATTAATTATAAACACATCTTTCATATTAATGAAATAATAAAATATGAAAATTGTACAAGTAATTTTATCGCTTTAAAAAAATTAATATTTATTATACTAAATACATATTTATGTTTAATAAGAAAACCCAATATTTTGATACCTTTACTGGCGGTTTTCTCGTAATGTGCGCTATCAAAAAATTCATCGCTATATCCTCACAATTCATATACTCGTCAACTTTATCTCTAATAGCCTGCGGTAACCAGTGACTATATAAGTACGTATAATGTTTATGAATAAAAGCAGCTCCTGTCAATACCATTGATAATTCACAAGAATAATTTGAATTGTAATTCCAAGCATTGTGATTATTTTGATCCCAAGCATGAAATCGTCCAGGAAAGCCAACAACTCTATCTCTGTGCTCTCTCCATACTCTGTAAGTAAATAATCATTTGTTCATTGCAATTTAATGAATTTTTTAATTTATACAGTTTTTAACATTTTTTAACACATTTATGTATTTTATATTTAATAATTGTAAAATAGTTACCTAAATCCAAACATTATTTCATCGTGTCTTAAATGTGCATCGTCATCCACAGACAAAACTGCTTCTGTTTCAATGGCATCAAATGGTAAAAATCTATTATTCAAACTATTCCTTTTCGCTTTAATAACCTTCATAATCGTATAGTTGGGATATTAATTTCGAATTATTAATTGTAAGTTTTATAACATTTAAAGCAATAATTTTTTATTTACATACATGTATAGGAACTCCAATATCTGGCCATCTTAAATCTTCCATTGGTGGCTTTGGACTATTCCAAACTACAATAACTTTATTCAAGTATGGCAATCCATACAGACGAGCTAATGAATTAATTAAGACTTGTTCCCTTTCGTATGTAAGCATCACAATTGTAAACTGTTCTCTTTGATAATTTCCACCAAGAGATTCGCTAAATTCTTTTCCTGCACCACCGGCACCTTTACCTATAGGTCGAAAACCTACTTCCGAACCTATTTTGAGGAATAAGATAAAATTCAATTGAAATAAAAATTCTAAAATGGCTAGATATCTACATGAATTAATATTGAATTAATAATACAACGTGAGCGAGAACGCAAGCTTGTTTTTTTTTTTTTTTTTTTTTTTTAAATTACAAAACGTAACAAAAAGTCTTACCAAGAAATTTAGCATCACTAGGTAATATCGTGTCGAATGGCAATTGTGGATATAATTTAAATGGGTCTATCCAATCATTCCACATTTCATATCCTTGCACCAACATAATAGTGTAATTTCTCCTGAAAGCTGGAGATGGATATGGTGGCTCTAATGGTCCCAGACTCTCTTCAGCCTCCGATTCCGCAGCAATAGTATCTGACCTTAAAGGCTGAAAGTAAATTAATATTTGTTTTAATAATTTTATTATGCTTTAAATTTTTACGTAAATTTTTGTCTTAGAATTAAATTCGTAATTATATATTAGATATTTTTATTGAACTTTTAGTTAATCCTTATTAGAATAATACATTAGTATTTATGGCGGTGCAAAACAAAAATTGAAAATTTTAATATATCGTAAATCAATAATCAAATAAAAACGAATGCGTATATTTTGAATAGTCATAAAATAATATAGAATATGCTGACGATATTGTTATTTAATGTGCTCATTTCAAGATTATCGCGAAACGAATAAGTATAAAAAATAAAGTTTTGAAACGAACCACAAAGGAAGAATTAAAAATACTTGGACTAGGAGATTGTGACGCTGGTAGAGGAGGAATACCCAATCGGTCTCTCAAGACAGCGATAATTGTATCGACAACACTTTGGGCTGTGCCGAAATATCGATCCCATATAAGCCTTCCTTGTCTTCTCATTGCTAATAAATCGTTATCCGGCACGGCTCTTAATAGAAAATGCATCTCTGTAACTCTAGCCTAAAATTTATAAAAAAAAAAATAATTGATAAAAGATAAGAGGTAAGTGCCTTTTAGAAGGTAACGCGTAATGTATAATACTCGACGTGTTATGAATTAAATCTGAAACTTATTGAACGAAAGAAAATGATATAAGGCATCCACAAAATATTAATAAAAACACATATACTCAGTTTAATTATGATTTAGTATTCAAATAAAATTAATCCAAGCCAATGATTTTGTTATATTATTTTTTTGCGATAATGGTAAATTGCTGAATGTTTACCTTTGGCAAAAAAATGACGGCCCTCCGCCAGGCAATAACTTCTTTGAAGCTCAATGCTATACTATCACCTCCAAGAATAACTGGTATGGCACCTGATCTTAATGATTCATATAATCTAGCCTGTATCGAGGCAGTAGATAAAAAACTTGCATTACTGGGAGCAAGTATAAGTGCAAACGTAGATTCTTTTAAAATTGCTTTCCTCGATGAATCTGTCCCACAAAGAGACCAATCGAGAACTTCGTTGACTTTTTTCTCTTCAGATGTTGGAATACATTCAAACTGTATAAAAAATTTATCTAAAGTTATTCCGTTACTCATGTCTTTCAAATGTTGAATAATAAAATTATCCAAGTTATTTTCATCGAGAGAAACTCTATCAATGTCCAGCTCTGCATCATCCACTATTTGGTGATTAGTCGACGATTTTAATGCTCGCATTTCCCCTAAAATCAAATAAGAAATATAAATTTAAAACATATTTTTCATAAATTCAGCCAATATCTGCGAAATTGTATGTACTGCAAATTCAAGTTAATTTTCTTAAAAACGACACCATTCGAGAAAATGTTTAACGCAAATAAAGATATAAATCTAACATTATTAGATAATTTACAAAATTCAACTAGATAATTCATTTGCATTTTAACAGTACACGATCAGAAGGTCGAATAAACGAAATTTTAGATTCATAAAACTGGCATTATATTCACCTTGAAAGGATAGTAGAAATTTTCTTCTCGCTGGTAACATATGCGCACATTCTGGCCAGACATCACCACCGGGTGGTCCCAATATTGGTGGGACAATTAAATCGAAATTCTCTCGAAAGTGTTGTCTCAAAAATGTTGACTGTATTATTATGGCTCGACCAGTATCGATTCCATTAAACAAGTTTCCTGAGTTAGTAGACAAATCTCTACGAGCTAAATTCAATAATACATGATTTCTACCATCGCCTCCCCAATAAGGAAGCATTTGTAGTTTTTTAATGTCTAATGCAGTCCCTGAATCTCCAGTTTTGTGTGATATTGCTAAAGCTTCACCAATAAGAACAATATATATACAAGCTTCGGCTGGATCAAAAGTCAAATGTGAATTGTATCCTGAAAAGCATTAAAATAATAATTACATTATTATCAACATATAAAATATTAGAACAAGAATAAAAACATTGTTAATGTATTTAATAAAAATAATCATTAAATTACTCAATGTATGCTTAATATAAGTTTTTAAAAATCCATCGATATCCCAATCTTCGTTAACAACAGAAAATTCTTCTGGATCGTACAAATACACTGGGAAGCCACTGGTTAAAGCACAACGACTATGGTCAAAACAATTAAACATTCTGCAGAGTTGGGAATTAAGATGTGCAGGTAGCATATCAGGAGTAAAATTACTCAAAATTCGTTTTGGTGGTGCTAATTCTGGTGTATTACGTTCTACAGCTTCTCTTTGGGCTGCTTGCGCTTGTACCACACTGATTTTTAACCTATCTAAATCCATTTGTTGATGCAATAATTCTTGTTTCAATTCATCGATTTGTTGTGTCAAGCTGTTAACGTCAGCATGAAGTTTTCGTCGTTTGGCCTCGAGATCTCTGAGTTCATTACTGACGGATTGTTTGATGCGTAACATTTCCTCTATACGAGCCTTCAAATCAGCCGCCCTCATCGATGTAAAGTCGTGAAAACCTTCTAATCTGGAACGTGTTTGATGAATGTCCATGTTTGACAAATCGGTTTCGACCTAAAAATAAATAAAAATATAACGAATTAGCAATGAATTCGATAAAAAATTCATCCATTATAGTAAAATCTTCTCATATTTATACACTAGCTACAAACAGTATCGATAATAAAATGAGCGAACCTTTAATAAGTAATAATGTGTAAATAACGGTACGATGCACAAAAGAATCAGGATTATAATAATGATCTTGGGCAATTTTATTCGAGTCAGCCAGTAAAAGACGTTCCGACCAGCAGACCCTAGGTGATGGTATGAGTGACCAGCCTCGAGGCTGTTCCCAATCATTTTGTAACAACAACATTTATCGCTTATTCAATTTGTACTTTTCTTTTGTCAGCAACTGTAATGTCATAAGCATGTAAAATCATTGAAAATGTTGAAACTAAATGCCAAATCCATTATGAATTTTTCAATCATCATTAGTAATATAATATTACACTTTTTTTGCAAAATTCGAAAATCGAGTTAATCGCAATTATAGCAAAAAAATTGCACAAAAGTCGGATTATGTCTTGTGAAATTATAAAATAAATATAATTAAAATATAATTAATGCGAGTCCCTTAAATGTAAATTTTAACCAATAATTGTTATCTAATTATGACTTTAATCAGTCTTAAATTGTGTTTTAATTTCTTATCACTAATAATGCATGTCATAGGTCTTATCAGGCTTTCCATACTTGATACACAACACCAAGTATACATCAAACCTACAATTTTATACGTTAAAAAAAAATGAAGGTTTTTTACCTACGCGTAAATGACTATATGCATGTATCAAGAATTTATGTAGTACCATGATTTATAACAAAATAATCATTACATCAATTAATCATACGTAATTAAAAATTACGAAAAATATTGTTGATCTATAGTAGTGATAAAAATGTAATTTCTGATTCTTCCAAAGAGCATGTAGAGCAGAAGATATTAACGAGTATTAACAAGCTATCACGAACCGTTCATAAGGGACTTTATTTAAATTTTTGCTTGCACAATTGGCTATAATAATTGAATGTAAATATACCTCGTTAAATTAACTATGCGAATTATAATTTTTATTTACATTTTTAATTACATTCTTTATTCGCAAGTATGGATTTTTTATTTTCTCAATAGCTCAAGTCGTTAAGCTACATTTCTTCTTATTTGATAGTCGAACGAATGTTACGCACACCTAACATATTAGAAGCACTTAATTTTAATAAACGTTTTAAAATGAAAAAACAGCCTACCGACATAAAGATTATTATTAAAGGCATAGCCACTGCGCCCACTGACCAACTATCGGTCGCCTGAAATTCTCACCAGAGGGAGCATAAAGTGACATCGGAGTAGCGATGTGAAAATTTCCCACTTACCTGCTAAAATTCATAAGTAAAATTCATGTGAGCACGTATCGCGTGCGCCGGTATTTTAGCTTTTTGACTTTGACTTTGCTAATACGTATTAGTAGTAGTAAAATGTGTAGTAAAAAGCTCGAGTTTTAGAGAATGGCTACCCATTAATTATTGATTTATTTAAGTTAGAGGTGAAGCATGGGCATTATAATTGCCGCGAGCACAACAACGGGCAATCATTTTTACTTCGGTATCGATATTCTCAATTCTGAAAAAGAAATAAGAAACATCTTTAATTCAATGTTTCTTTCTCATCGAAATCAAACCTATAGTGTGCATGCATTATAAGCACGATTTTTTTCTTTTTTCTATTAAAAGCAGGAAGAACACTAAATTTTTGATAAAATTTTTAATTATACATAGACACAGATGCAATTGCGAACGTTCAAAGACAATAAAATTCCTTATTTTATTGATTTTGTAAATGCAGAATTGCACATATTGCAATCAAAATATTATAATCAACATTATTCTGGACATTTAACTAAATTTAATGATTCTAAGCGGTATGAAGTACAAAAAAAAGTAGCTTTATCATTGCGTACATTCACTAATTGGTTTAACTTTTTTCTTTTACTTTTTTATTGGGTATATTGAAAATCCTACTGTATGTGCGTTTACAATATTAAATTTTTTTTTTTTTTTTTCTTTTGGTTATTTTGTGTCATAGTGCAATCCCTTTACCGAAAAGTGATACGCCACTACTCACGCCATTGCTCCCGTAATTGACGTCGTTCTCGTCATAGACGAAATGATGCGAAAAATGCAAATAGACGCGGCAACGATCAACATCTTAAATAGCGGCGAGATATGGACGGAATAAATCACCGACAAATATCCTCCCGCGCGCTAATTTTACTATTTACAGTTTAAACGAGTTCATATAATTACGACTTGCTTCATGTAATAATTATTGTTTACAAATTCTGATGGCGTCGGAAATACTTTTACATATTCACGCATTGCATTGGATGACAAAATATGATTATTTATCATATGGACTTATTACAATATAAAATTTCTCTGAATTTGAAATACGATCTATTTATTTCCTTTATCTTCTACCATAGCCGCAGTTCTTCGTAATTTTGATAAGATAATATATGTATATATAACATAAATTTGATAAAAAATTATATATATATATATATATATATATATATATATTCGTTAGTTTATGCTAAAAATGAGCAATTTAATGACAATATTTGACAATTAATTTTGTAATCGATTAATATATTATCCTAGAATTTTTCCTTACGATAAATGTAAAAATTTATTATTTTAAGTATAGAGGTAAGTAAAATAATTTCACTTACAATCGATCAATCTAAATTTAATTTACAAGCCAAGTTACATGGTAATTAAACAATTACTATTTCATTATTCTAAATTTCACCTGTAACTATTGTTAAATATTTTATGAAAAGTATAATTAATACTTTCATTTTCAACAATAATAATTATATTGCATCTGGGCGATTTTTTCTTTTTGTTTTTTGTTTTGTTCTGAAATTGCTTATAAAATATCTTTAGAATCTTTACTTATAACTATAATTATAATTATGTATGTATAACTATGATTAAGTTGGATTAAAACTTAATAAAATTACAAACTGGCCGATATTACATATGGTACTAAAAATTTGGTAATTACTATTTACTTTATTACAATTACGTTTTCAATGTCTGATCATTTTTCAAATTTTCCAAATTTTCCCTTAAAGATAGTCTAATGATAAGCACAGCTTTTGTCGATTATATTTCCAATGTGAAAGGACAAAATCCTAATTTATCATTTTATTGTTTATATTGCATCGTAATATAAAGAAATATAGTTTGCAGGGCAGTTTTATTATCGTACATGTTATTTTAATGATTTTAATCATAGATTGTAAAAATATTTTTTTTTTTTTTTTTTTTTTTTTGATTACCTAGTCCAATCTACATAATTAACTTCTAATAATTAATTCTCCAAATGAAATACCGTAAATCGTGGTAACTTTATTACCTGTTGTGGCGCATTCATTATTCCTTGGATTTTCTTATTTGCATCAACATTTATCTAAAACTTTTTAATTGATAATTAATTTATTATAAAACTGCTTATTATAAGCGATAGCTTATGCTGTTGTCATTATTATTGTTGTAAGCATGTTTTAAAGGAAATGTATTTTAAGCGTAGTGTAGAATTATTTTTACGCTTTTCTAGTTGCGATTACTTGGGCTTTCGCAACTTTTATTTGATATACAAGAATAAAATGCACTCGGTCACGTAAAACACGTCGATTTATTCCATATGTAATTCAAATACGAACACTATAAAATAATGATTATTGCATTTGTGTGCATAAGGCATAGGGTAGCTATGTGCGTGCATACTTAGTTTACCAACGTGCATGTATATGCGAAACGCATTAGATTGAGAGAAAAGAGGATCAAAGAAGCCGAAAAAGCCATTTGGCAGAAAACCGGCGATGTTCTCATCATCTTCGTCGACGTCATCTGCCGACGAAGGAGAGGCTGCGGCGGTCACATCCCAGGATATCGAATTAGAAGGTGGTAATCAACTGATAGTAAAGAATAAATCATCTCCTTTATCAACAGATCTCAAACATAAAGGTTAGAGCTTTGCTTACGATGTTTTTGTTTCTTGGCACAATACTCGTAAGCTTCCCTTAGTCATCCTTCACTATTAATATTGTGATCTTGTATAAAGATAAAAATGTTTTGCATTATATTGCCTCCTTATCTTGTAATCAACGATAAATTTTTTAATTCTCGTTAATCCTTTGATAATCACTTACTTTTTAAGTTCAGTATTTCTATTTTCTACAGTAGCGTAATGATATGTTGTATTAATTTTTTAAATACAATTATGTAAATCTTTAAGGCAATAATTTTTTTTATTTTTTTACACACCGTGAATAATTTTATGTTGTATGTAAATTCATAAAGCAATAAAAATTATAATTGCCTCTGTAGAGTATAATAATTTTTAGAATTATTTGTATTGTAATGAAATTACCGTCTCTGTTTATCATTAAAGAAATAAGCCGTAATTTTTTTTTTTTTTAATAATAACTACTATTGTAATTTTTTTATGAAATTTTTATTGCTTTGTTTATCTTTAAAAAATTTCTTACAATAACTGTTATATTTAAAATTATGATTTTATCTTGTAGTTAAAAATTCAGCAAGAAGAGAAGAAAGTTTGTTTAGCTTAAAACAATTTCTGAAAAATGACAATCAAACAAATCATCAGTTTACTGGAGCTAGACCAAAGTTTTATGAGCCACAATCCAGAACACCAGAGCCTAGTGAAAATCATGATACGGGAAAATATCCAAGGAACCCTACAGAATTACCAGATTTTGTACAAGATCATCTTGTTATCGAACAGTGTTATCTTGGCGACAAAGCTTCTGCGAATATTGGAAATATAGAAGTTGATAATTTGCCAGACTTTGCATTAAATAGTGTTGAGAAGAGACATATACGACATTTAAATGGTCAATGCAATAAAACTGCCGATGGTACAAAAGATATTTCATTTGATCTTACAAACCATTTAGATAAGGATTTTATAAAAAATCCTTCGCACCAAAGTTGTTCGGACTTTCCAAAACTGGATGTCATTGATGGTGAATCCGCTGATGTGCCAGAATCTTTAGGTATAGTAATTAAAAGTTTTTGAAAATTTAAAACAGATAATTTTAATCTCTATGGTGCTTTATATGAACATAACTCAAAATGTTCTATCATTTATAACTTGTTTAATATTTTCAACAATGTTTACCAATGATCAATTATCAATTTCTAATAGGTTTTCCATTTAATTTACCAATACCTGGATGCGCTGAATCGAATTCAAATGCTAATGTACCTATGTATCAGCCTTTATCGGAAGGAATACAAAATACAACAAAACTATTACCCGACTTTTTAAGCGATGCATCAATTCGTACTCGTGGGATTTCAATAGCCGAAAGACCTAACTGCTCTGGTTCAAATGATTCTATCAATCACTGGGTAATGTGCTCTTTAACTACACATTTCTATAATTAAATTAGAATGGTAAATAACTTTTTTTTTTAATTTATTCAGTTGTTTATGGAAAATGAGAGATTACGCAGTGAATTGCAAATTGCAAGGAGACAAGCGAATGATGATTCTATGAGGTATATAATAATAATTTTATCATTACTATTATTTATTCTGCATATATTATTAATGAATGTATTTTCAAATGTAGAATAGAAACATTAGAATCTGAACTTTTATCAATAAGACAATTAAATCTTGTAGAAAGTGCAAATATTGAAAAAGAAATGCAGCAAGCAGAAGATAATTTAAAACGTAGTACAGTAAGTAGACATGTGATTTATGGTTTATAAATTATATCAAATGACTAATGTTACTTAATTCAAAAATAATTTTTGCTTTTTTTTAGAAAAGGGCTATTAATGCGGAGAATAGAATAGAAGCTTTGAAAAGAAATATCGATTCTTTATGCGTGCGTATTTTCAATAATTTCTATTTTATTTAAAATTTTTAAAAATATTTCTATTTTAATTTAAATAAATAAAATTTGTTTATTCTTTAAACTTCTTTTTTATTTGTAGATTAAAGTTATGATGTTGCGAAAAGAAAATCAAGAATTGAAAGCAACAATGGAGACGAATAACAGTGGTTGTAGGAATATAAATTCTGCTGACAATAGGATACGAAGCTTAGCTAACGATATGAGACTTGCTGCATCGACAGCAGAAGTTTCATTAAGGTAATGGCATTAAAGCTTTTTTAATTATTTTGAAGTAAATTTTTATATTTTCTATAAAATATTTAAAGTAGTTTTTAAAATTTAACGATAATTACAATTCGATATAATATTTTTAGTATTTAAATATTTGTTACATTCTTCATTAAGTTATTTATTTTATGATCACTGTAATTATGTACATTAATTATATTATTAAATCTAAAACTTTGGATAATTGTTGATGATTCGGAATTTTTCTGTCTTCTGAATTTGAGATAATTCTATATTGCATTATTTAATCTGATATGTTTTAAATGTCTATATTCTTACTCCTATAGTTGAATCTGAAATTTTATATAATGTTGGTTATCACTTATCATGTTTTGATATTATAACATATAAGTATAATGAAAAAATCAATTTTCAGGCAATTAATGTCAGGTGTAAATAATTTAAGAGAACTTGCATCCGCTCTTGATAAAGAAGATAAGACAGAAGATAGTACCAAAGATTTTTTACCAGATGTAGATGATGACAATGCAGCTGGACCAGCGTTGTAAGAACAGCATTTGGATTTCAGATATTCTTTTATTTACTTCGTTCACATTTCTGTCAAGTTCCTAAGAAGCTTGAACTTATTTCCTAAAAGAATATTTAATTTGCCTAGTAATATTTTGGATGAGCATAATTGTGCTGCGTAATGATTTGCTTAACTTTAGTATAATTGAAAGAGTAAGTCATTACCAAGGCACAAAGCAGAATATTACAAATACATTATGATTCTTTTATAAAGTAAAATGTACAACCACCCAATTATATTTGCATATTAAAATTTAAAAATCATTGTACTAAAGTTTTATTTTTCAAATTAAATGTATTAATTTAAAAGCATTCTTACTTATTCTAAATCTTCAAAAATATGAAGTAAATCTGTTTGAGTTTCCATATGATTTGTTTGTATAGTGAACCACGAATTTGTATCATTGCAACCAGATAAGCACTTTAAAGTTCTCGTTTGAGTTTCAGTAGAAACTGTGGATTCGTCCAAATGATTCCAGGCTGTCTGCGTTTGAATATCCGATAAACCTAAATCAGATGATAAAATTTCGTCACAAGTTTGAGTGCAAGTATTGCTATAAATGTGAAGTGGTTCCATTGTTTCAGTGAAATTTTCAGTCGTCTGTGTCTCGTTGTTAGAGCTTAGTGGATCAGATTCAAAAATTGATTGGCAATATGCTTTTTCCGTTTGTGTTTCTATACTACTAAATTTATTGGCAAATATGTCTTCTGTCAGCATAGGATCAGATCTGAAAATTCCTTGATACGCAACATTTTGCGTGATATAATCATCGAGATCATTGAAAATATATTTTTCTGGACTTGTTTGAGTACCTAAAGAACTTTTTTCTTCCCACAGATCTTGTAATATTATGTCATGCCTCAGTGATAATGGGCTGATGGGTAATTGGCATTCGGATGAAAGAGTCTCGACTAAACTAATGTCTCCTTTTGTAACGGTATTTTTATCTACAGAAATTTTTTTATGTTTTCCAATTTGATGAACTCTAATTACACGTGGAATTGTTTTTGTAGTTTGCGTTGCGGCTGATTTTTTAAATTGTTTTTCTTTAAAACTATCGCTTGTTTGGGTTTGTTTGCAGATTTGACCTTTATTTTTATAAGTACTTGATTTTTTTTTAATACTTAGTGATACAGTTTGTATGGCCGCATCGCACGTTGACTTTGGTAAAATATTAATGGCTTCAATTTTATTTGTAAATTTTAACGTTTCGTTATTAGAAGTTTCGAAATACATTACAGGTGATAAATTTATCTGTTTAATTATTTTATTATTACTTCTGAAAAGTAAAGAAATACATTAAACCGATACTGCCACTACAAAACTAATGGTAAAACATAATTTTTTTTTTTCTTCAATATATTAATTTTAAATTTTAATTCTTACTGTTTAGATTTGTATTTTTCATCTACTTTGTGAAAGTTTCTTTTGGCATGTGTAAGTAAAGCTTCATAACTGTTAAAACTTTTTTGACACATACATTTGAAAACAGTACCACATACTCTCATATGAGCATTTTTTGCAGAATTGGTTGAAAAACGCTTTGTACATTGAGTACAAGTAAATATTTTTTCAGCATGAACTTTTAGATAGTGCTATAGAAATATATTACTTAATAAAATAGAATAATATAACTAATATTCTATCTATATGTAATACTTTACTTGTTTTAAATATTTATACAAAGCAAAATGTTTCTTATTATTTGGTGCATAAATACAGTTGTTAACTGGACAATGATAACGAACATTTCCTTTAAAGCTTTTGTCAAGATTTTGATGCTTATGAACTTTCAAATCATGCATTCGAAATCGAGGTTTATTGCAAAATACTAAATTACATTCTTCACAGCGTATATGATTTACAATTACCTTCAATTCATCGATAGAAGGGCAAATGAATTTTATAGATTCATCATTATTGTTATTATTACTTATTGCCATTTTCTGAAAAATAAACATATAAATGTACAAACAGTATTTCTGGAACGATCGATTTAATAAAAAGCTTTATACGAACTGATATACAATCAATTAAGATAATTAAAAATATTACCTTAATTTTAAGGTAAATATTTTTCTCCTATCATTTATCGCCACGTCACTTTTGTTAGTTTAATAAGGTTAGTAGTTTTTCAACTCTGAACAATCAAGACGTGTCAAACAATAATCACAATAAATTATTCTTTATAATACGACTACTTTTTAAATTACAAATTATTTAATTATTTTTTTCTATACAGGTAATAACAAAACGCATAACTTTAAAACGAAAACATTTAACGTAAATAATATACATATAGGTTAGAATTCATTATTCTCTTCGCTAAAAATTCACTAATTCTTTTCATAAACTTATCGAAATATTATATGATTAAAAGTGATCGTATTTTATTGAATTTCACTATTTTATCTCTTTACAATAGATATATCATAATTAAAATGATCAATATGGCCGTGATTCATATATATTTTTGACTTTTAATAAACAAATGCTGTAAAAGTATTATGAATTAAAATAAAAAAAAATTTTTTTACTATAAAATGGTGTTATAAAATATATTAAGAAACAAAACTCCTTTTTCTAATATTTGTCATCTGTTCAGAAAACTTTTTTTACAAACTTGTATAAAACTCCCTAGACTAGATTTATTGTACAATAATATATTTCATAAGTGGAAGAGTTAATTTTCAATTCGTAATTTAATAATTAGTGTTGTATGAATTTTGATTATCATTTTATTTTACGTTATAATAAAGCTTTAATTTATAATTAATGCTTAAATCAAGTGATCTAGGGATGTTTTTCTGACAGTTTATGGTACTTTATTTCAGATTGCATATATATATATGTTTATGTAGTTAGGCGCATAGAATACAACATATATGTGATATACACACATAAGCCAATCTTAAATCAGATAAACGTAAGCGCATTCATGCGATACCACGTACTAACACAAATTGTATTAAACAATTTATATTTATTATAGAGGTATTATTTTGTATACTATAAAAGTATTAACGTCTTTCTCAATTATGAATTTTAACTTTATTATGTAAAAAGCTCTTAGTTTAGTTATTTTTTCTATTTTCTATCCATTGAATATGAAGAGACGAATCTTCAATTCTAAAAAAATAAATAATAATATTTATGTTCATTGTTAATGAATTGTTATCATTTTTAGGTATAATTATTAAAAATGACTGAAAATAAAATTAAAAGTGATGGTGAAGATAGAAATAAAGGTTGTTGTATTTATACGAGTGAACATCGAACAGAGTATTTTATGAAATTGGAGAGATGGCTTATAGAAGTGTACGCATGGCACAGTTTTGTTGCTACTATTCCATTTGTTCTTGGATCTAGTCACATAGCACAAGGTATATTATTATTAATGGAATTGTAAAATTTTGATATTACTATAAATTTAATTTTAACATCCAAAATAGATTCAAAATTGTCAAATGCAAATATTAATAATCAGGAAGGAAGTGAAAATAGTTCAAACCAAAGAATAAACAATGAACCTACAGTTGTAGAAGCATCGAGAACTATTGGTAAAATTATGAATAAATATTATATTGAATTTCGTCAATACTAATGCAATAATGTATTCAAAATAATTAAATCTTGTTAAATAAAATATTTATAATTTAAGGTATTAGATATCGAATTCCACCAGTATGGAAGAGATATATCGCAGAAATTATAGATGGAATGATAATGCTTCTATTAAAAATGTCTATAATATTATTTAGTATGGATATTGTCAACATTTTGTGAGTATTACAATAATTATCATAGTCTGAATTGTTATTTACATTAGAAAATTGATTAAAATAAATATTAATTTTTTAGTGAAATTGAACAATATCATTTGAATGAGCTACCACTAAATTTACAAGCGGACTATAAAATTGCATTGGATGTGATATCTAGACTTGTAGCTGTAGAGCTAGTAAATAAAATATTTGTTTGTTTTTTTGAGGTATTATTACAATTTAACATAATTCTATGTTTTGTCTTTCTAATAGACAATATGTTACTAAATTAGATTTCAAATAAAGTAGAATACAAAAGAAAAATTAATTAATGTGCAAATTTATATTTCAAATTAAATTTATATATACTTAGTTCGACATTTTTATTAATTTTTGTAATTTTTGATTAGTGAATAACAATAGTGAATTTACATCATTTATTCTACATGTACCAATAAATTTTAATAGTTTCTCTTAATAATGATATAATTTTCAAAAGATTAGTTTGTCTATATTTAATTGACACTTATATTTTAGGCATCTTGGCTGCAGCATGGAGTTAATGGTCGTATTGGCGGTGCAACTCCAGGAAAATTGATAATGCGTTTGAAAGTTGTTCGATGTAAAAATGTTACACCAGTAGGTCTGAGAAATGAAGATATGGTTTTGGTAGTTCCTGGAACCGACTTAGGTTTATTACCAGCCTTAGGACGATCAACTTTGAAAAATATTTTAATGTTTTTGTTACCCGTTTGTTTTACTATATGTTGCTTTAGATTTAATCGAACGTGTTATGATTTACTTTCTAATTCAATTGTTGTCGAAGATGAAAGCATCAACGGAAATAATAATCGAAATAACAATAACAATAACAATAATAATAATAATAATAATAATAATAATAATAATAATAATAATTAATGCAATCGACAGTAAAATTTTTTTTTTTGTTTTTTTTTTTTTTTTTTTTTTTTTTGATAAAACTATAATAATTTGTACATAACTTTGTAATATAAAAATAATGTTTAAGAATGTAAAGTTGACATTTTAAAATGATAGTTTAATTTATGAAGTTAAGTAAATTTATTAATAGTTGATAAAAAAAATTTTTCAACAAATTGCTCTCATTTATTTGCAATAATTTATCATAAAATTATTATTTAATAAACATAAATTAATTGTATATTGAAAATGGAGCACACATTATAAAGCAAATTTCACTATACAGTCATAATTGTGCTGCAAATTAATATAGATAAAGTCCAAGATATTTTTTTATTAAAATGCTTGAATGCATATCAATCTTATTAATACATATAGTTGAATATTGATTTGTTATTTTGTTTCTTAATTCCACTTTTATTTAATATACTGTTTTATAAATCTAAAATATAAATATTAATACATTATAAAATATTTTATAAAAAGTTGTATAAGAAATTATCTCAATTAAAAATTCGTTATTTCATTTAAATATTCTAGTCTTTTAAAAAACAAAAAAAATTATATGTAAAAAATATAAGATTTTTAAAACTTAATATTTTGTTATTTTCTACTACAATTCAACAAAACAATAAGAAATTTTTTCCCAATCTTTCCCCACCGACTCTTGTACAGATCACTATTTATAATATTCCTGTAAATAAATGTATTGATAAAGAGTAAATAATTTTAGTTCATTTTCATTCTTTATAATTTTTATTTAATATTATATTTTAAAAAAAATTTCATTACTTCATATATTTTGTTCATATCAATGTTTCTAGTTACTTTAAACCAGACAAATATAACAAAGATCCATTGATTCCATGAAATTTGAATTATTTAAATACTTGTATTTTCTATTATATAACTATTTAAATAAATTGCACGTTAATATAAGTGAGATTGCATATTATTTCGAATTTCATTTATATATTAATTGATTATTGATAGATAAATTAAATTTTACATATTAATTATAAAATTACTTGATTTAATATAATACTATATTATGCATAGCTATTTCAAATACGATATAAACAAAAATTTTATTGATTTGATCAGGATTGCTTTTGTTTCTTACTATTTTCAAGCTACAAAATATATCATTTTACTCAATTTTTAACATTATTAATATTATCTATTTAAAACGTGTATGATATATTTCATTTCCAACATCGTTGCACACATTTTTTATAGTAATTTAATATTTCATTGTATAATATTGTCAAAGTAATTAAATTATACGAATAGAACGTAAAACATCTAGACCGTTAGTATATTAATAAATTTAATTTCATGTACGTATGCGACCATTGTTTTTAAATTATATACAATATCAATCTCATATTGCGACAATTTTATTGTCGATTTTAGGTCTAAATGAATTTTACCACTAAAATAAACTTTAGTGTCAATTTTAAACTTCGTATCCCGGTTCAACGTCATATCCCGGTTAAACGTGGCTCTATAATTTTTAATATTCGCATTTTAATTTACTCACGTCGCTTTAGCGAGAATTCGTATATTCTCTATGCCATTACCAATCAACCTGATAGATGTTTTTAAGCTAAATCGTGAATGCAAATCTGTAGGATATTAAATCGATTTCGAAAAATCCCGCAGCAAAATAGTAGAGCAAATATTTCAAATGTCTAATTCATCGTGTAATAACTATCATACGCGTTTTTATCTAAAAAATTTAGTATATTAATGACACACATTCGTATAATGCGTAAGCGCCCGGACTCGCAGCCGCGCACACACGCGCGCAACAATATATATATATATATATATATATATATATATTGTTATGCATAAGTATGCGCTCGCGTGCGATCCCGTGTACGTGTACGTATAAGCATTTTATACATAATCTATGAAAGATAAATAGATAGATTGACAGATAAAATGGAAAGAAAGATGGGAAGAGAAAGAGCGCGAGTGGGAGGGAACAAGGGTAGGGATGATGAGATAGAGATATATAGTAGTAGTAGTAGTAGTAGTAGTAGTAGTAGTAGTAGTAGTAGTAGTGTGTGTGTGTGTGTGTGTGATAGAGTTAGAGAGGGGGGGCGACAGAGGGGGAGAGAGAGAGGGAGAGAGAGAGAATGAGCGAATGGGAAAAAGTTAGATGACTGTATATGCTAGACTGACATTCAGACTTAGGTTGTACGAAAGTAGTAATACACAGTAAACGTAAAACGATACGTCACCTAACACACACGCACGCGCGTAGAGATTTGGTAGCGTGTGTCGTGTGATGCGCACCCGGGAGTAGAGGGTCGTATATTTCGCGTGCAATATCGTCCAAAAGGAGTGGTCCGTTACATATTTTTTTCCCTCGTCGACGAAAGGAAGAGCTGCGTGTCGTTATTAAGAAAAAAAGTTGAAAAATACCTTTTGCTTCGAGTGCCGACGTGTAATACACATACGTATACGTTGCTTTTTGTACATTCGGTTGTAACAGCTCGCGAGGCCGCGAGCTGGTTGTTGCAAACGTTACGTACAAGACGAGAGGAGACATGTCATCGTCCAACGATTTCGGCAATCCCCTCAAAAAGTACAAGCTCGTATTTCTTGGCGAGCAGAGTGGTAAGAATCTTATTATCGGAATTCATAGATTTTCTGATGTTTCGACGTTATGAGAAGGAAAGAGCGAGTGTAAGTACGAGCTGTAAGAAGGAAAGACAGAGAGCGAGCAATAGTTTGTGCGCGCGAGAGTGAGAGAAATAGAGAGAGAGAGAGAGAGAGAAAGAGAGAGAGACAGTACTGAGCGTGTGTGTGAAAGAGAGAGAGAGAGAGAGAGAGAGAGAGAGGATTGTGCAAAGTATTATAGGTAGTTGGAACTAAAGAGTAAAATTGGCTGTTAGGTTATAAATCGATATTTTTGTCGACGAGAAAGAGCTAGCCAAAGTCCGAACTTATGGTAGTTAAAAACTTACGGGGCTGCTTTTTGTTTCAGTGGGTAAAACATCGCTAATTACGCGATTTATGTACGACAGCTTCGACAACACTTACCAGGCAAGTTTTACTATGTTATTTAATATTTTCACTTATATTATTTGTTAAATAAATTAAATAAATCGAGCTTCATTACTCAAATGCTAATACTTCAAATTTGCATGGAAAGAACTTATTTTAAATACGTTAAAATTTTATTTGAAGTTTTGGAAACTTAACTGAGTGAGCTATTTTACTGTCATTATTAAATTATGTTTAATAATAATATAGTTAATAATATAATGTACAAAATACTTTATAAGTAATTGCTTCTGATTTTATTATTAATAATGCAATATGATATAGAGTATACTTTTAATTTACAATTATAATAGATTGCAGGCAGGCAAACTGATTTAAAAAATTTAATTGGTAAAATTTTATTATTTATCGAACAATCAATTGTATTTCATTATGGATATTTGTTTCTTTGTAGGCGACAATAGGTATAGATTTTTTAAGTAAGACAATGTATTTAGAAGATAGAACTGTGAGACTGCAGCTCTGGGATACAGCAGGACAGGAGCGTTTTCGTTCACTTATTCCCAGCTATATAAGGGATTCGAGTGTCGCCGTTGTAGTGTATGACATTACTAGTAAGTTTTCTTTTGTTTCATTATTTATTTGTTAAATGCTTTTATGTAAAATTTGTAAATCAAATAGTTGCAATTACAGTTGTGTAACGTTGCATATTTGGAAGAATGGTTGATAAGTTGTACTTTATGCAGTAAATACACGATTGATTTATTAATTTTATGGTTACATTAAATTAGATGCATTAGATGTAATATTAACATACAGTATTGATTAATCATTTTTATCTATTCTATTTCTTTAATAAATTTAATAATTGCACAAAGGATGGTATCGATTTAGAGCTTATCATTTTATAATTTTCTTTTTACGTAGATGCAAATTCTTTTCAACAAACATCAAAATGGATAGATGATGTACGGACAGAAAGAGGTAGCGACGTCATCATTATGCTTGTTGGCAATAAAACAGATCTTAGTGAGAAACGTCAGGTTTCAACTGAAGAAGGAGAACGGAAAGCTGAAGAATTGAATGTCATGTTCACTGAAACTAGTGCTAAGGCTGGCTACAATGTTAAGCAGGTACGACTAATAAATAAGTTTTGATAATAGTCCTGAAGCTTTTTTGAAGCCAATTTCATTCTTACAATATTATGAAATATATACCTCTAAAATTAATTAATTTTACTTTATAAATATACTTATATTTGTTATTATAAAGTTTAACATAAATTTTTTCATTAGATTTTACTCTGTAAAATCATAAAACTATAATTTTTGTATGAAATTACTATGCATACTTAATATAATTCTTATAATATACGATATTTTGAAAGTATTTTATTCGAAATATTATAAGTTTATAAGAATGACGTGTATATTGTTAAATAAATGAAAACACATGAAAAAATGTATAAAATTTTAATTTTAATTTACAAAAATTATTCTATTTGTTTCAGTTATTTAGAAGAATAGGTGATGCTTTACCCGGTATGGATTCTACCGAGAATAAACCTCCAGAAGACAGTATCCTTTTTTCAATTAAAAATATACATACTAAAATGTTGCATGCAATAATTTCCCAATTCTATTATTTCTGTATTTGTTAATTTTGTTCTTTTTTCATTCATTCATTTGATTTCCTTCCTTTTAATTTTCGTTTAATTTATATTTCTTTATATTTTCCTTAATAATTTTTGTAACACCTCAATGTGTTGTGTTATCTATTGTAGTGCAAGAAGTAGTACTGAAGGATACACCGATTGAACTCAATTCCTCGGAAAGCAGTTGTGCATGTTAGATTGACACTGGCTGTTTACATTTAAAAGAGTGAGACTCGACCAAAAAAATTAAATCGACAAACTTGAGAAAAAAAAAATGTTAACAACTAATTGAAGAAATGAATGCACCGATTGTCCAAAAATTCAATTTAAACATTTGATTGAATAATCAATCAATTCATTAGTGTTTCTTAAATCGAGAGACGAATCGTAAAAATCCATTTGTGCTCATTTTGCACATATTATCACTTATCGATAAGCCATTAGAAGCATATAATTTTCATCTGTGATTGATTGATTATGAAAATTTTTGATGATTAAAATGGGCACGAATACGCGACGCACCTCTAGCAATAAAACAGGCAGTTGCATTTACTATTAATACCGTTCATTTTTTGTGTAGTCTGATCAGGATTATACACTAAATTTTTGTCAATAGAGTAATCGATGTTGCTAATATGAGTTTCTCGGGTTAACATAGATAATTTTTTTTTTCTTTTTTTTTTTTGTTACAAAACCTTAATAAAAAATTGAGTAGACAAGTAAATTGAATTTAAAAAACTAAGGATGAGGAAAAATTATATTTAATTTGTATATAACAATCGTGAAATTGGGAAAAGACTAAGATATTTTAGTTACTTCAATTATTTAACTCTAAATATAAATTATTTTTAAACTGTATGGTTAAGTATTACCACTTGTAATCTTCTAATTTATAAATTAAAACTAATATGCCGACATGTTTTATTTTGTTACAGTTGATTTTTTTTTTCATTCTACAATTAATTATTCACTATTAATATAAAGACTTGATTAATGTTAATTCGTCCTACATTTACTCGATATAAAAAGCAATACAAGTTTTGTAATGTACGTTTTTTTAATGTTATAACGGTATAGCTAATTTCGTGAGATTTTGACAGGTGCGGAGTGCAGATCCGCCTATTGCAATGCCGTTACAACCGGGATGTAATATCGATTTATCGAAGCACGCGTTGGCACGTTTTCTGGCTACTCAGTGTCCGCTCTCCTACTGAAATCTCTTTTCTACTATTTTCGCCGACTCTCCTTCTTTCCTGTGGCGGCTTATATGCCACACTTGGCGGATATCGGCATTTCGGAGTACCGAAATCTCTTGAAATTAATTATAACGATATAAGTACGTATAAAATACGTGGCAGAATTTTTATTTTTATAAAACTATAATACTCATTTACTAACTATAGTGGGCTCTTGAATTATTTTTAATGCTAAACTTGATTGACCCATGATGTAAAATGAAGTAAACTAAAAAGTATTTTTATGACGATGTTCGATGAAATAATAGTGGCGCGATTTAAGGTAACGAATAATTAGATAATGATCATCAATGTGAAATATTTTCGCTTAATTAGCATGGATGTTATATTATTTTTGTTAAATTTTGCGTTCCAATATTTGATACCGACTTTCCCCAATTTTACAAAACTATTTCAATTTTACTTTGGTATTATTCCTTACATATTAAATTATATTAAATCATATAGTGAAAGTTCTTAAATTTTTATCAAGTTTATTGTAAGCACTTTTTAACAGAATTGGGCATCTGAATACTTACGTTTCGACAATACTATAATTAACAATCATTAAATAAATAAGTACAGTATTTATATTATTATATTTACATAAATGCATTAATTTACTTAAGAATTTATTATTATTTTTTTCAACGGAGATATGGTTTTTATATTTATTTAAGTAATTTTTAATTTAAATGAGAATGTTCCTAAATTAATTGTTTACGAGAAAAATAATAATAATTCAAACTGTTTAACAATGTATCATTATATTGTAATTTGTATATCAAATTGCAAATTTTACCTCACTTCAATAATGTACTAATTTCACTTCATTGGCAATAAAGATGTAACATAACTGATTAGTTCACTTATTGTTATATAATAGGATAATTATAAAATAATTTCAAAATTGTTAATTTAATTTAATTATCAATGAAATTATAATCCTTTAAAAATATTAACAAATTATTAATAATATATTTGCCCAAATCTGTTTGCCTGCCAATATGATAAATTATATATAAATATATGTACTTTATAATAATATACACACTTTAATATCACATAATAATTTTAAAAAGCTCTTCAAATTTGAAATTGATTGTATAGATAACTCATTTGGTTGATAATATATTCAATAATGTTTATTGGAATGCGTTTAAATTATGTACTTTTTCATATATTTATAAATAATTACTCGTAATTAATAATCAAAATTGTATATAGATAATTAATTTTTTTTGTTTTGTTTTGGTTTTTTTTTTCTTCTTAATTGTAAAGATTTTTGCGTATTCTGTAACATTTTTGAATTAAAATCATTTTGGGTACTGGTATAATAAGTTTATTGAATATTGTAAGGTGTGTATTATATTTTTAATAATACGAATAGGAAAGTATGAGTTTATTTATTCAATATCTTTTTAAAAAATAATTTAATGCATATATCGAAACGTTAAAAATAATTTAAATATTTGGAAAATATAATATATTTAAAGCAACTAGAATTTACATTAATACTGTTTAAATATAATAACTTTTTAACAATTTTGTGTTCTTTATTTATATATTTGGTTTTTTGAAATATCGCAAGAATGCTTAATACTACAAACTATTATTTTAGTTTTTATTAGCATTATCATTATTATCATCATAGTACAATCATTATAATCACCATGATGACGAGACGATAATTTCTGTTTTTTTTTGCTTCTTATTCTTCTTATTATTGTAATTGTTGTTGTTGTTATTATTATTATTATTATTATTATTATTATTATGAGCATATATTGATAAAATTGATTAACGTTAGTAAGATACTAATTTAAAAGTTTAATCGATTTTATTTCGTAGTGGAACGCAAAAACTTTTACTATGTTGCAAAATAACACATATGAAAAATAAAATAATAGTAAGGCAAAAATGCTATTGAAAAGAAGAAATTGTCCCTTAACATGCAAAAAAACAGCTGTCGATCTACAGAACCAATCTTCGATGCAAAATGGAGGCGAATCCGAGGGAGAGGGCTGCATTTGTTAGAATGCTGGTATCTATCTGTTGGCTGTGACTATTTCATATATGTATATGTATATATATATATATATATATATATATATATATAAAAGAAAAAAAAAGAAAAAAAAATGACGAAACGAAAAGAAATCAAGAAAAATCACAACTTATAACACACTAGAACTACGAGACTGACTGTGTGGCATTAATTGGCAAGGAGAAAATAGAAAAATTCAAAATTGAAGAACTGAAATAATTGAATACGGGATAAATTCATATATTTTACGGTGTACATGTGCAAGCAAAGTAAATCTTTTGTAATCCTACATATTTATGACCTGGCTTCATTTGCTTATGTTGCTAACAAAATCAGCACCAAATGCTGACTTAACTAGTATGATTTTTAGCAGAAATATTTCCTCAAAACTTCTATTGAATCTTGGCAATTTAGGAAAGCTTTATAAATGTTGAAGTTACCTAGCAGAAATTATGAGAAGCTCTTCTTTATTTTCGGTAAATCGTATTACGTTTTTGAAATAGAAATTTACATTAAACTTTAATGGAAATTTTAAAAATAAATTTTTTAGTTATAAATGAAATGGCATAAAAATTTTGTAAAGACTCTAAAAATATTTAAAACGCGTAGTTTTTTTTTTTTTTTTTTTTTTGTTTATTAATCGAAAGTTGTCTTGAATAAGGCGCTCTATGTTTCTTCGACATTTTCCAAGTTTCTGATATAACAAAAACATCTTTATAGAAGGGTTTCTAATAAGAAATACATTTTGTCCAAGGGTGGAAGAACTGATTGATTCTAACCAATCGATGATAAAGTAATGATACGTATATACGTATGTAATGTACGTATATATGCATACGTATTAATGCGCCTTTGACCTTTTTAGGTTTTTATATAGTAGCATTGTATAGTATTAGGAAAATTTAATAATATAATTAGTAGTCTTAAAAAAAACATGTGTAGGTGTTTAAACAGTTGATATATTCAAATCAAAATTCACTCAATTGGCTTAGCTTTATTAATTTAGAAAATATAAAGCATTCATTAGTTAATTATTTACACATTTTAATATACATCACACTATCTATAAAGATATATTTTAAACATTTTTACATTACATCGTAGTGTATTATCTTAAATCTTTGGTTTAAAGTAACGAAACGACAATTTTAAGCTTTACGACTTGCGAAGTTCCTTGATACTTCACAAAACTTTAGCGTATAACTAGAACGAATCAATGTTATCATAATTTAAAATCATATTCTTTATTAATAGAAATTACTCTCAAAGATATTAAATATAAAATATGGTGCATTAAGATGCTCTATATAAATGATGGAACAATTCGGTCGAAATTTGTAGTACAATGACCAAAGATTCTCTTAACAGCAATCGACATTTGTACTTATTAACTAAGATTTTTTTAAGATCTTCTGAAACTTTTCTTTTATATATATTGTTAATAATTTACATTTTTTGTACATTATAAATATAGCTCAATAAAGAATTTTTATGCTAATTTACTCATAATTAATTGCAGTCGCACCTTCTCTCCTGTTTTAATAAAAATTCTTAACAATTATAACAATTATAATAAAATATTATTGTTTATATTTGGCACTTAAATTTAAATTTGCGTTGCCAAAAAATTATGGAAATTTAAAATATTTCACATTATTAAAATGCCACACTGTGAGTATAAATAGTTTATTTGCAATATCAATTAAAGTGTGTGTTGGTGTTCAATGAATTATGATCTTTGAGATATTTTATTGATGCTAGTTATCTCGTTTATTATTTATAATCATAATTGTTAATAAAAGTAACAGTTTAGTTCCTTTGGTAAAAATACGTAACACTATTAATTGTTTTCAAGAGGTGTTTACGGTACTTGATGTTTAAATCTAAACAGTTCAATGTAAACATTTTTCTAATAATTATTGAGTATGTCGTAAGAAATTATGCCATATTTCTTCTATAAATAATCTTTTATAACTTATATATAGATAAATAAAATTATTTAAACATGTCTAAAATAGTTTCTTAAATTATTACTTGTTCTGAATCTTCATTGCCGTATCTCTAAATGAATTATCAAATATCGATTTAGTAATCAACTACTAGATTTTTTATCACCATTATACAATTTTTTTTTGGATTCTCCTATTTTCATGTCCTACAAAAAAAATTGCTTATAAAAATTATAATCTATGATTAATGTCAAAAATACTTGTAAAAGTGCATTTGTTGCTTTTCTCATAATGAGCTGTTAGATCAAACTATATACCAAAAAAGATTAATTGATAAAATTGTTAATTAATTTTTGCTTACTGTAAAATACGCGTTAAAAAAAAATAGAGGAATTATTTTTTTGCCTCTTCTGAATCTTTTTTAAATTTGTACTTTTTCAATTTTTTAAAAATGTTTTCGTAAAAGTTTTTTTTTGTAGAAATCTATAAAGGAGTAGTTTTATTACATAACGATGTTAATTAAATAATGTAATCAAATTTTATAACCGTATATTTGTGTATATATGTAGCTTTTGACGATTTAAATGTTACTAAAGTCACTGTAAGTTACAAAATATCAATTTTCAAATAGTCATACATTACTAATATTTAAATATCCTAATACAAAATATATCGATTATACTTTACTGTTTGAAATTTTAATATATTAATTTTAATTATCTAAAAGTTTGAGATCTAATGACTCATATGAAATTGTTCTCCAAATATTAAATTTAAAAAAATGTATTAATGATGGAATTTCCTATATTCTCTTTAAATAAAAGTATTATTAATACATATTAATACAATATCAATTGCTTTCTACTTATAATTTTTGTATTCTATATTATGTGATAAAACTTTATTGATAATATGGCAAATCTTTATCAATTTTACTTATTTGGTTTATTATTAATCATGATTTATTCAAATACTATTAAGAAACGCATGACTGTTAAAAAAAAATAATGTCTTTAAAATTATAAGAATTTTGTTATTTATTATTTTGTTATTTATAAATAATAATTAATAATATTATTTTATGATTATTATTTATAAATAATAGCAGTTGTTTACTTCTCTTCAATATTAATACCAAATTATATTTACAATTTATAATTGCGATCATTACAGGTGTTCACATTTTAAATAAATTACTGAACTGAACATTTTATGTTCACTTATCGTTATAATTTTTTAATTTTCAATTTAAAAAAATCTGTCTATTCTTATTTAAAAATTTTAATTCTAAGATTTTTACTACGTTAATTTATCACTTATTTATAAAATATATTTTTAAGGAAATTTATTATTTTTTAATGATTTTCTACATACATATAAATTATGTTCTATTCTATTATTGTATTTTTTTTTTTGAAAATTATAGATTCGAATCGAGTCGAAAAACATTTCCAAAAATTAATTGAAACCAGAAGTCCAGCTCATGATGCGACATCGGGCAATCTTTGGCTCACGTGTGTCTTCAATGTCACGAGACACAACGCATACATTGTTGTCAAGTACGCCAAATTTTACCTCTTGCATAAGTCAAGCGCCGACGCTTGACCAAGACCCCCCCCCTCACGAAGTCCAAGAGATGGGTGAGCCACCCAATTGAAGGTTCAGCCGTTAGAGACGCACTTTTCGATGTTGTCATTGTCAAAACCTAATTCCTTCGGAAGTGGTAAAAGAGGAGTGCACGCTCAGTTATGCCGCCTGATTGAAAAACTAAGACGACTCCTCGAGTGAGGACGACGCAGTTACAATATTATATGTATGTGGAGAAGCCAAGGAAGGAGGGAGTGTGTCACTTAACGGTGATAAGGTAATAATCAAGCTTTAAGTGAGCTCACGATACAAAACCCTCCTCTGCTGCAGTTTAATGGTGTTAACGTTATCTCCTTCATACCGCGAAAGGGCCAGACTAACCAAGACACGCGCTCCCGAACATTTGGAGCGTGAATAATGGTGAACTAATTATTCCAGGATCGGATCAAGGCCACTGGTACATTGCCATAGCCAGTCCGTCCATGACTGTGATGACGCGATCATTAAACAATATATATATATATATAACACTCGCCGAAAGGAATGCTTACAAAATCAACAACAACATCTCGATCTCAAGGAGCATCTTGTATAGTGAAACATCCATCACAAGAAATCGCATCTTCACAATTAAACTTAAGATACATCCAATACACACCGATAATGTAATTGTAAAATAAATCATATAATCATCAAAACTCATGATATTTCTACAGCCCTTCCACATAACTCCTTCCCGAGCATTTGCTAGGGCGAGCGGTAAAAATAAGCTATCGAAGCATTGGCAGTTCGAGCTAGGAAATCTACATCACTTTCGAACAGAATGATATTTTAAAAAGCTTAATTCATTTCATTATTTATTAAATGCTTATAGGTTTTCGTTAAATCACAAAATTAAATTTTGTTAATCGACAATGAATATTTATTTATATTGAATAAATTAATGTTTTCTTGAAATTTCCAAGACAGTGCTAATATTTCATTAGTAATGTGTCATATGTAAAATGTGAAATATAATTTATTCTACATTATCAAGTATTTATTATTCAAACAATAGAAAGTAGATAATTATTATTAATAAAATCTTTAATGATTTCTTCAATTTTTTTTTTTACATCAATTACGTTTCATTGAATTTTTATGTAATACAGTGTTTCCTTAAATGTAATGTAAATTTTTTATGTCCACGCACAAATAATATGAAACCTTTATTTTGATGATTATATATCGTGAAATATTAGTGAATTTCTTTTTAAAAAAAAAGTATGATATTGGAGATTGGAAAATTGAAAACCGGAGAGTTAAGTTTTCTTGATAATTTTATTTCTATTTTATTTTTTGAAAGATTTCTAATTCTATATAATGTACATTAATTGGTATAATCATAATTTATATTTTAATTAGGTTCAATAGTTGATATAAATGTGAATTTGTCCTTTTTATTTTTACAAATATCTTAAAATTAAAATTTAAAATAATCTAAACATAAAAGTGCATGTATTTATTACACTTTCATTTTACGATTAGTAGTTTTTCAAATATCAATTTAATTTTTAAACATTTTTTGCATCACAATAAAAATTCACTATGTACACAATTACGATACATGAGTGGTAATGATTAATAATGAATGATATTGTGTCATTGTAAAGATATATTTTTATTTTGAGATAAGATTAGTGATAATGTTTTATGAATTTAGTTTATAAAGAAAATCAATGCATTTATAAATATTAAATATATAATTATAATTTAGCCTTAAAAATCTAATGCAATTATAGCGTGTGGCATTTGCAAAAAATGGTAATTTTTTTATGACGTTCTAACCATATTTAAATTAATGAATTTATTATAGAAAAATTAAAATGTAAAATTTTTACACTTGACGATTTTTAATCCATGGGTTTTTAAATTGTTAAACGGAACTAAAATAAAAATGTAAAAATCTTTATGTTTAAATTTATTGTTATCTTGAAAGTTAATGAATATAAATATATAAAGATATATAAATTCATGTTTTGTTGTTGAAAATTAGCTACTACGCGAAGCAATTTCGTTTTAATTAGTGCTGTTTTGCTTTACAGTTGTAATTTGTTGTTACTTAAAAAAAAAGAAATTATATCGATAATGCTGAATATGAATTGCGACGAGGCTATTGTAAATAATATTGTCTGCTTAAGTCCGAATCTAATTTAAAAAATATAAATATTATAATTTATTTAAGCAATAAAAGATAGAATTCGAAGTACTTCAAATTTTGAAATGAAATAATGATTTGTATTTATTTGAAAAATTATATACTATTTATCATTTGCTCTTAATATTGAATTTTGATTCTTGATTACCAATATTGTTCATCATTTTTTACAATTTTTTTTAGAGGTAATGTTCAATTTTATATGATTATAGTGTATGTAAGTATCATATCGTTTATTTATTATTTACAGTTAAAAGAAAATTAATTTTCTCGTCCTTTTTGCAAATAAAAACTTCATTTGTAATGTATAACAAGGCGTAAAATGAATAGCATAAGGTATTTTAAACAAGCATAGAATTTTTTTTGTATTGTTTAATACAAGTTATTGCTGTTATTTATTTTTAGGTATTTTTTTTCTGATACTGTAGGGTTTCTCCTATCAATATGCAAGTTTTTACTTTCAAAACGAATTACATGTTAAATATATACACTTTTTAAAAACAGTCAATGTTTATTGAATTTTTATAAACTGTTTTATACAACAAAGTATAGAAATGTTTATTATTGTGAGAAATAATGAGATCGTTTAATTTACTATATAAAAAATGAATAATATTATACATAATCGTACATTATGAAATGTTACCTAGAATAAATATTATACACTTACGTTTCGATATATTTATCTATTAAATAAAAATATTCTGTTTATTTCGTTTCAATAAAAAGATTAATAAAACTGAAAAAGTATATTCACAGCACTATAACATTTTGATAAATATTTCACAACATACTTTATAATATTTATTTTACATTATTTATTAATTCTAATTTTTGTTATATATAAATATAAACAATAATCATTTTTATCATATTTACTTATTAACTAAAAATTTCAAGGAATTCTCATAAAAATCGGCATAATTTTAATTGATTAGTACTTTTTCTCATTATATATGTTTCGATAAGTAGTTTTTTTTTTTTATTTATCATTGCTATATACAGTTTGATAGTTATTTACAAAATTTATGTGAAAATTATAAAAAATGATATTGCTATCTTGCACATCATTATTTTAAAATCACTAGATAATATTTTGAATGTAATTATGAACATAATTACAAAAAATTGAATTTACATTTTCAATTGAATAAATTCATAAAATATTGGGTACATTTGTAAAAATTATTTGAAATTTTGTTAATAGTTTTATACACTTTTTGGTACGTATTTAAACGTACATATTATAATATTAATAATCTGTGTTTTGACTTTTTTAATGAATATTGTAGTATAATTTTTTTCAACAAGCAAAATCATTATTTGTATCGATTTTATTTTTAGTAATTCAATTATTCAAGAGGAATAATTATTAAAGTTAATAATAATTTGTAACAGACTTTTATAAATTTAGTCATTTATAAAAAAAACTTCCTTCTTCTTGGGTACATAGACTAACCGATACATATTCGATCAATAGATTTATTTGGAAATGTTCTTGGCATTACCAAATATTTTAAAACTATGGTCGATCCGAAGATATTCATAAAACATTATCTTAATAGCCTCAGCTAATTGCATTTCGTAATTCAATGCACAAATCTAAACGAGGATTCCATCATTTCCATCATTGATTCTCATAATTATCATTTCCATTATCATTATGATCATGATCATACGTATTATTATATTTATTACAATAATAATGACAAATTATGTAATCAATATGATTGCATAATTGTTTTTTAATATAATATTTTATAAGAAATCTATTTATATTTTCAAAAAATAGAATGTCTTATTTAGATACCTTTAAAATAAAATAATGATGATTGGATGAAAAGAATGATTGGATTCACAGAAATTTCAAATGTAGCTATTTCACATATTGAACTTGTATCTTCTATACATTGAATAAAAATCTTATACTTCAATTATATTATTATATTATTTTAATATTGAATATACACTTTTAAGTTATTTAATATATATATATATATATATATATATATATATATATATATATATACACACACATAAAAAAGATTTAAATGATTTATAAAATTGTTTTGTAAGTACTTTTTTAAAGTATTGTATATATTATAACTACATTTTAATATACACGAATTATTATTTATACTATAGATTTACTGTATTAGAATAATTTCTTTTTTTCATTCGTTAATACAAATGAAAAAATATATAAATAATAGGAATCACTGATCTACTAAGTAGAGCATTCTTGTTGTAAAAAACTATGTTCTTAAATATTCTAGACTCACAGAAATCTACAAAGTAGATTGTTCAATATGAAGTTTGTATTTTGAACACGCCAAGTTTTTATATCAGATGATGTTCAGCAGCTTTTATTTTGATTAATTAATATAAGCAAAAAATAACATAACATTATTATAGCAGCGGACAAATATTAGTAAATTAAAATATTTTTATTACTAAAAATTATCATAAATTTTTTAGTTTTATAAGTATAAAAATATCTATGACAATTAGATTTTTTAATACTATTATAATTTTAATACAAGTCACTTTTTCTTACCACCACTATTTCATAAATATAAATAGTTATATTGCAAGCAAAGTAACAAAACAGCGATATAATCTGGTACATATTGATATGATATTGCTATATGTGAGAGTATGTGAGAGGTGACATTAGTTTTGCGAAAAGAATAATAAAATATAGTGGAGTGTAGTTAAAAAAGGCCTTAATTATCACCTTCTTATCGCGTTTTTATTTAATATATATTTTTTTATTCACTATAAAATGATATAGTAATAAATGGATGTAAATATTATAAATAATATTTCATTTGAAATCTTGTATAATGTATTATACAAAAAATGCGCATAATGCGTATAATGAAGATTTAAAACAATATTAAACAAAATTAAAAAGAATTATGTATTTATTCTTCAATTTATGTTTAACCTGATATCTTCTATAAACTGAATGATAATTCCTATATAATTAATTATTATAATCATTAGTCTTATTGGCCTTTTTTTAATGATGATGCATTTAATGACGATTTTAAGAAACTGCATTACATTTCTTATGGTCAAGTAAAAAGAACACAATTTTCCTCCGACTTTTGTCGACTAATATTTTCTTATGTACATATTCGTATATATATATGCCCACTTATGTATTATGCCGTATTATATGGATGCGTACACAAACGCGCGCGCACACACACACTTATTTATACATGCGCATGTATAAGTTTATATTAAATTTTCTATATGAATTCGCAAGAGAATGCAGGCTCTTGCAATTCGTCGTTTCAGACTCTCAACTCCTCCATAGTGTGAGATTGGCTATCGTGATGCATTGATTTCTTTATTGTACTCGAGCCTGCTGTTGACAGGTTATCTACCTGTTGCAGGTGGTTAGGACTAATTATGAGATTCTGGTTGGATAGAATAGTTTGTTGTTGCTTGCTCGGCTTAGAGTTTTTCGGCGGAGGCGGTGGCATCGGTACGTGACAACTGTTATTTTGCGAATCGGCGAAAACAGGAGGCGGCATATGTTGAATGTGTCGTCGCTCTCCCTTACTTTCTGCATAAATAAAACAGGAAACTTTTGTTAGTTAGACAGAAATTTATAGCGTGTTATAGGGTGAAAAATAATTGTCATTTGTGATTTTAACAATATTAATCAATATTTTAGCAATTATCGCTCAATAATAATATTTCTTAAAATTTTCACGATTGTCCTGCAAGTTATAAAAACATTTTTAAGTGCTTGAAAATTAATTTTTTTCCGATCTCATTCAATTTGACGAAAATATTTGCAAAATTCAAAATAGTTCAAATTATTAAATAAAATAATAATAAAATTAAATAAACAAATAAATAAAAAATCAAAAAATTTAGAAAAATTCTCTCTACATTACGTAGAACGTAGGGATTTTTGAATTTTTGAATATAAGATTTTGGAATTTTTTGTCGCTGATGTCGAAAAAATGTATTAATATTTATCTAAATAACAAGTATTTTTTATACATTTTATCGTTAATTTATTTTGCAAAAAATGTAAATGTAATAACGTTTACAATCCAGTTATATTATAGTCATTTTTTTTTTTTTTTTACTCAAATCCATCTAAGTATACCGCTGAAAATATATTAATTTTATTTCATGTTCATTACAGTCATTAAAGATATTACAGTCATTTAATATTATAGATACGTACAATAATACAACATCCAACGATCATACAAAACTCGTAAACAAATTAAAGACTTTATGCTCTATCGTTAGAAAAGACTGAAAAATTATTCTGATAAAAATACATTACCTAATTCACCACATATATTATTTGGCATCTGACCATTTTCTTGACACTTTTTTGGGTAATGCTGGGGATTGTTCTTGTCGCGTTGGTAATACACTCCTGCGAAAATAAGTACATTGAGAATAAGCAAGCTGCAGCCGATCGCGATGGTCACACTAAGGGCAGTGCTGTAGGCGGCAAAGCCATCCTCTGGTTGGCTGGTCGATTCTTCGAATGCGAGTTCACTAGGGTGGGCTGAAGTTGTATTAACCGTTCGCTCGCTTGTTGTCTCGAGTGTTGTTGTTGGGTTCGTTGATGTCGTTGGGAGCCTTTGAATGAAACGCGGTGGGACCTTGTGAACGATAAAACGAGCATTTCAGTTTTTTTTCATTTTACATTTGAACAGCGGTTTTTCCAGGTCTGCGAGTTATAATCACAAGTGAAAAGTTTTTAATTCAATATTATCATTAACTTTTATGTTAGAATTTTTTGAAATTTAGAAAAAACTTTATCAATAGTACGAGAAGTAATATAAATTTTAATCGTAGAAAAGTTTTACTATTTTTCATTACTGAAATGATAAGAGCGTATGAGTAAATGAAAGGAGTATAGTTAGTTTCAGCAAAGCTTGATAATATTATCTGAATAATTGAGATAATAAATTGTTAATATCATATATGTCATTTCAATTTAACGTATAATATGTAATGTATAACGTATAATAATAACGTATCGTATGAAATAAAAGTTTGTTAATGGCAATAAAAAATATTTTAAATATTATTCGTATTTTAAATAATATAATCAGAAGAAGTTAGAGAAATTAATTTCATGTTATTTTCTGCAATCTATTATTATAATAAAAATACTCTTTAATTTATTATAATTAAAATGTCAATAAAATATATATTATATTTATTAATTATTTGGAAAATACTAAATAATTAATTTTTTATTTTAATATATATATATATATATATATATATATATATATATTTTTTTTTTTTAATTTTACTATATAGTTAATAATAATTTATATTTATAAAAGTTAGTAAGCTTTTTCCTTTGTTCAAGCACACTCATTTTATGAAACTTTTTCACCGACGTCGATTGTAAATACAAAGGCTCGAAAAAATAAAAGTTATTAGAGAAATTGATAATCGATAGATCTTATACGATTTTCTTACCTATAAAAAAATTTGTTTGATTTGTGTTTATTTTTGCCTTCTTTTTTCATTAAAAGTTTTTTTTTTTTTTTTATCAGGGTTTCCAGTAAATTCCGTTTATTAATACTTTTTGTCTTATTTAAGTTGTAACGTTAGCTTGGGAATGGGCCATGGCATATGTATAAAAGGGATTCGTAGAAAATAAAATAAACAAATTTAGTATCTTTTAGAAGACAGAGAAATTAAAACTTTTGATATAAAGGTTTTGTACCGACTGATATTTTTATGAAAGTATCAAGGATTAAGATATACATCAAAAGAGTTGGAGAAACTTAATCTTAAAAACTAATATAATTACAAAATTTTCGGAGTTGCCGATTCAATTAAAAAAATTCTAAAATACTTTAATAATATTTTTTAAATTATGGACATTTAATATATATTTTACTTTTAAATTAATAAATTTAAATACATAGGCAAAATATCCTAAAACATTTAACATAATTGCTCTCATTGGATTAATTGCTAAATATTAAAAAATTACTTCTTTATTATTTATTCGTCCATTAGTTCGTATATAAAATTCTACCTTACAATAATAATCAATAATATATTTAATTAAGTTCTGCGGATCTGAATTGAAAATAGAAACAGAGCTAAAATAAGAAACCTGTTCTGAATCCAGTAGATGATGAGATCTTGGAACATCATCAGTTCCTGGTTTGTGCAAATCAGGAACCAAATTTAACCAAAATGACAGTCGGTGAGCTCTATAATGATTTTTCAGTTTTGATTTTATATCTGTAATTAGTTGAAATATTATTAGATGTAATTTACATGAAAAGTTAAATTAATAAATTCAAGAAAATTGCTTAATAAATAACTAATTTCTATTTAATTATAATAATAAAAGTAAATGAAGTATAAATATAATACTTAGTTTTAAATGCGCAAAAGTCCAAAATTTCGATAAAGCTTTGGTGGAATAAATAATAAATGGGAGCAAAATCAGTTCAACTACATCAAATTACTCTCTTCTAATTTATAGAAGACTACCTATTACTTATTTTAATATCAATGAATATAACAGAATACTTAGTTAAAATATCGACGATTTATAAAAAAAAAAAAAAAAAAAAAAAAAAAAAAAAAAAAAAAAAAAAAATTAAAGTAACTTGTTAATTTGTTTTATATCGTTTAAAAGAACTTTAATAGTCGCTAATAAATGCTAATACATTAACTTGTAATCAAATTTTGATAATTAAAAATTAATATTAAAACTTAATTTATAATTATAATAAAGACAATTAATTTTATTTATATCAATGATATTCAGAATATATATGCTACGTGAGATAGAATTAATCACCATTGGCAATATAAGAGGTAAATTTTAATTTATCCATATACTTTATCTATATAGATATACTATATCCATATAATTTATCCGTATGCATGTATGCAGCTTTAATAGACTTACCTATACTAAGGTACTTTTTATGCATGGCTTCGTAAGCTGTCCACTCGAGGTTCTTCAATTTTGTCCGTTCGGGTCGAGAGTTTGGCAATCCTGGTTCTGGCGTGCCCACGTTCGGATTACTTAAGCAAAATATTACATCTTATATGCAACAGTAGAAATAATATAATAATATGGATAATATAATAATAATATAATAATTATTAATATTGTATTTGATGTTGGCATCGCAACATGACAATGCACGATGAATTAGCAAAAGGCAACGAAAAAGGATGCTGTTTATCTGTTTTAATCTGTTTTAAGAACTATAATCAGAAATTTATTATTATTTTATAAGTACATCATACAATAATTATTAAATATAATGAAATCGCGAGTAAAAATGCTCGAATAATAGCTTCTCTCTGTTTCGCGGCATCAAACACTTCAAATGTTCACAAATGATTTATGAATGAAATTTATAAACCATTAGTAAATGACTTTACATTCATTTAAAACAATATTATAATAATTCTAAAGAGCGTTAGCTTTGTTTAATACGACCTATTCTTTATTGATTTTTTAGTATAAAAGTCTGAATAACTAAAGATAAATAAAAAAAAGTTTAGATTTTTCAATACATTGTGCAGTTGGGCTAAACTATAATAAATTTTGAATTATAAATTTTCAGATTGTGTGATAAAATTTGACGTTATATAAAATATGGTTCTCGTAGCATTAATTCAACAGCTCAATTATACAAGAATATTTCGTTAAATACATAACAGTACTAAGAGTACATTGAAAAAACTTTCAACTATTCAGGTATTAAGCATATATGAAATTTATTTCAATTACTGTACGAACAAATGCTGTTTGAAAAGTTTCTTAATTGAGCAAGAGACGGTTGAATTTTATTTAAAACACCACTCGAAATGTTTCTTCTAATGAAATAGTCATATAACTTACCCGGTTCTCGCGAAATTCGCGAGGTATAGTATAATACTTTCGGAGAGGCCAATTTCCGTTCTCGTGTAGTTCCGGGGCCAGTGTGCTAAGCTGGAGACGAGCGGCGCTCCAAAAAAGTACGGCAACTCCTCGCCGTGAATGCAGCCCTGGCGCTGTCGTGGTCAAATAAGAATGAGAAACGATTTATGTTGAAGAAATTAATAGTCACTTAATTGTGGGAGTGATATATTGTTTTTAATGGGAGGATTATTGTAATAGAGGAAGGTGCTGGACGATTTCGATTAATGCTTAGCAATTTGCGTTTTCGTCCAGATTTGCAATAAGTCAATTAATTCTAATAAATTATTATTTTATATCTATTTTATATCAATGGATCTATTAAAGTTTTATGAGATATTTAATGATTGATTGTTGTATTGAATGTGAATGGAACGCGGAAGAATAATTATTTAATCGAATTTGATTGAATTTAAACATGTCTTTAAAATTCGGAGCTATAAAATTTTTGTTAAAAGTAAATGCAAATTTTCCACTTACTAACGTCATTTATGAACATAAAAAATAATCAAAAAATAAACTAAATTTTATTAAAATATTCCTTTAAAATATTTTCAAGCTTATTAAGAAAGTTCAAACTTTTGTTAGTTATAGAAATCATTTTAAGAGCTTCAGTGTAAGCGGAATAACGGAATAATAATTTATATTACAAAAAATTAATGTATTATAAAATTATTATTATCTTACAATGGTATTATATATTATAGTATATAGAAAATATATTGTGTAGTTAGATTGCATCGTAGAATTACATAATTACGATGGATTTTTTAAATAAAAAATCCATTAAAAAGGTCAAAATCTTTGTTAATAGAACGGAATGTTTTTATTAGTATTTATATATATATTGTAGATTTTTATTACGTTTATCTAGATACGTGTATGAGATTCATACACGTCAAGTGCGATGATAGTGCGCGTATCTCTCATGAAGGTCTAGGTAAAAGTAGTGTGGAACTTTTGTCGATTAAACACGTATATCGGGAGTCTTACGTTAATTATCTCATCTTTTTTCTTCTTCTTCTTTTTCTTATCTTAATCTGTATTATCGCGAGAAAATGACGATCGACGGACGAGTACATCCTATAAAATCAAAACTCAGTGGCATTTGTTATTCGCCCTGGAAGCGCATCGTTACCTGGGTGTCTGTAAAATGGTACGATTCAAGGATTGCCAGCGGGATTGGCAGATTGATCGATGTGTTTTAGATTCAGACGTCTACTGCTGCTATATTCTAGTGCTCGATTCTTCGAATGAAGAGAGAGGTACGATAAGAAGGCCATCCACTAAATCTAACCGGAATAACGATATTTCAGATCACGTATGATGTATAACCTTACCGGCATATAAATGGCTACGGTCTCTTACGATAAACTATGCTTGTCTCCCAACCTTTTCCTTGAGATCAGCATTTAACGATGCAAAATATGCATTTTATAACGTTAGTAGCTTTGTTCGCGAGACAATATTTATTATTTTGTTTGTCTCTTAAATATGAACTCGTGGATTTGAAATATGAAGTGTATACGTTATCAAGTACCGCTCACATGTATCAATTTGGCACTTTTGTGGACAAAGAATATTTTTAAGTTCTACGTGCATCCCTGTATTTTCTAATGCTCCGTGTGAATAATCAAATAGGATACATCGCTTCTTGTCTTATGGATATTGTGTTTTTCCATTTGTTCCCTTATATCTTGCATTAAAGTGATTGTCAAAACTACTCGATAGAACTACTCGAATCCTACCCAACTTACCATCATCTTTGGAGTTTCATATTATTGACAATGCAATTTAATTTTATAACCATTGATTTATGTCACTTTATGATCTGATATAAATAATTGAATTATTCTCATTGCGATTCTTTACTTCACGTTATAGATTGAATTTACATTTAGTGATATGGATAATGGCTAATAGATTAATCATTACTAAAAGCAGATTCAATTACGGTTAATTAAAGAGAAACTGACATCCTCATCCTCAAAGATAAATTTCGTCATAGATAAAATTCAATTTTCGATACTCCTACGTATTTTAAACTTTTCACGTCAATTTGATGTTCTAGTGTAATATATATACATATACGCGTTATACCATGAAAAGTACTGATTGGGAGAAAGGTTAAAAAATAAAAAGAAAAGAATATTTGAGAGTGTAACTTTTACTTTGATCTAGAAATAAAATTGGTTCACGTTAAATTCTTACATTTATTCTCTCAAAATAAATTCTGGTAAAAATGACAATGTAGCCAGTGGAAATAAATAATTAAAAAATATAAAAGTATCTATTTTTGTTTTATTTACTTACTTGAGGATAATCGCCGAATTTTGTTTGATAATCGAATACGTAAAGATAAGAGTTACGATGAGATTTACTGTGAAGGTCAGCTGTACGAGTTGCGGGAGCAACCGTATTTGCATCCCCTAATGCCTCTAGTGTTTCATCCCTAATTATAAAGCATAAAAATGTTCATTGGATTGTTCTTATATTTTTCGATTTTATTATATAAAAAAAAAAAAATAATAAATAAAAGAAGAAGAAGAAGAAATTTAGTTTTAGTACCTTATATTAACTGGATGTTGAACTGGTCTTTCCCAGTCTGTATATTCATTGATTATCGTTGCCAATATTTCAGGTTGATGATATGTGTACGTATTACGTACAAATTCTCGTAGTATTTTCATTCGTCGCTCTGCTTCAATACCATATTGCGCATCTTCGGCTGTTAGCGAAAAATATGCTTCAGATCGTACAACGCCTACCATAAGGTCGTATCTATGTAAACGTGTATGAAACATACCAAATTAAAAATTGCATATTAAAGTGGTAAATAGTAAAATATGAATAGTAAGATACCAATATTGATAATACATTATATTTCGGGAAATCAGCAACTGACAGAGAGAGAGAGAGAGAGAGAGAGAGAGAGAGAGAGAGAGAGAGAGATGTACAGCTCGGAAGAAAGGATACAAAGATTAAAAAGGTATAAGTTCTGTTTCAAAGAATTAAGAATTAAGAAAGCTTTTACGATAAAGATCAAAGAAAATTCGCATTGCTTGGATATTTACACACTCACGCGCGCACACGCAAGTATAAAAATCTAAATATATGGTACTATTACTCACGGTAATATTAATTATAATATTTGCAACAATAATAAATATAGGATCATAGAATTATTACAGACAATTATCATAGACAAACAGTTGAAAGGGATTAATTATTATTAAATATAATTGAGGTAAATTAATCATTATTCACGAAACGGGTAAAAAGGTATTAAAAATTTTACAAAACTATAATAAATTGAATTAAAATAAAAATAAAGCAAAAGTTAGGGAAGAAAATAATTTTTAAAATGAATTTCCATAGCCCTTTTTAAATTGAAATCTTATTGAAAACGCGGGAATTGTATATATTTTAAAATGTACAAAGCTTACGTAAAATTTACGGCCACTAATGTATCATATAATACAATAAATAATGAGAGATGCGCGTAAGCAATAATCTTACCTCGACAATTTGGCAATGACATCCTTTCTTAAAAGAATATTGTTCAGCGTGTTAATCGTATCGACTTGGAGCGTATAGTCCTGATCCTCGGGCTCGCCAGGATCAATGACCACTCCATCTATGCTCGGACCAAATGCTGGAGCAAATTCCAAACCTTGAACTGGTACTGCTAGTAATACATTTAGCGGTACATCTCTTAGACATTTAAGTAGCATTTGCGAATCTCCCATGGACTGTCGGCGTTGCGTTAGATAAAAGTAAATTAAATTCGATAGATTATAGATTGGAGCATAATATATATTTAATATCTTGAGTGTGCTTTTGAAAAATGGCAGCTTTTTTCTTCTTCATTTAGAACGATTTTATCAAATATATAAATTAATAACCATTTCGTTTTTATAAGTATTAAAACGTACAAAATATATTACAGTTTGCTTTGTATAGATTATGTAAAATATGAGTTGGACGCTATTAAAATTTCTAATGTTCAGAGCTAAAAATTTATAAGGGATGATCGTAATTTGCTTCATTGACAGGTAGTGAAAAAAACTTTGAGTCCAAGATAGATTACTGACTTTTTCAGGCAATTATTAAAATTAGCCAAACTAAAAAAGCTAAAATCTTAGAAAAATTACCACTTATAAATGAACTAAAGTGCTTTATAGGCAATAAAGATGAATTGTTTTATTTTTTCTTACTAGAAAAATCAATGATAAATAATTCATTCAACAACATTTCAGCAATTAATGCAAAAATACAAAAAACTTTGTAACAAAGATAAGTAACATAGATGATATTATATAAATTATATAAATAATTATAATATATATATATATATATATATATATATAAGTGTAAATATAAATGAAACAAAAAAAAAAAAAAAAAAAAAAAAAAAAAGAAAGGAAAAATAATAAGAAATATATAAGATAATAAAATAGCTTTTGAGTTAGGATTAATTTAGTTTTGCTTAAACTAAAAAATGTTATTGATTTCTTAATTCATTTAATTCTTAATTTTTACACCCGTTGACTGTTAGTCCTACATGGAAAATAGAAATAATAATTATAAAATGATTGATAATTAATTACAATTGATTATGCTATTCTGAAGAATAACCCATTGATCAGAACTATCTCCACGTCGAATTGTATACCAATATTTTTATATATACGAAATCACTTTATTATTACAATCACAACATCATATTTACTTCAGCAGATTACTAAAATTAATAAGTTTACAATATCAAGAATTTGATAATGTGATGTTTGTTACTTAATATATAAAGATGGAAGGAAGGAAGGAAGGAAGGAAAAGGCCATAAAATTGAAAATATTTCATTTCCTGTCAATCGTCGAAAGAATTTCATCAATTTTTACCGTATAAAATAGCGACAAATTTTTCTTCTGCTATATTCATTAAATTAGTTATATAATTATTTACCGAACAATTGAGATTTTTTGAAACTTGAGTAGCGTAACTAGCAGCTCCCCTTATTAAAGCCCAGGGTGACAAAGCACTTCCGGACATAAGGACGCCTCGATGGAACAGTAAACCTTCACGAATAAAAATAAAATTACATTATATTAATAATAATAATTGTTATTATGGCAATAGAATTGACAGGGTATTCTGTGGATAATTCGATTTTCAACATAACATAAGGTCATTTTATTAACAAAATAGTATTTAAGGTAATAAAGACTTAGAATATTTGTAACGTTTGTTTAACTTAAAAAAATGTCTTCAAAATTATCGGACGAATGTGGTGTTAACCTTTATCATTTATATTGATTTACAATTTTGTTGCTGTCTATATATAATATGTGTTATACGTTAACTAAACTGGAGAATAAAAATGTTATAGAATGTTCAGCCTTATACGCTACGATAAAGCTTGTTTATGTTTCCTAATCACTAGCCGTTACGAAAGCCCGAACGAATATACGAATGTATGTAGAGAGAGGACTGAGTGAGAGAGAAAGAGATAGATTGAGAAAGGTAACATGAGCAGCTTGACAGAAAGTAAGTACAAAGATAACCACTAGGTGGCTACTTCTCTCCGCAATATATATATATATATATATATATATATATATATATATATACATAATAACCATTTTTCGTAAGGGTTGGGAATAAGGATTAAGAAGTATATAAATGTCTTATCGTATTGAATAAGACCGAGAGTTTTATAATATTTTTATTGCCTAGTTTAGTTCACTGAGTTGGAATAAAACTTGTATAATTATCCAATCGTTTTTTCCGATTATCCTTCTTTTCCTCATTTACTCTATGTACTACCTACATAATATATACATACACACATACACACACACACACACACATATATATATATATATATATATATATGTACCTACAATATTCACACATTCCTATACACACGCACGCATAAAATTAATTAATTATAAAATTATTGAAAACTTTTAAATATAATATGTTTAACAAAAGATTCAAGTTAATTAGCATTTAAATATACAAAATTATAATTCTAAAATAATGGCAAACTTTGGTACTTTTTCGCATATATCGTGTAGTAAATACATAAATAAATAATAATATTTATTATTATACTTTCGGAATATTTCTTTCGTTTAGAATATATTTTTAGTTAACGTTTATTATAAAAGCTAGAAACTCGTTAGAATCATATTAATAAAATGTATAAATCATTGATAATAAGCAAAATTATTCCTACCATCTGGCACAGCACGGCTTGTCATTAAAAAGTTGACACAGGCAGCGCCGGTCCCATGGCCAATCAATGTGACATTTTTCGGATCACCTCCAAAATAAGCAATATTCTCTTGTACCCAATGCATTGCAGCGATTTGATCCATCAATCCGTAATTGGCTGGGGATCGCAAGTGTGAGTCCGCGTTGACGTTTAGAAACCCTGTAGTCAAAAATTGAAAATATGTGTAATGCAATTTTATTGACATTTAATTCCTTTTAATTGGCGAAATTTTTATTATCATTCTTTAGCTAAAGATTTTTATTTTCGCTTCTTATGCAAATATTAAATGTATGATTAATTTGAAAAAAAAAAATTTATAGTATATTATCATTAATAAGATAATATTTGAATTATGAATATTATACATAATAATGATAGATAATGTATAATGTTGAAAGTGTATGGCTATAATTAATGAAAATCTAAATGGAATCCAATATACGCTCATAATTTTATTATGACAATTATAATTTTCCATTATTTCGATGCATATACTCCCGTTAAAATTCTGCTATACATTTATTTCAAGCTTTATTATAAAGTTTTAACAATAAATAATAATACGAGATTGAGGCTGATATCTTTTACATTATCGTCTTAAGATTCATTTTGCTGTTAAAGTACGAAACATCAGCAACTTAATGACTCATAATTGTACTTAAACGGAAATTCGGTTTTTCAACAAAAAAAAAAAAAATCGCTATATTATATTTTGATAAGCATTGATGGCTATCCTCGTATAATTTTTGACATTTTGTTCAATCATCATAGTTCCGTATAGAATCCGATCATTTCCCATAAATTTCTCTTGATTATTAATCAATAACATCTGCATATTTCTTTTGATTATTTATCAATTATTTTTATATATTTATACATTATATTTGATTTTTAGCTTATTATATTCGTAGACTTAAGGTGTACACTTATATTTTATCAAAACTGATATTCATTTTAAATTCATGGAAATGTTATTCTAAACGAGTGTTAACGGATTAATTAATTTTGAATAACGATAAGAATTCATTTTCAACTTTCGGTAATTTCGTTAAAAAAAAAAAAAAAAAAAAAAAAAAAAAAAAAAATTGAATTTTCAATCTAACAATCCATCAATTTTGCACTTGAAAAAATATTAAAAAATAAATTTATTGGTCTATTGTTTATAGTATTTTTATAATTCATTTTAAGGCATTGGAAATTTCATTTGGAAATATGTTTCTCGATATTCCATAAATTTAAATAATTAATAATATTGCATATGATGGATAAATTTAGAATAATATTATCACAAAATGTAAAATACAGAGTTTGAGATTTGCAATATATGAAATAAATAATTACAGCATTAAAGTGAAAAGATGAAATGTTTCAATTTATTAAAATTATCTCGACAGTTGCAGTTATATTGTACATATTAATTAATGCATTTTAAAAAATAAAAAATTTTAATTTCATTAACTGAAAAAGTAAGTTACGTAGTAAATAATGACTTCTTTTAAATTCAATGTTTAAATTGACATAATGAACAAATAATAGTATATTTGTATCAATTCAACTAATATAATTTTTATATCTATTCATATAATATAAAAAGCAGCCTTGTCTTAAAATTATTTCAGCTTAGATTAAAGAGCAACGTTTTCTTTTTCTTTTTTTTTTCTTTTTTTTCATATCAATTAAACCAAGACAACAGATCAACAGGTTGTTTATGCGATAATTCAACTAGTATAAATTCTTATGATATATTAATCAGCAAGTAAGGAGGCAACAATTTTGCCTTACATTAATTTGATTTGTAAAAGTGAGCAACAACTGTTCGTACTGAGTCCATTGCAAATATAATATAACGATCATACATTTTTTCGTGCATGTAGTGTTAGTAAAATAGATTACGAAAGATGAATTGTTATTATTAGTAGTTCGTCCACTATTTACCATTAGTGCTCGCCTGTATAATCTTCGAGAGAATCTCTCGGATGTTATCATTTGGGCAGAAATTCCGGCGATTGTTGGAGGTTGGGAAAGGTCACGCGATGATCGACCCCTTTGTTCTCACCTAGCAAAGATGCCTCGGGGCTATTTGTGCTAGATTGTAAGAACATTTCGAGAGTGTCAGATGTATGAAAACAATCGAGTCTATAAACATTTCCGAAAATCGTTGTAGCTAATAGTCGTCACACGCAATGCTAACGATGTAACGAGACACAACTCATCGATTGTTATCAAGTCGACCACATGTGGCAGCTTGTACAAGCCAAACGGCGACGCTTGACCAGGGAGCTCCTCTCGGCTAAGTCTAAGAGAAAAGTGAGCCTCCTAATTGAAGGTGCTGCCACTAGAGGCGCCCTTGTCGATGTTGTCGCTGTCAAAGCCTAACTCTTTCTGAAGTCGGAAGAGAGAGGTGCGCATGCTCAGTCGTGCCACCGAGTACGGCGCGTTCCTATTGGAGAAAACTAGGACAGAGGCGCTCCTTGAGTGGGGAATTAAGAGTCAGAGGCCTTAAATGTGGGGACGACACAGTTAAAATATTATATGTACGTGGAGAAGCCAAGGGAGGAGGGAGTGTGTCACTTAACGGTGATAAGGTAATAATCAAGCTTTAAGTGAGCTCACGATACAAAACCCTCCTCTGCTGCAGTTTAATGGTGTTAACGTTATCTCCTTCGTACCGCGAAAGGGCCAGACTAACCAAGACACGCGCTCCCGAACATTTGGAGCGTGAATAATGGTGAACTAATTATCCCAGGATCGGATCAAGGCAACTGTATCACCGCGAGCACACAAAGTCTGTGCGACCTACATTATTGCCAGTCGAACATTTGGTCCTTCGAGCCGGATAGCATACTTTAGTGGAACGAGCAGGATTATAGTGGAAGTTAGTGCATCTCGCAATTGCCTTGTATACATGAAACTTCGAAAAATTAGCAGTTTGCATTTTTATCACTGCATACTATGCATAACATGATACTACACTAGAAGCATCCGAAGATTAACGACCTCCCACTTCTCTACAGTGCAATCCAACATCATCATGGCAACCAGGGATGACATGGAAGGTAAGAGCAGCAAGACTTCTAAGAGATCAGCACTCCGGAGTGCTTCTCCAACACACCCTCCCGCTGAGCTTGAAGTAATGGCGAAAATTCAATGGTCCCGCAATGCATTATTGAGGAAACTGGCTGAGGAACACAAAACATTAGAGTACGACATCTCACCAGATGAAATCTTAGATGCAATTCACACATGGAGGAGCTGCAGACGGCCTTCGCGGATCATGCACGCATGATCGTGGACTGGCCAGCTACTATTCTCAATCACGATTACCTGATGAGAAATGTATATGAGAAAGACAATTCATACGATAAAAGACCCAAACCAAACCCAACCAAAGCACACCCACAAGGAGCCCAACTTCCAAACGTCAATCTTCCCAACTTCTTCGGAAATCAGGAATATTGGTAGGCTTTTCATGATCTCTCTAAGCCACTAGTCTTGGATAACAATGAGACCAATAATGTGGAGAAAATGCATCACCTTCGCACCGATTCCCTTGCTCCAGCTTGGGAACCGTTAACAGCTCCGTATGATAACCAACGTTTGATATTTAAATCATATTTCAGAAAGGCCTTCCCCGATTTCACCAAAATTAAAGGGGAGAAAGAAGAATTAGAAAAACTAGTCAATAGTATGGTAGCAGCGATGGTACTACTAAAAACCATGGGAAATGGCGAAGAACTGTGGAACTATCTAGTTGTATACCTCACCTCTCATCGACTCGATCGTGTCACAAGGGAATTGTGGGAGTCATCGATTAGCTCTTCCACCTCGTAGCCACGCATTGAAAAATTAAAAGAATTTCTAACGTCTCGGATGAGGATGTTGAAAGAGATGGACTCAGAGACGGATAAAGTTAGTGCCGCTGCGCAGCGCCAAGTTAGGCCAGCACAGCTCCGAACCAGGTCAGCTAGGAGAACGTCAAATTCCTACCAGGTATCGGTAAAAAAATTCACAGTCAAGCCAGTGGACAGAATCATTACAATCGGTGAGCGTTGAAGAGACACGATCTGGTAAGAAGCCACGGACCCGGCTTCACTTGCCTGAGAGACCACATAGGTCCCTACAAAAGCTCCATAAAATACAAAAAGTGCTCCAAGGAGCACCACTCGCTACTACATTAGGAAAGCATTGGAGAAAGCCCTCAAGTCAGTATTTCAAAACTATCGTCCAGATGATATGATGGTGCAATCAGGCATCAACCCTCCTGTGCTACAGTTGCAAGCTATCAACGTTAGCTCCCTCATACCACGACAGAGCCAGAGAAACTACCAAGACACGCACTCCCGGATATCCTAATAATGGTGAACTACTCATCCCAGGATTAGATCACTCATACAGACTGCTGTATCACTCTGACTACACAAAGTCTTTGTGACCTAAATTATTGCCTGTCCTTACCAAGATTAACATGACGCTATTATTAATAGCACAAATCACACTCACTAATAAGGAGCGTGTCTCATAATCAGTCACTGACCCTTACAAGATCAACAACAACAACAACAACAACAACAACAACATCTCAAGGAGCATCTGGAGATGACAACTTATTCAACACAAGATGAGCTATAAGAAACTACAAGGACATCACTGAATATAGTGTATTACCCTTTCATAATGTATAAATCCAATAAAAAAAAAATAGTGTGACTGTAAATAAACCATATTTTTCGAAGAAGCGCATACTGCATTTCTAAAGGCCCCTCCACATGACTTCTTCCCAAGCATCGGCTAAGGCGGGCGGTAAATTAAAGCTATCGAAACATTGGCAGTTCGAGTCAAAAAGTCAAACAGTCTCCAACACCCTTTCTTTTCTCTCAACTAATGCTAGGTTGGAACATTAATTTTACTAATTTTAAACACTAATTTTAAATTTTTATCTTTTGCAAGCTACTACTATTAAAAACAATTTAATGGTAATATTTATGAATATTTTATAATAGGGAAAACAATTAGATCTTACTTGATACAACATACGATAAAAATTTCAGTCGTACATTTTATAAGGTGAAAACTTAAATATAAGGTACTTTTTATTATTGTCTAACGTTTAAATATTTATTAATCAATATTTATGAACAAATACAATGCATTGATACATATTTTCTATTATAATTATAAAATAAAAAATTACAATCCCGTAGAATATATAATATAAATGAACGTAGTAATATATATTTTTTATATGTGATTTATAATTAATGTTTTTTTAAGTTCAAGAAAAATATCCAAGAAGCTGAAAATATAAATTTCCATTTTTGTTCAGAATTTATCTTGTAGATGTTCCCTGCCTGGCGATTTTTTTTTTTTTATTTCCCTCTTTTTCGCCTAGCACTACCGATGCATTATAATCTACTTAAATCAAACCACGTGTATGTTCTTCACTTCCTCGTTAAATGTCATAAAGTTTTTTTTTCAACAGAAGTTAAAGTAAAAGAAGTTAAAGGAAATTCATTGGTGTATCTACTTACCAAATTACTAACCTAACAGATCATCGCGATTTCAGACTTTTATATATTTTATAAGTGAAATTTTCAAATATTATTGAATTCAAAGTATTTTCCTATTTTCAGTTTATTTCTTTTCAGTTCCCACATTTTAAAACCCCCCCCCCCCTCTCCCCTCTCCCCTCTCCCCTCTTTATAGCGTTTTACAACCAGGGTTATACTAATTAAAATGTGTTTGTATTCATTACATTGTACAGTATACGTAATGTGAATTTATATTACATCTTCTTACATACAATTTTTGTATCTAAATCATGGAGCTTTAGAAGCAAATGTATATCGAAACAATATTGAAAAGATAATATAAACTCCTCTATCGAACAAGCTCGTTTTATTAAAATTATGTAAATTCGTATTTAAGTGATTTATATTAACAAGCTAATTTCAAAATTGACAATTAAAAAGGCATTGACATAACAGGATTTGAATATTCCTATTAATAACATTACATTGATATTGTAACGAAGTTTATAATAGCACAAATACAAATTTATATTGTTATATTACTATTGCATATTATTAAATATCTTACACATACTATTCATTGATATGGAAAAAAATATCACTTATACCTTTTACGTAAAAAATTTTTTTTTTTTTTACAAAAAAAACTTTTACAACTCTCTCAATATTTCTTTAGCTTTCATTCATAATACTTTATTTGCATTTTATCTGATTATGAGTATTTCCCTAAGTCTCCGTTTTTGTATTTAAATTTTATTTTAAATAACTAATTGCTTTTTCGCTATAATATTCAGGAAAAGGAAAAGTGTTAATGTTTAAATAAACATTTATTGTTTACTATTGTATTTATTTTGATAAATCATATACATTCTCAACGCTTGAGATTAAATAAGTTTTAACGGGAGAATTGTAACAATTATAAGATGGATTACATTTTTATGTTTTTTTTTTTTTTATCATTTTTATATTATTAATTAAACAATTTTTTGATAGTAGCTTTGATAGTTTTTGCTATTAGTTTGACATAAAATCCATTACTACATTTAAATTATTAATATTTGATAAATAAATCATTTAAAAGTATATAAATTTATTTGTGCGTGTATGCGCGCTCGCGCGCGCGTGTGTATGTGTGTGAATCCTTGTAACAAAAATTTAAATAGAAATCTATCAATTACGCTACTTATGATAATATCTTATAAACGATAATGACATCGTATTACATTAAGTACATAATTCAAGGTTTCATAAACGATAAAAAATTAAAAAGTACCTAAAAATAAAGCAAATATTTTTTAAACCAAGATCCTCTCGTAATTTAGCGGTCAGCCGCGAAATAAATAAAAAAATTTCGAAATGCATTTTTATTTTTTTGGGCCACACAATTTTCTGTCAAAGAAATGAGTTAAAAATTGCATGAGGTATGTGTTGAATGTATATATATTTGAAAAACATCTTCCGACATGTGGGATTTGCGCGCTTCCGAGGTGTTTTCTAGAGCGATGATGATAGCTTTTCAAGTATGTATGTACCGCCTGCAGAGACATTAATTCAAATTTTCCGGAATAACGTTGTCGGCCATTGTTTGCTTTGACACAGTCGTCGTTTTCATTCTATATGACATATCGCATTTTTTTTTTTTTTTACTGTTCCTATCCCCTATCACTGTCATTTTTCTTCTCATATTTGCATTCTCTCTTCACATACTCACTCTCTTTTCCTATAGTAACAATTCAATTGTACACATAAAATATTTAATACATGCTATGCAATAAAAACTCGAGTGAGAAAATGAAAATTGATATTTACTCATAATATAATAACGCTCTGCTTATTAGTTAATCTATGCATGTATTTGTAATTAGATTCAAATTATATATTTTTATCTTGGTCATGACAGTTTATTTTATAAATTTAAAGAACATTGTAAGAAATAATTTCTAGAAATTGTAGTTTTTCTCAAGTCCACGAGTATTTTCAAATTAGGTAAAGTTTAATTGTAAAGCAATTGGATTAAATAATAAAAATTTAATTAATATTTATACTTTCACCACTTTGATATATCATAACTATAAATTAACATGAGCATCTCTAACAAACACATATAACAAATATGTACAATATATGTTATTACATAAAAATTAATGTAAAGATCGTTGCATGTTGTGATTAATATACTATTAAATTTGTATATCTTTTCATGTAAAAATGTCATGATTGAAAGTTAAGGAAACTTCATTAGAAATACATATATTTACAAATAATATTAGCAATATGAAATAATTAAATAATTGATTAAATTGATGGATGACAATGAATTATTCGTTAATAATGCATTATCAAGTAAATAAAAAAAAAAAAAAAAAAAAAAAAAAAAAATCAATTATCAACGTACACGATCAATAAATACGTAATAAAAGTCCACGGTAAAGTGAATTATTTATTGAAATTTATAGCTCAGTGTTCATGTTTGTCATTAATATTAACATATATGTAATAAAGTGATAAATGATATTTATTCAAAAAGTAGTTAAGGATGAAGTGTCGTACGGAATTCAACACGTCGACTGTATTTATGAATTTTATTTTTTAATAAAATTTCTGTATGCAATTTATAAATACCATTAACTATATATATATTTTTATTATTATTTATTTATTTTATATATTTATTTATTTATTATTATATATTTATTAACTATATATATAATTTTTATTCAAAAATTTAATTATTTTGAAAATATTCTGTTATAAACTCTAGAATTTAAATATTTAGAGTTTCGAGCTTTATTTGTGATCTCGTCATTAGGAAAAAAAAAGTATTTCGAGAGTACGTCATTATTTTTCAAATAAATTAATTTAGAAATATACTACATGCAGTCGCATATTTTTTTATATGCATGTTTTATTGAAAATTTTTTCGGTTTATTTGAAATTCCTAGTAATCTCCGATTATATAATTATTTAATTTGAATTAAATATGGAGATGAACGCAAGTATTTATAGAATTACGATATACAGTGCAATAATTAGAAATTATTTTAAAGATATTATTGTACGAATTACATGTTGTAAATTAATAACAAAATTCAATACAAATGCATAAATTTAATAGAATAAATAAAATGTTTATGAATAGCATTAAAAACTAATTCATTTTTTGTTACATTTTATAAATATAATAGATGAAATAATCAGATAAAAAGGAGAAAGGTTGACAATTTTAGTAATTATCTTACCTAATCAATCATAGTATTACTTCCATTTTCTCTCGTTTTACAACATTTTGGTAGCGATTTATTTTACAAGAATCAATCATTTATCATAATTATGACAGAGTAATAATAGAGGAAGAGGTGCGAGAAGAGAGGGAGATGGAAAGAGAGTTGAAAAGGACGAGGGCAGTGGTAAACGACGGCAGGGGGAGGTGAGTGGGAGTAAGCGATGGAAGGAGGGTATGTGCCCAAGAAGGACGAAAGGGAATTGTGAAGATGCCTTAGAACTTAGTTTACTGAAACGGAAGACTTGGATTGTAATGAGTTTCCTATTAGATTTGGTTGCAGCAGTCGCTATGACAACCGAATAACAGTAGCAATGATAATTTTAAAACTTTGAATCTTTTCCAGTTTCTTCGTTGTCCTTGTTCTGGTTCTTCAACTGCTGCTACAACTTTATATTTCTTGTTTCGTCTGATCATTTATAATTATCTCTATTCGGGAACTGTTGTAACTAATCATAAGTCTCTAAAAGTCATTACGAATAATGAATAGAATGCATCTTGTAAATTTCAATATATAATCTGATATTAATTCGAGCGACTAATCCATTATCTTTCGTGTTTTATTATAATTTTATGCATCTGTAATCATTCATTTAAGCATATGATATGAAAATAATAAAGTGATCGCTGATGATGTCTTGTTAATGTAAGATTTCATTATTAGAAAATTACTGAATTTGAAACATTGTATACCTAAAGAATGTAATGATGAATTCAAGATTTAACAAACAAACGTAATCCATTGGGTGATTTAGCAAACTTAATATTCTGAATTTAATATTGCAAAGCTAATTGTATATATATATTTTTATATTATAAATACAATTAACTTATAAATTATTAATTTATGACACGTTGACTAATTATATTTCAAAAAAAAAAATAATATAAATTATAAGCTTATAGATAATATATAATTTTTTTATCGTAAAAATTAATTATTTTTTGAAAGAAATTATAATTTTCTGCTTGTAGATAGGCGTTTTTGATTATATAGCATATCCTGTCAGTGGGATCATTATATTCTTACGAGTATACCACATTGTAAGAAATAACTGCGAAACAATGTAAAAAGTGCGAAACCCATACAATTTGATTTTATGCTGTCTTATTGGGAATAGTAGATTATTTTTTTATGTAATAATTCATAACAGAAAAAAAATTTCGTCACTCCTTTTCAATACAAAGTTCAAATCGATAATCTCCAGACAACTGAAACTCGTTCAAGTTTTTGAAAGTACGAGAGGAACAAGGAAAGTAATATTTTATTGGATATTAACTTAAAATTCTTTCACTTATACACACACACACACCTGCAGAGAGAGAGAGAGAGAGAGAGAGAGAGAGAATACACATATACACCTACCTACCTACCTACCTACCTACCTACCTACCTTCACTCACTCACACACACACACACACACACACACACACACACACACAAAGGTGCACGCACGCTTGCACATACACTACTTTCTCTCTGCATTAATGATATAAACAAAATAAATATATCATTCTTTATTTAATGTTCGATATCCAAATGTAGTTATATAAATAGTGATAATGAGAAATATTTTAAGACGTTACGCATGATTATTTTAATCATTTTATGAAATAATTCAAATAGTTTTGATAAAGGCTAATAAAATATTATCTATATATATATATATATATATATTATTTAAATTATTATTTATTATTTATTATTATTTAAATTATATATATATAATTAAAGAATATATAATTTGAATTTCTTTATAGTTCAAAGAATTTGACAATTTCTTTAGTATTTTCATAATAAAGTATACATTTGAGGATAAAATATTATAGATTTGTGTATTATCCAAAAATATTTGCTTTCTAATCCCAAAAATATTAAAAAAATATATATAGATGGGTGTCTTATAAATAAATTTTACCTTAATATATGTAAGATTTAATAGTGAGAAAATTTTTGAACTTTTTCGTTATCGTAGAAGGTTCGATAATGGTGAAATAGATTACTTTTATTGATGGTCCGGTGGTCGCCCCTAAAGATCCATCAACTATCCATAACATCCAAGGGAAGTCAATCACTAACTATAGTTTTGCTAAAGCTAAATTTTGTACATAGCAAAAAGCTCAGAGTGGAAGAAGTAAAAAATCTCAATTAGCATTGGCCAAAACTTTATAGCTTTACATAATATTTATAACTTTGATAAGTTCATCCATTGACCTTTCAATAATATCTTTTAAACCGTTTATCTTTTAAACATATAATAGGCTATGATTATGCATATCCAATAGAAATAATATATTTGGGGGTTGAAATCGGATATAAATATAAATAAATCAGTGTAAATAATAATCTATTCGATTTATATTCATTTAGAATTAGTTTTACAGAGATGAATCATAGGAGATAATTTATTTATTTCTCAATTTATTCATTGTGGCTGGCTATAATTCATAGCCTATACTGTTAATTATGTTATTTTATGCTATTCCATATATAGTATTGCCCATTTGATTTATGTAAAAACTTGTGTAAAAAAAAAAGATCTCCTAATTTCTTTAAATGATAAGTTTTCACATTTCTTCTTCCATTAATATATAACTGATAAAAAAAGTCTTAAAAGTATTGACTTTACCGAGATAAAGTAAGAATGTAATATACCATAAATTTCTGAGAATTTGTAGAGTGATTTGTAAATTTATAAAAGTTGAAGTGACCTATGAACCATGGAAAATAGAATTCAATAAGCGATTTCTTATTAAATTAGTGTCAAGATTAAAAAGTTCTAAAACATGTATTAAATAAATTGTTCCGAAAATATTGCAACATTTCAAAATTAATGTGTTTAAAGATTTACGCAAAACAACATTTCCATTTATCCAGTGCGAAGTTGAGTTTGTAAAAAGCATATCTCCATTTTCAAAATATACCGAGCGTTGCTACCCATGAGACTTGGACTTCGAGTTGAGAACGACGGAAGTTGAAGTGACACGAATCTTGGTGGTATAAGGCTAGTAAGTCGAAATGCGATAGTGTTGATTTCTTTTCTTTCTTTTTTTCAAGCCAATGCTAAAGAATATATTTTTGATAAATATTTTGATCTGTTTTGATTTAATTAAGAAAAATGTTTAATATTCTGTCATTAGCATTCTCGTTCTTATTTATATTTCATAAATTTCTGAACCTCAATGATTATTTATTGCCTATTATGGAGACAAGATGTGGTGGTAAAAAATGTTCAAAATACTTCTCACGCATATAGAATAGAATTGGAAAGGCCCACTATTTCCAAATCAAATAAAAGTTGTATTCTTTCAATCTTCTGAACTTTCAACTGATATAATAATATATGCGTTTTTCATTTTTACATTTTAAAGTTATTTTAGAGAAAATGTTTATTTTATATACATTATTAAATAAATTATATTAAAAAAACTACCAGGCAGATTATTATATCAATATAACTGACAAGTATTTTATTTTTTTTGTAAAGATATTTTTTTATTTCAATTTATATCTCAATCTCGTTTTCTTATATATATATATATATATATATATATATATATATATATCTTTTTATTATATATATAATAAATTATTTATTTAAAAATATAATTTTAATGAAAATAAATATTCTAATTAATAACTTAATTTCCATGTTAATAAATACATAGCAACAGTATTATATACATAAAATAAAATTTTTAAAATAATAAATTTTCTATAAACGAATAATACAATAAGAAACTTTGGATATTATAAATGAAAGGAAAATCAATATTTTACAACGGCAAAATAATAAACTATTTTAAAAGAAACCCATTAATATACGAAACAAGTCTCTCACAGATTACAACAGTTTTATTCATTATAACGAATTTATCTATATTGACTTTCAACGTTAAACTTTATAATTTATTATGTATTGTTACTCAAAACTTTAAGAGGACATAATTGGATAATAATTACAAAAATTTACTGAGAATAACTTTAAAAATTATGAGGAGCTGAAATAATTTCATAAAATTATTCCAAAGTAAAAGATAGAAAAAAAGTGTTTTATCGTGTTTTAAACAATTTTTTGAATAGTTTTTATTTACATTATCTTTTATTTTCTTACACTTCAGCAAACTTCTTCTTCTTTAATTTAATCCGTTGCAGAGATTGATGATCTTTAGCTAGTTCATTTTTAATAATTAATCCTATTTATCTAATGATTCTTTATTTGACATAATATTTTTTACAAATAAAAATAATTTATTTAATTATTAAATATCGAGTTATGTCAATATAGTATAGAAACACAAACGTTATAAATAAATAAAATTTAAATTATCTTTATGCAAGACATTACATTTTATCTGATTACAGCATTTAATAAAAATTCATAATTATTTTATGTCACATTTATTTTTTATTGAATTTAATTATCTTTTCCAACATGATTAATTATTGTTATATACAATCATTTTGTAGTTTTCCTCTAATTTCATAGAATCATATTAAAAAAATTTCCAATTAAATGTGAAGTTTTAAAGAATAAGTAAAAAGAACATAAAATAATATGGAACATTTTTACGTGTCAAATATAATGTGGAAAATGTGATACGTAAATTCTAATAGTGAACATATATATACATATATAATACATATACATACATATATATATATATATATATATATATATATATATATATATACACATATATATTGAAATGTGTATAGTTAATACGAGATGCATCATAAGTATTTTAAAATTATAATGTACTTATTCTTTGTCACTGATTAACTTTGTTATAAAAAAAAAAAGCGATATGTTATAATCTGTATTTTTGAAATATACTTAAACTTCATCGACTTCCCGTTTACTTTCTATGTCTGTAAATAAACTTCGATTTGCGCAATAAAAAAGTATAGAATGAAATAAATGTATATACTTTCAATTAAAATAACTTTGTCAATAACTCTTTTTGAAATAGCAGTTTTTCACATAAAATAAAAAAGAAATAAAAAATAATTTTCGCTACATATAATTGCATTGGGATTATATTTATTTTATTTTAATTCAATTTTCATAAAGACGTTTAATATTTGAAAATTTGAAAATATTAATTAAAATATAATTATTTGTTATTGTGATAAATTAAATGCAATATTTATTAGTTGGAATTACTATTTCTCTTCAGTACAAACTATAATATTTTTCCAATATCTATAAAATTGATTCTCAAAGTTCGCATTTCTTGTTTCAAGGTATGAAAACTACTTTCCACTTAAATTTCTATTTGATATAAATTAAAATAAAGTGATATATACTTTTTTTTTTATTATTAATAAATTTTTGCCATGCCTCAGGCTATGATAAAAATTTCAATAGCATTACTATTACAATAAATTATAAAACTTACAACAAATTATCTTACAATGTTTGTGGTACGCTATATAAAATCTTATAATCATAAGATTTTGTACTTGTAGCTCAATATATTATTAATATTTATATTATTGGAATAGTTTTTTATTTAAAACTTTTCATTTTTCCATACATTAAAAACTTAAGAAAACCTTTGTTTTACTATATTAATTAATTAATTGCAAAATAATAAGAAAATCTAAATTTTCTAACATTAAATTTATGATGTTTGTGTAAGTAAAAATTAGAAGATTACGTATAGAATAGGAGTGAGGAGCTCCAATTTTTTTCATTCTAGAACTTAAATGCATTTGAAAAACCAAATTTTCTATTCCTTCAAATACAAATAGAGCTTAAACGTTTTATATTAATTGTCATTTAGATAAATAATTTAATTGTATAATAAACTTAACATTTTATTTTAGCCAAAAAGATGTAGCAATATATAATAAAAAATCAAATTTTAAATAATATTATTTATCATTATCTGTCTTTAATCTCTTCTCTTATGAACATGAGAAAAACTAAAAGAAAAAATTATAAAATAGATTAATCAAATCTTCTTAAAATATAAAAATTCTACATTATTGGATAATTACAAATTTATTTTTGCCTTAAATATTTATACCATAGAATAATATTTTTCAATTTAATAGATGATGTTTTAATAATAGAAAATGTTGAATGCTGTAAATTATACTAATACTAATATAATTGTAAATAAATGTTGTTTTTTTCTTTTTTAATTTATTAAGTATTCTCGAACTCACCTAAAATGCCAAGTCTGTAATTGACGGTAACAACAACAAGTCCGCCATAACTTGCTAACACACTTCCGTCATATGGATTGCCACTGTTCCATTCGTAGCTTTCACCGTGGAGAAAGACAATTACTGGATAACTTTTACCCCCGTTACTTCGAGTGCCAGCTAGTACAGACAAAATAAATTCGTTTTTTTTTTTTTAGACTACATTAGCAAAGACAGAATTTTTGTTTACGATATAACAAGTAAACAGTTATTTAATATTATATTTTTGTATATTATTTGCTATTAGTTCTACTAAATATGTTGTTAACTTTATAATTTATTAAGGTTTGAGAAGTGGCCGTAAAATTAAAAAAATATGTTGATGCTCGGGATTGAAGCAGTTTAAGCAGAATTTAAAATTGGGAAATTTATAAGCTCTCGGGCACTCGTGTTTGTAAACACGACACAGCGAATTCGGGATTTTTCCTACGCCTTAAATTCTAATATTCGACAATATTTCCGCATAGCAACAGGCATCGGCGCTGTTGCCGGCGTCGCAAGCTACCACGCGATGATTATTAAGAGCAACGCCCCACGCACCGTAGCTCACTGCATTTTTATCTAACATTCAATCAACAGTCATCGTTTATCGAATCCGTTTATCGAATTAGCGTATTTTCTCAATCAATCAGGTATCAGTTATCAATTACGATTACGAAATTTAGCCGCAAGCCCGTCAATCGACCTACATCACGTGCTTGCATTATTAATAGAATCTGCAATCACAAGTTAGTAATTTAACAGTGACGCCATTGGAATTATAATCAATAAAGTGTGCCAGACACGCAGCCAAAACAGCATGCCCTGAAGGTCGTTCATAAGGTACATCCTCCATTTATTATTTGTACAAATTGGTCATCCACGCTCGAATTACGGTTTACATAAAGTCTGCCACGAAGGCTGGAGCAACACGCTCTCTCAGGCCAACCAGGCCGGAGAATGTTCTTTCACCTCTCCAATCCGTTTAATTAAACAATCAAGTGCAGACTACTGTTTCTCAAATAGTCGACTATAACTATCTATTATTAAGTCCTTCCGTCCACGAAGGGACTCTCTAATACTCCCATACTTCCTTCGGAGCATGGTCGACTTACGTAACCACTACCACAGAGACTACAGTATTTTCTCCTTTTAAGTATGCTTACTCTCCCTACGATGCCTTATTGATTACCATTATGATTATCATCAGCATTACCATCTTCACATGCTCATTGATGAGCTTTGTCGACTACTCATGCTGATCCTTACAACATCAGGATAAACTCAATACTCAACATCCACAGTAATATCCATAGCATCAACGACAACGAATGACACGTGTGGAAGCACACTCACTACTGCAATAGAATAATTTTCTCTCTCTCTCTCTCTCTCTCTCTCTCTCTCTCTCTCTCTCTCTTTCTCTTACTCGAAGCTACCAACAAAACTGCAATATTATAATAATTCGTAAACCAGAATAAAACAATATCTTCATTCAAAATATATATTACATAATATTTTCAGACCTTTCACCTTGTGCCTTTTGCCTCCTAATCGCTACGGCGAGAGACTAATCCACTGAACTATTGAGTCGATAGTTCGAGCCACAAAACAAACACTCACGTTCGAATATTTCGTCCTTCGAACCGGATTGTCTCATCGCCAGATAGCAGATTCCAGGAAACAAGCCGGACCTGCAAACATCTGGTCTGCCGGACACAGTGTAAAGCGATACACCCTAGACAACAGGTGATCCTACACTTGGAATCATTGAAGACTTGATTTCAGTGGCAGATCTTCGACCCCCTCTTCGTCAATTCATAAAAAATAAGTGAGATATCAAAAAAGGCCACAATGGATGTCAAGAGCACCAAGACCCCCAAGGCTACCAAATCAGCGAGGGCCCGAACCCTTCGCAGCGCCTCATCCCCACAGATAAACAATGAATTTTGCAATGAAAATAAAAACACTGTACAAAATGTATTCGATGTTCGGGCTTGTTTTACCAAGACCGGTTCGAAGGATACAAATTGATGCCATTGACAACTCAGAGATCACGGGTGTTGTGTGGTATGGTCGATGAAAGGTCACAAGTGGAAGGGATATTATAATAATACAATATAAATATGGCTGATGTATATGCTATTTATTCTGTTATTTGTTGATGTCGAGGGTGACTAGTATTACTATTATTGATTATGGAAATAATTATCGTGGTGGAATAATGTACACGCTCATCTATGCAGCGTGATGGTTGACTGTGAGCGCAGAATGGCGCGAAGTTCGATTCGTCGACACTCGCGCTGTTTGGATGAGCACGTGCGTAATTGAGGTCATGGTTGGTATGTAGCGCTGCACATGTAACTGTTGTTATGAGAGAAAAAATAGTCGTATCGTATCAAGCGTACCTTGTCCTGATATTGGCGTACTGCAATATATTCAGATGGAAGTAAGAGTTTGAAGGGCCTTTACCTCATGAAGGATACTGCTACTTGTTGTGTCTTTTGCGAGCGTTGAACAGCACGCTGTGGATTCTTAAGAGTCATACTTTTCACAAAGATGAGGATAAAGGTCGGCAAGTCCCGCACCAGATAATGCGACTTTGCCGACGAGGTTGGAATTATTCCGCACTGTCTCTCAGGTGAGAGCCTCTTCTTCGTGGTTGATTGTCGAAGACGTATTCTGATTCTTAAGTATACGTAATTATTGTAGTAATATTACTACTTACGAAGACTAATCGTTGACTCATCTCCGGACTCTGATATACGGATTGTTGTCGCTCCCTTTGAACATGTAAAGACGGTTTCTTGAACTGCGTTAGCGGACATACGGGGATATGTCGTCGTTCCTCCAGGACTTGTAACTACTGTTCCCGTGACAGCGTTAATGGACTTCCACTAGACACTTATTTGAATACGAACTGTATCAAGAGTGTACTATATCGAGAGTATTGTATCAAAAGTGACGAATATTGAAAAATGCGCCCCTTAAATACATTTTCTGACCGTGAACTTCACTTGAACCCTTTTCCTTGTTTGTCGTCCAATCAGAGACTTCTCCCCTGCAGAGCGCGGGCAGCGCCTCTTGTTAATTAAAGGCCATAGTTGTCTCTTGGTGTTCATGGCAAGAAGAGCTCTCGTTGCCGCTGACGCATCTGGCGACAGCATGACAACTTGTTGACAGTGGGAGGGGGGAGGTGTCCTCGTAGGTCCGCTCGCAATAATGCTTGAAGTAATTACCGAGCGGAGCGAATTCGTACATATGCCTAACTGAGTGGTTTTTTCCGTGTTTATTGTATTGTTTTTCCAAATGTTTTATGACACTATTGCTAGATATTTGAGAGCAAGAAAGTTTTGAAATCTAAACATAAATTTTACGATGTTGTTTTGCCAGATGTTATATTGCATTGAAAAAAGGTCTCGCAATCTCGAACAAACACAGATTAAGCGCATTGAACTATTACAGACCCTCCCTGAAAAATATGCCACACCTGAACCCGACGTCACATTAGAGAAACTCTCGGTCTCATACTCAGTGGCAGAGGAAATTCACAAGGCCTTTGCCAAGGAACGTGCATACTTGGAGATCATCTGGCCAGATGATCAAGAAAACCACGAATATCTGACATCCGATGCCTTCATGGGGGAAGCAGTTCAATACTAGAGCACGCGAGGAATCATCATTAAGCTTCACCAAAGATGCAAGGTCGAATGCAACGAGCAAAAGGCTTCACCATCTCAAACAAAATCAACCGGGAGCAGATTACCAGTGATAAAACTCCCCAAGTTCTCAGGAAGACAAGAAGACTGGGATCGATTCAGCGATCTGTTCACAACACTCGTCCTGGATAACAATGACATTAGTCAGGAAGACAAGTTACATTACCCCTACACTTCGTTAGACGAGTCAGCGCTGCCACTAATAAAGGGACTCCCATTAACCAACGAATCATTAATGCTAGCATGGGAGCTCCTCAATCAGCAGTACATCCTTAGTTCTGCTAGCAGTACGTCCTTCTTAAACTATTCCCTCTAGTAAAACCGATAAAGGATGACGCGGACAGTTTAGATAACCTGGCCAAAAGATCCGAAGGGGCAATTCAGCACCTCCTATCCTTGAATGTACTGCCAGACTTATGGAATTACATATTAGTACATCAGATTTCACTCCACTTTGACGGCGCTACCGCTGAGCTATGGGAAGCGTCACTTGGGACATCCATCACATACCCTCATTTAGACCAATTAAAAACGTTCCTCACAACGCGAGTGAGGTCTTTAAGACAAGGCAAACATGTTACACTGGTCCCGGTACACTCAACGAGATCCTTGCCGATGCGGTCTTTGTCCTCAAAGAGAAAATTCTCTAACTGCTGCCAAATAAGTGTAAAAAAACCTCTGTCAAGTCGTTCTACAGCACAATCCAAGACAAATTGGTGCTCGTGTTGCCACGAAAACCATATGATTTTCTACTGCGAACAATTTAGAAACATGTCAGTCGTAGATAGAAGAAACCTTGTGGTAGAGCAAGGACTGTGTGTAAACTGTTTACGTCATCACAACGTTGACTCATGCCGCGGACACTATAGATGCAGAAAATGCCATAAACAATATAATACATTGCTACATGAAGCGCTTAAAAACTAAACTTTAAACAATAACACAGCAGCTCACTATTCAGTCTTCAAGCTTCTTTCTACAGTGATCACTCACTGGAGATACACACGTACGTAATTGCTTAACCAATCAGCGATTTGACTATACAATAGTGAAGCACATTTCAGAATCCGCTAATCAAACTTAAACGAATAACGCGATAGTGCTAACTTAATCAAGAGTGAAATTATCGAATCATACTACATATATTAGCGGATTAAACCGACCCTAAGATAGCAGCAGCGGGTCCCCCTTTAGAAAGCTTCGGTGCAACAGCAGCAGTTCTTACGCACCGACACAAAGGCAGGAGCAACCCAGTCTCACTTAGGCAGCAGCGGTACAACAGAGGCGGCTCACACGCATACTACTACAGCGGCACTTCTCGGAAGGGACGGAGTCACTCCTCGCATAATGAAGAATACATATACTCTCCTCAGCACGTAACACTATTGAAGAAACTTCCTCTAACTATTCGCTCGCACCTTCATTCGCACACTTTATGATTATTAACCATTTATTTTAAATTATTATATTTAATAAAGGAAAGAAAGGAAACACTGCATGTAGTATTGAATAATTGCATTGCCCCTTCCACTTGCCAGCAACACCTTCACCCAACGTCTGATCCCCGACACAACATAACCGTGCAAACTCGTCTCCTCATTGATACAGGCTCCGAACTCTCATTCGTTGTCAGAAGTGTCGTCAGAAATCTACACATTCCTAAGAAAGACTCCACCATCCACGTTAATGGAATTGGGGGAGCTCAAACAACCAAAACTGAAGGTGTTGTGTAATTAACTCTTCATTCGATCCAATTCTAATTCTATTGTTACGATACAGGCTCACATCCGCGAGACATTGACCGCAGTAATACTCTCCTCCGAACCCGTGTCGCATAATTGGCCACACCCGAAAGCCCTACCTTTAGCAGATCCAAAGTATTTTGTACCTCGAGCAGTAGACATCATTCTCGGAACTAATATGTATAGACAAATAATCAAGCCTCGAGTCATCACCGGCGTCTCCCCCCATGTGCCAATGGCTTAATTGTCCATCTTTGGATGGCTTGTGTCGGGACCAGTAACTTCCATACGACACTCGATGCTCACAGCATTTCATGTATCCTGGCATGATGACGAAGACACACTGCAAGAGCTACTGACAAAAATTTGGATTCTGGAAGAGGTAGATTCAGGCAACGCTCTCAAGTACACACCAGGAGAACAACAGTGCGAAGAACATTATAAAAATACTTACTCACGCACTTGAAGCGAGAGATAATACATCGTTCGACTTCCGCTCACATCCTCCGCTGACGGTCTTGGAAACACATACAAAACTGCGCGCCGCTTCTTACAGAGCCTGTTGAAAAAATTCTCAAAAACAGAAGAATATCAGCGACAATGCCAATAATTCATGATAGCATTATGAGAATCTTGACCACATGAGACGAGCTTCTCCAGTGTCCAGTTATCCAATCCAATACTACTTACCACATCACGGTTTACTCAAACCTGACAATACTATTACCAAATTAAGATTGCTATTCAATGGTTCCAGCAAGTCGACGTCAGGACTTTCTCGGTTTATCATTTATTATTCTTGCGTGTGACTAACTCTCTAATACTCCCATACTTCCTTCGGAGCATGGTCGACTTACGTAACCACTACCACAGAGACTACAGTATTTTCTCCTTTTAAGTATGCTTACTCTCCCTACGATGCCTTATTGATTACCATTATGATTATCATCAGCATTACCATCTTCACATGCTCATTGATGAGCTTTGTCGACTACTCATGCTGATCCTTACAACATCAGGATAAACTCAATACTCAACATCCACAGTAATATCCATAGCATCAACGACAACGAATGACACGTGTGGAAGCACACTCACTACTGCAATAGAATAATTTTCTCTCTCTCTCTCTCTCTCTCTCTCTCTCTCTCTTTCTCTTACTCGAAGCTACCAACAAAACTGCAATATTATAATAATTCGTAAACCAGAATAAAACAATATCTTCATTCAAAATATATATTACATAATATTTTCAGACCTTTCACCTTGTGCCTTTTGCCTCCTAATCGCTACGGCGAGAGACTAATCCACTGAACTATTGAGTCGATAGTTCGAGCCACAAAACAAACACTCACTTTCGAACAGTAGAAGATGATAAAAGTAATGAAAAATATAGGCTTTTATTAAATAACAAATACCTTAATCCAATATGTATATATATATATATATATATATATATATATATATATATATTCGAAAAAAATATTCTGTAATTATACAGTTTCAGGTTTAATAAAAATAATAAAAATGATAAAAGTTTTTTTATTAAAAGCTACTATTGAATGTAGAATACAAATAAAATTCTATTAATATTTTCATTTTATATACATTTGACAAAGTTCAGCATAAAAATACTGCTAACGTAAAGGGAGCTTTTATTATTTTTAATAAATACAACATTTATTCTTTCGTTAGTATTCTATTATCTCTTATTAAATTTATTTTATTTGTAGATTATATGCGAACAGCCAATTTAAAATAAAGTGTAGCTTAAAACAATATTCCTAGTTTACTGATCGAGCAACGACTTACCAATTTATAAAGAAGACCAAAACAATTTTGACGAATAACAGAGTCGACTGTCGATAATATAAATGAAGAGCTACAATTGTTGGAGAAAACATTCAAGATAAACGAAACAAATAAACCGAACAATACAATGGCCGTGTCTGTTTATAAAAGAAATTTAGAATCTAAGAAAAGATAAGAGAATATGAGCGTGGAAAAGAATTTTCTTCATATTCGATTCTCTTTTCTTGTGTTTCGGACTACATCTTTATTAAAATTGAAAAGCTTTAAAATCGTTCTTTTTACGGCAAATAAACATTATATAATCGTCTATGAAGATTCCTAGAAGTTCAGAAAGTCTTCCATAAATTCATACTAACATCAAAAGTTGCAGAAACGCATTCTGTGGTTATGGGTAAGCAGATAGAATTTTTTTACATTCCCACTAAACTCGAATAGAAATGCATCTACTTTATTTTTAGATAAATTTAGTAACTTCTCCAAACAAAATCCACATTATTCATTGAAACTTATATATATATATATATATATATATATATATAAGAATTAAATAATTAAGCAGACTCTTCGCTTGGCTATGAGTGAAGCGGTGCACTACGGGCATCTTTGCTATTTGACGCAGTTGAATGAGCTATTTAACTAAATTAACTTCACTACTACATGTTACTCAAGCCTTTGTATGGCTTAGAAATACTGAATAAGTATTGAGGCGCATATAAGCAGATAAGGTTAGTTCGTTTTCCTTGGTATAAGGAGAAATTTTCTCGTCCACGTAGATTCCCATTGGTGTCATTTATTATTAATACGTACATGTATGTTCTTATAGTTGAATCGTTAATTTTCCAGTTTAAACGATTATTTACATTTATTACCCAATTTTTACGGTAATTTACGAAGATTAAATATTTTGAACAATGTAAATAAATTGAATTATTTAAAAAATTGATAAAATTAAAAAATTTTATTATTATAATTGTTAAAATTAAATAAAAAAAAAAATATATATATATATATATACATATATATATATATATATATATATATGATATTTTATTAAATATTTTAAATTATTATATATTTGAATTATTTTATTCATTGTTATTAAATTATTAATTTTAAAATTATTGAAATAATGGAGCTCATGCCTTTTTATAACTTTTCAGAAGCTTTATGTAGTATGTATGTATGTATCATACATTTTTATATAATAATTATATACATTGATTAAATATATATATATATATATATATATATATATATATATATATATATATATATATATATATAAATTAATTATATTGTAAGAATAAATAGGGGAAATCGTTGGAAAAATGATCGTAGCACAGAGTACATTCAATATTTAAAATTCTATTATTAATTTATTATGCACGGATTTAATATTTTTTTTCCTTTTTGCTTAACTTTACATTTAATTTTATATTTTGCAATGTGAATTAAATACTTTTTAAAACTAATGATTTTTTTTATCTAAAGAGCATTTCAATCGACAAAAATAATCTATATTATATATTTCAAATTATAAATGCTGCTTTTAATACAATGAATTCTTCGAGCAATTCAAATAAAAAATTACAATTATTCAATAATAGATATAAATTAGATTCGGTATAATATTATTAAATTCTATTTACATGATGACACGAGATTTACGCGATGACAGATTTATTTTTATTCTCAAAACCTATGATGCAGTTTAACGCGATAAAGTAGTTTCATTAAGATTACTTATTATTTTTAACAGTTATTAGATTTTTCAAAATGTAAATTAAACGAATAAAGATTTAATTATTTTTTTTTATATAAAAATCTCTTAATAGATGAAAATGACATAATAACTGTTTTATAAGTCCAGCATTTGATTATCACCAAACAAGTATCTAACTAACTATAGAAACCGCTATTGATGAAAAAAAAATAAAAAGTTCCTTTTAGAATTTTTGCTTGCGTTCGAGCTAAGAAAATAAGTAGCTTTAACATTTACAAAGTATTACATTTTAAACGGATAGAGTAAATGCAACCATAATGACCACCTTGATCCTTTAGTAAGCGACAGTATTTTTTTCTTTAGTTTGACAAAATTTAATATATTTACATTAACACGTCTGTTTAATTACATAAGTTCTATTTGTTTTCCAATAAAAGAGATTTTAACGGTAGTTGAAATTTCTTATAATTCAAAATTTTTCTTTCTATTTTCTATGTTAATTTTTATTATAATTTTACGTTGTAAATAGCGTTTTTAAATTTATATAGAGAAATTGTTATAAGTAAAACAGTTTCTTAATTAATTAAATTTAATAATCTAATGGCTATGCCCATCTTTCCAATTATCTTAATATTTATTAAATTAATTTTATTAAAGTATTTAATAAAAATTTTTTTTTAAATAATATCAATAAAAATATAAACTTATTTATGAAAAATACTATCTATTTTACTCGATCTTTGATTTCTCATGTATTTATGAAAATTTTGTTAGCGTTTATCGAGTACAGATAGTACCTTAAGTAACATCCAATCAGAAAATTATTCATATTAATAAATATTAATATTAATAGACTCATATGGTTTTTTTTTTTTTTTTTTTTACAAGAATATTTATGTTTCTTAATTGTGTAAATTACATGATAAATGTCGCAATTAATATATACATGAATCAACTGCTTGTCATAGTTAAATTAAATTTAGATATATGACATACATTATATACATAATTAAATTATACCTTACCAATTGGATGTACTCACTCAAATACAAACATATAGACACTTATGCATTTATAGGTGACGGCTATCCACAATTCTAAAATTTGATATCATTGCGAAGGCATGTAAAATTGCGTACTGCTTAGAATATTTGAAATAGGTGATAAAATGTGAGTGGATAAAGTAGGACTTTAGTAATCGAATTGGCTGCGCTTGAGACGACGATATGAAGGTGGTGAATTCGGTTGACGTGCAAGGAGAGCGAGGCGTGAGAGCAAGGGTGACGATCCATGAACCGAACCGGTAATTAGTGTAAGGCACGACAAATTACATCTTCAATTGGTAAAATCATTGGGGATATAGTTAATTATACAGTTAAGGATACATTAAGGCAAGCAGGGAACGGAAGAGAAATAACACTGTCAAATGTCTACGATTTGAAATTCCTGCAGTTAAAATTAATGAGTCGATAGGAGTGGTGAAATTAACGTAATTTTGTGCAATATTATTTGTTTATCTATCGAATGGCAAGTATAAAAAATTGGTCTTCGTAATTGCTTTTGTGATAACTGACGAGCTTGATTAAAATATTCTAGGTGTCTTTATTTCGTTGACTTTTTACATATCCATTTACCTTACTAAATAACATTACGATAAATAGAACATAAAAGTTACGTATATCCATATTTTTTATGCAATAAACTATAAAGAAATAAAATAAATACATAATTAATGAATGAAATTGAATATAAAAGCGAATATAATGAAATTAAATTGGAAATTTAGATATTTAATTAGGAGTAATATGTCGGTAATATTTTACCAATTATATCCAGTAAAAAATATTAATAATAATTAAACCTAATAAAAGAGTTTATAAATTAGTTTATTAATATTCTCAAGGGTGGCAATATATATATATATATATATATATATATATATATATGTTAATCAAATATTGATCTTAACGGAATGTAGAGGGAAACACTGACATAAGTGCTTGTACTTTGGTTACAAAGTGTAGAAAGATAAAAGTTTAATGCATGATAAAAATGTTAAAAGCTTTGATAGAAAGAATATCTTTTTTATGGATCTTCTTGTACTAAAAGTAAATGCTAGGAAGTTTATTAATATTTCGGTTCTTACGATGCTCTATAATATTATATCTAATATATATATATATATATATATATATATATATATATATATATATATATATATATTAGATATAATATTATAGAGCATCGTAAGAACCGAAATATTAATAAACTTCCTAGCATTTACTATCTAATATATCTAATATTATCTATTATATAATTAACGAATAACGCATATATCACATTCAAAAATTTTATTCTATTCTATTATATGCGTTTTCTATATTTAAATACAAAGAATATTTAAAATAACAATTAACTTCAAGTGAGTTTATATGCTTCTTTATCAAAGAAATTCTTATGCAGACAATAGATTTTTAATATGTTAAAGTATTTTGTTGGAACTTTTACGTAATGCAATTATCATAAATGAATGCCTTATTATGCTCATAATGTCAGAAACATAAAATAATTTTGCTTTTATAGAACTGAGATATATTATATATTATATATTTAAATAGTTTATAAAGGATACCGTCAAAGTCTCCACCATATATAGAAAATGTTTTTTTTAAATGTGTTTCATTTACATCATTAATTTTTTTGTATAATATTTTAGTGTATTTTTCGTATTTCTCTTGAAAGACTCGCCCACTTGCGCATACGCACATATAGGAGTATACATGTATTATGGAAAATCGGTTTTCTCTCGACTCAACCAACATATACACAAGCTCGCGCATGCGCGGATAGAGACTCGCAATAGTGTTCGATCTGTCATAATTCGTCGGAAAGGCCAGAGATGATAATTGCAAGTCAGAATCTTTTGATAAGCTCCGATTTTGTTTTCGATTAATTAGTCTGTTTATTTGTAATATTGTTGTTAACACAAGACTAATGTTTGAGTTGTAAATTAATATTGGGAGCGTCAGCTGTGATAAAAAAAAAAAAAAAAAGGAAAGAAAGAAATTTTTTTAAATATGCCATAAAATTAAATATGCAGTTAAATTAATTACCACATTCATAAATATAAACATATTTTCTTTTTAATTACTTTAATATAATTTTCAACTATCTGTTCTATTTATTGTATCAAATTACTAATTCAATTAATTCCAAGTTAGATAAAAAATTATGTAATATTAGTTTCAATGTCAAATGAAAAAATTATCTTTTAATTTTGCAATCAACATATATATTAAATTTTGTTATACAATACACAGATTAATATTAATGCAAATGTTGAGAAACTTTTTTTGTACTTTCGCATGATGCTTTCATTTTAATATTTAGCATCTTTTGATTATCTTTACAAATTCTTTTCTGTTTTTATAACTAATTTATATTCCAAATATTTCCTTTTTTTGTTGGGAAGGAATATACTTAATGGAACACTTTTTTTTTTATATTTTGACTTTATTATGTAATATTAGAGTTATATATATATATAAATTGTATACTATTAATTAGAATATATGTTTTAGAATAGTTTAGATGTTTTTGTTACATGTTTTATAATCTGATATAAAAAATATATATATATATATATATATATATATATATGCATTAAAACCAATTTATTTAATAAATAAATTAGTTATTTACAACATACATTATATATATTTATTTTAAAAATGTGTATCAAACAAAACTTAAGCAGATCGTCTATTTTATGAAAAACATTTAGAGTATCTTAAGGTTTTATTATAAACAATAATTTATAAAAGTTTTACAAGATAGATTATTTATATAGGACTAGTATAATACTAATATATTGTTTAAATAGTATTGATTGTTTTGTTTCATTATTTTTTTACTATAAAATGTTACTCAGTATTTTATTTTATATAATAATTATTGTTTATATGTAATTTTTTTTCTCAAAATATTAAACAGTATATAGTTATTTTATGTCGTTTAATTACTGTAAATTTATCATCTGAAAATAATAATAGTGTGATAATTGCAAAGAAAAGTTTGATAAAACAGTACGTGTAAGTTAAATACGAATACAAGTTAAGTATGAAATATAAAACTTTTGTTATTCTTTTGTATTGATATTTTATATGATAAATGAATTAATAATCGAAGAATTTAATGTGTTTGTACATATATTTTACTTACGCAACGTAAAATAGTTTTTATTTATAAATAATGTGTACTATATCTGATACTAATTATACAACAAATAAGTTATTATTATTGAATTAATTGAATAATAACAGGAGAAAGTAGTCTTTATGTGACATTTCGTTGAATATATTATAAGTAAAAATATTCATATGCGTGGAATTCCGCGTTTTTTAAATATTACGTATTATATAAACTATTAAAGACATTGGCATAGAAATATATAAACATATTCAACATTATAGACAAGACTAATGATTTCATATAAATTTACCTTGATTAAAAATGTATTTTTTATCGAAGATATGATAATAAACAGAATTATATAATTTACAAATATTTGGAAAGCATATAAATGAGAATTAAATTTTGTTGTTTGCAATATAATTTGATCGAATCAAAGAAAAACGGTTAAGATAATGATATTTTTTGCAAGCAGTTCATAATTCTATTTAAAATTACGGCTATATAACATCAAAGCGATGGCTATCCATCATTAAAATGCGAACTACTCTTTTGATAAAACGAATTCACTATTAAGTTTATATTGGTTCAAGCTTTGCCTAAAATTTCTTTTGTTATTCCAAAAAGTTGCTTTTATGATATGTTCACTCAGCACCAGATTTCAACTGCTACATTACGTTATTTTTCCCTTGCAATAATCTAGTTTAGAAATGTCGCTGCTTGTAAATATAAGCGGTGGAACAATAACATTAGAATACTTATTAGAAAAATTAAAATATTAAAGTTAAGTACCATCTTAAAATGTATATAAATCAAAAATATTAATATGAAAATGTTTAAAAAAGAATGCTACATATAATATATATATATATATATATATATATATATATATATATATTTTTTTTTTTTTTTATATATTTATATATATATTTTTTTTTTTTTTTTTTGTATGTATTTTCATATATTGTTCGTATTTTTATGTATTTTTGTATATATGCGAAAGAATATCTTATTTGTTAATATCTCAGTTTCAATGTTTATAATTTACACCGCTATTATAATAACTCAAATTGATGCTTATATAACGATTAAAAAGCTTTTTTACTCTTTTCTGAATGAAGTTAAATATCTACAGTTGATATATATTACTAAAAAATTAGTTTCTTATATACAGAAATTTATTCTAGGCTCTACTTAATATTTGTGATATAATAAATTGTATTTGTATATTGTATTTAATTGCATATAATTTGCATATTACATATATATATATATATATATATATATATATAAATATTGTAACAAGTATCAAACAACGGTTACCGTATTTTCTTAATAATTTTTATTATTAGTATAGAATTTTAAAGCGCATCCAAACTATTAGATTTTGATCTGATCTTATTGGTATTTAAGTGAGTCTATCGCTGTTTCATATCATATATTCTATACACTATAACGTATCAAAAAGTTTCGGAATGGAAGAAATTTTTAGTATATGCCCAATCATTGGCCAATACATGACATCAATTATCTCTCTATTCAAGAATATCATCGAGCAATGGCGAAAACATAAGAATTCAATCCTAATGCACTTCTAATAAAATATAGGAATGTAGAGAATAAAAATTATGTTATATATCGATTGATGAGGCGCATAGAATATTATATGGAATATTATATGTAAAAAATGATTTTGTCAGTTTTGTTGAGAGATAGAGAAGGTAACCCTATTTTATGAAATTTGTAAATTTGCTGCATTATAGGCATAAAATAAAATTCAAGAGTATAGAAATTAAATTTTTCGAAACTTTTAAAACATTTAGATTATTTTTATAGAATGTTATCTTTGTATAATAAATAAGAATTTAATTATTTTTTAATAAGAATATATTTTATTTTTGCAATATTATCCTAGAGTAATGTACAGGGTATTGACAATTCAATTTTTTCACTAATATTATAGTGATGAATTATCTGAATAAATCATAAGAAAAGTGGAACAAAATTTGTTAAGGCGGTAATAAAGATTGAGAGAGAGAGAGAGAGAGAGAGAGAGAGAGAGAGAGAGAGAGAGAGAGAGAGAGAGAGAGAGAGAGAGTAAGAGAGAATGGGAATGGATGGAAAATGATGGAAAGAAAAGACAAAGAGCAAATACATAAAACACCGGGACAAAATGTAGTTGAAAGTCTAGTTCTTTTGCATGGAAAGTAGGGAAGTACTTTAAGTACCCTATTCTACGTAAGACGAATCAGTTGTCAGCAAGTGTTCTTCGGATAAAATGTAATTTTCAAAACAATTAAAAACATTATATTGTATTTATTATAGCTAAATCTTTGTATTAATAATTATTTGTTATTTTGTAAATTTTCTATTCTCCATTACACAAACATTTCATAATGTTAGTATCTCGAAATCCTTTTGGATAAGTATATATTCTATAGCTATTTTTTGATAAAACTTTGTAAAGAATTGTAAACAATTCTGTTTGCTTTCTTTAGAAAATTACGGACATTATATTAAATCGAATATTATTATATTCTTAGTTCGAGTAGAATATACGGCTATTAAATCTGGCCATGGTTTGACGTTTTATCAAATAAATTGTATAGGTAGGATCAATCCACAATTTACTATTATATAAATATATATATATATATATTTATACGTCGCGAATTATGATGGAAATCATTTAAATCTATCTATATAGTTTTCCAATTTTTTAGAGAAATAGCTGTATAAGAGTAATAGGCATCAAAGAGAATATATATATATATATATATATATATATATATATATCGACGTCTAGAGTATCGTAAAGGAAGGAATAAGAGAAACATAAAAATAAATCTACTATAAAGGAAAAATATTTTTTAAATATTTGCTTGATGAAACAAGGTAGTTGAGTAAGTAGGTAACCGAGACTCGAGAAAGCTCGACCTATCAAGTAACGAGATTAAAAATAGGCACGGGAAGGAAAGGAGCTGCTTAGTCGACTGAATACGTCAAATAGTAAGAAGAATATAGTAATAGATAACGGAAGACATGATGGAAGTTTTGTACTCGAAGAGTAGCGTGGGATTTCCTTCGCAGGTGTTCTTCGACGATTACGAGCAGTTTCCGTGAACGGACTTGAATCCGATCAGACGAATGATTGGAGGCAAATTTAGTCATGTGCTCTTAACACACCCACCCACCCACCCATCCACCCATGCACACACACGCACACGCACACGCACACGCACACATTATTTTGCATTTGCGCACTTGACTACACAGCATACTTTGCTTTTAGACCGTTTGATACTTTTACTGGAGTTGTTTATCGTTTTTATATTTCAATCTGTAATGTTAAACCAACATCCACTACATCAATACACATTGCCTCGGATAGGATAAAAAATATATTTGTTAATAATAGGAGTGTATTGTGTTTCATTGTACTACCTTGAATGTTTCGTTAAAAAACCTACATATATATATATATATACTTATTAATATGAAAAGATTTAAATAAACAATTAAAATATGGAAAGCTTCTTAGATACCCTTCCTAGAACGGTATTTTGCAAAAAATTATAATGTAATAGATAAATTGTAGATAAAAATTTAAGAGAATGAAGTAAATTTGATAATTTAATGATATAAAAGTGTTTATAAGATTTTCGTGTATTATTGGAGGTCAAATTTTTATACTATGCATTATCAGGAAATTTTTTATTTTCGTTTATATATAACTTGAAGTAATAAAATTAAATAAATATTTCCCTTTCATATCGTTACCAAAAACAAAAAAAAAAGCAGAATAATTAAACTTCGTAATCTTTTTAATTTTCTCATACATCGCAGAAGTTAAAATGTTCGAAATAGAGATACTCGAAGCTATTGTGCTGTCACTTACACCGCAGCAAGAATTTATCCGCAAAGTTAATTTCGCGTGAAACGAATGTCCGAACAAGACAAACAATGTAATTAAGAATTAATGAACAAATAACGATCAGAAGCGAGCTTATGCATGCACAAACATATGTCGACAATTTCAATTCCTGAATCTGAATTTGGATGTAATGAAAGTTGAATAGATGCAACATAATAGGTTACGTTACTTAAAAATTTTCTGATTGAAAATATTAATAGACGTTAATTTAAAAGTAAAATTATAATAATCTATTATCATTTTTTGTGATAAGTTTATTGTGATAAATCACACAGGTGTTCAGTGAGTACTATAAATAAGATATTATAAAGGGGATAATTTAATTTCTATATCGGTTTAACTAAATATTTTTTATTATATTTTGTTCTTCGAATTCTTATCAATTGACTTCTCGATTTGAGATATCCTCGGCTACCTTCGATTACAAAATTAATATTATTAAGAATGCATATGTACTAGTTATATTTTTATATGCTTCGTATAAGCTTTGTAGAATCAATCAGGCTCGTTCTTATATAAAAAAAAATTTTTTTCTTGCATATAAATTCATAATAATATTATATAGAAGTATTTTTAAACTGCCATTTCAGTTATAACCACATAAATAACGATTAAAATTCGTAAAAGTAAACTATCATAAAATTCTTACAAAAGTATATATTTAAAATTCTTTACACACAACAATTTCAATTTACAATATTTTTGCTTTATTTTATATTAATTATAAGTTAAATTTAAATGTAATAACAACGGTCGTTTATTTCAATTTAAGGTAGTAACTTGTTATAGATGCATTTGTAAATCAAATAATTAAATACTTAATTTTCGTATGATTCAATGTTTAAAAATTTATGATTAAAAATTTAATGTTATTTAAATTTCAATCTGTTCGTTAATTAATTATTTATTATCTAAAATTTATTATTAATATAATAATATTACTTTTTTTTTTTAATTTTATTATGGCATCATTGATACCTAATTTATTTATATTATATATTCAATAATATTATTAAAAATTGTAAGTTTCTTATTAATTTATTTCTTTTATTTCTTTAATTTTATAAAATACATACATACATATATATATATAAATTTCAATATTTTTGTTTTAATAAAGTAAGTTAAAATGAGACTTCAGTAGTCCTTATACCTTTCATATAAATGTGTGAAGGTGTAATTTAATATTTATAATTATTTATATTAATTTTGTTTTTGGATATAAGAGGATTGGAAAAAATTTATAAGTTATTTGAAAAAAAAGGATCGCCTATTTGTCCCAAATATTGAACGATTTTTTGAAATGAGATCTTTTAATAACGTAGTTAAGCTTGTTGAAACGACTTTTCTTTCTACATTCTATAACTTATTACAATTATAATTATTTTGAAAGCTAGCTTTTTACCTATAAATGTTATTATTATTACCAATAATAAGCATGAAACTAATTCAATACTTACTAGTATAATTCAGATATAAAAGTTTGAAAATTGAGGATATTTCCATACGAACGTATATATTTTGCAATCAATTTGACTGGATGATGTTAGAGTTTGTTATGAATTTTAATAATTTAGACAAATTATGAGTTTTCCTAGCTCGTATAATTTCTACTCCGATGGTTTCTATTTGCCAAATATTCACGTATTTAGTCTTTGTATTTACATAAATGGCGATAAAAATAATATAAACGCGTAAATTCTATTTTCTTCAGGCCATAAAATACTAGCGTATTTGATGAGAGATTTCATACTTTGTTAAGTACACTATCATTAATTGTTAATTGTATGATTTAAATTGTTATATGAAATGATGTTGATAAATTGAAAGATTTACAGGGTATCTGTTAATATCATACTTATAAATCTTATTTTGCAGTGAATTTTACAAGGGCGCGCAGTCAAGAAATACTGTTATATCAAAGCACATACAAAAGATGCCAAGAAACTTATGATTTGTCGGGTTGATTACAGAATCTTTAAATATGTAAACAAATACGCAAATATTTTGTGTTTCGAAAAAATATCTGTCGTGCGTGTAGTCGGAAGGAAATTTAGAAACACATGAAATCTCACATTAATATTGAGTCGCAATGGGTGAAAGTTAGTGCAGATTACAAATATAATGAAGATTAATATTTTTACTTTTCTTGATGTTCTTCATAAAGTTTAAGATTTGTAAGTATTAAAAAATTTATTAGAGAATTGTAAGTTAGTCGTTGATAAACCAAGTAAAGTATATAAAGCAATCGAATGTCATGTTATCTAATTGTATTTTTATCTATTTTGGTTTTCGAAATTATTAACATTATCAGCGGTATATTTGTTTTAAATAAAAATTACTTTTTTATTTAGTTTTAATTAAAGACATTCTTTCTGCGTACGATAAATTAAATCATATGGTATATACATAACATAATTTAAATGACATGAATCAAATATATTATATGTACTAATAATTCATTTTTATTAATACAATAAACGTACGTTTCATAACAATAAGATAATAGAAATTAAATAAGAAGAAAATGAATGAAAGAAGATAAAAGAATGAAAAGTCATAAATTGATTATTCATGTATTGAATATTTTGTTGAATTATTTGAATGAAAGATGTTAGTACTTGATTTATCATCTGAGTATTAGGATTTTTTTTTTTTTGTTAATTAGAAATTTATTTCTATTTCAGAGAAATACCACATACATATATAGACACACGTACGCGCGCGCGCGCGCATACCCACCCACCCACACACACACACACGCGCGCGCGCGCGCGCACACGCACGCACACATATATAGATAAATTTTTTAAATACATATTATACATTTTTTAAAACATAAGATATATTATAACTTGATAAAATAATAACGTTTGAATATTAGCATACTTTATGCATAAAATGTTTTATTAATTTTGTTCATTGAGTATAAGATTTAAATAGTGAGAAAATATTGAATTATTCACGTATTCTAAGATAACGTTATAATATTTTCTTTCTTTTTTTTGGAAATCGTTTTATAATCATTACATAATAGTATCTATACTAATTAGGAAAATTTCAATATAATGCATTAATAGATATAAAGTTTTATTAGAATTTATTTAAATTGTTTTAAATTTGAAACTTCAAAGAACTTTTATTTTTATAATTAAACATTCTTTAAGTTATATTACGGAATCATAAGTAGTGAAAATTATTTAAATTGTTTTTTATTATTTTAAGCAATTATTACATATCTCTCATTTTATATTTGAATTGTAATTAAATTAATATACGGACAGAATTGTATTGACTGGGTTTTAACGAGTAGATGAGACCCAAATAATATTTGTATTTAACTAATAATATAGTTGATTAGAAGCTTGAATTTATATATTGAATATAATGACGTGGCTAAATGCCTTTAACAATAACCGAATCACTAATTAATAAATATAATTACTATATTTATTACTATTATTATTATATTATATAATATAATATACATTATATATTACTATTATACAATATATTACTATTGTAGTCTTGGAATCGTTTTTTTAAGAATTACGATTGTATTGTTCAACAGTAATATAATGTTCATTATTAAGTATATCGCTTAACGTTATGATATTTATGCATTTTAATCGGGGATTATAATGAAATCAAGTAATAAAAAATAAAAAAAAACACTTGTCTATGAAATAGGTATGCAGATGAATATAGTATGATCAATATAAATGATTGTAGACTCTTAAATTGCAAAATATGAATATAGATCATTATAATAATGATTTGAAAGAATGTCTATATATAGTAGTAAATGATAATTGAAATCGTAATCTGTATTTGTTAATACGGCTAATCCAATCGTTAAGCACTGAGCTGATGGGTCGAAGCAGTAATATACGTACCTTCGTATTATCGAACAAAATTATGTAATACATTATGGGAATTAAAATGTTGCAGTTACACAGCATTTCAAGGGCTATTGTTAGTTTCTTTTTAATTAAAAACTAATGTTACAATTAATACGATTAAAACGAAGTGAAAATTCGAGAGATTAAATGCCAATTTGAAGTTGAAATTTTACACTAAAAATAGTCAAGGTGACAAAATAATAGAGTGAATGAACTTCACATTATGACAAAAAATATAATGATATGAAACAAATGATACACGAACATCTATTTTGTATAATGTGTATGCTTGTTGTATATATAACATTAATTTTCAAGTATTTGAAGTATTTGTGCACGCGTATTGATGCACACAGATCAATTGAGACATTCAAGATGAAACATTCGAGACGATAAAGAAATGTACATATCTTGTTTAGAAATTATTCGATAAGATGTAAGTCAATATTTTTAATAGTTACAAAAATATTGTTTATATTGATTTTTATTGTAAATATTTATGTTGAAATTGACTGGAGTTGACTTTAAAAGCATATTTCGTATAACGTGTAAATATTTAACAACATATGCATTTTCATAATCATCCGTTTCATATTAAATATTTTATTTCACTTATTTCTTATGAATTATATAACTAAAATTTAATAAGTCTTTTATATTAAATTAAGATTCCCTTTTGATATATAAGATTCATTTATATTTTGTTTAATATGTCATTATCAATTATAACTCGTGTTTGAGAAAAAAATATTTATAGTTTTTAAATAGTAATTTTTACGTTCTTCCAGTTATAGTAATTGTGCTTCTTTTATTTATTTGATAATTTGAATTCAATAAAAAATGTACACTTATGGAAAAAATTTATCATAAGATACTGTAATAATAATAATCAGTTGAAGTTCGTTTATAAAAATATTTAATTTTTACGCTGTACCATGTAATAGGTAACATAAAAATATAGTACAATGGTCGAGCAAATCTTAAATTTATATATTATTTATATACATAATTCAAAAATAGATCGTTCCAATTGATATAATGATTAAAATGTTTGTAACGACTTTTTTTTTCATTCTACATAGTCTACGCAGCTCATGTAATTGACGTAATGAAAAGTAGTAAATGCATATGTCAAACTTATTGTGATTATTATTCAACTGATACTACTGTATTTAATTAAATTAAAATAAGGAACATCAGTTTTATAATAAATTATAATATTTTTGAATATTAATTAAAAATTTAGGCTGTATAATTAGTACGTAGGCCATAAACAATCTTATAAATGTACACAATAAAATGGAAAAGAATTAGATTTTTGTTTGTCACATGATTTTAATGGCTGATTATTTCAATTTCATCCATGTTGTTTCAAATTATGTTACTAATACTAATTATACTTTTATTTTAAGTATATAATTTTCTTCATTGTTGTTATTAAGTACATTTTCATTATTTTACTAATGCATTCTTAATTAAAAATTGCTTTTGTTTAAATTCGGAATTGTGAATTTATAAATTTATATATATGTAAATAAAGAACTTTGACATATATTAATAGTTTTATTTTATAAAGTTTTAATTTGTTTTTTATAAGTTATTATATAACGGTGTTCTTCTTATAATATTTATATTTGATATTCTTAATAATGTTGTATGTAAGCAGATTCTGTTAAAAACTGTTTTTGAAGTTTCGTAAATGAAAATTAATATGTGACATTGAAATAAATGCATAAATATTGAAACGATAATGTATATTAGTACAAAGCATATAAAAGAAAATATGATTTAGTCGGGAGTGGGAAGGCTTACTTATCAATTGGATTATTTGTTAATACAGAATAATATATTTATTTATGCATGTTAGATTATATTATAAGTGCTATTATTTTATAAAATATCAATCGACGTTCCACGAATAAAAATATTAGTATCATTTAGATGTATTATCACTATATACAAATTTAATAACAAAAATATATTGATATTATATTTAAATTTTTAATTGGTTCAGACATCTTCATATAGTTTTATGCTCTTGTTGATGATGATCTGTAATAATTATTTAAGAATTATATTATATCATTAAATTATAATAAGCATGTATGTAGACATGTATAATATATGTAATATGTAATAAGAATTTTGTAACATTACATATAATCTACAGCTATTGAAAAGAATAAATTTATTTTCGATATTTCCAATTTCTAATAACGATTGTTTCAATACAGTTTTGCCAACTTAGTTGATATAAGATAAATATAATAAGGGTATGCGATTAAATTTAAAATAGTAGTAGTTTTGTTGAGAAAATGTCAAGTAAAGGGAAAATAAGAGCAAAACAAATGTGACCGGCTGAGTGGAATGTGAACAATAGTCGATTCTCATATATGCAAGTATTGTTTGGCACTATTTTGTTCTTTATTCTTTTTATTTTTATCTTATTCTTTTCATGTTTTGTATAAAGTGTACGTTATATTCTGTAGATTGCTATTTGTTTTTTGTTTATTATTTCTTTTTGACTATATTTCTCTTCTATCTATTCCTATTGAAGAACTTCTTTTCTTTAACATTTTTATTTTTAAGCTTTCTTGAATATTCGTGTCTTTGTCATCTAATATACATATATATATATATCTTTATTGATATTCCCAATTACTTTATTACCTAAGCATTTGAATACTTTATAATCTTTGAACACTATATAAACAATAGCTATTTTTCATTATATTAATTTTATATGACATTAATAGTTTTATATCATATTATTAATTTTTTCATACACACATTTAAGTAATTTAAAATTGTACTTATGTACTTATTAAGAGAATTGGTAAGTATTGAATCATAAATGTATGACTATTTATTAGTGAAATTCAATAAGAATACGACTTATTATAGATTAATACTTAAAATTAAATTTAATTCATATAATGAATATAAATTTGGAATAAATCGCATTATAAGTCTATGTCATATCCGATCAGTATTAAATGTAGGAATTAAAACTTTATTTTTGCATCATTCCTTGCATTAAATTTTTTTATTTAATCAACTAAATTTTCTTTTCTTATGATTTATGTTCTGCACGAAGAACATGATTTTCTTCGATTTATACTTCAATTTACTTAAGATTTAATTAAAGTTTTAAAATATTTTCATTCATTTATTTTGTTCTTTGATTATTATTTCCAATATTTTTAAGCACATATATAAATTCTAAAACTATAAATAAAACTCTAACATGTTTTGTTCTCCGATAACAGGAGAAGATTGTGAGAGTATTATTATTATTATGATATAACTATATTTACATACGCGCGCATGCGCACGCACACACGCGCACATACGCGCGCACACACACACACACACATACACACACATACACACTCATGTCTATAAGTTTATGCTTTATTGTATCCACAAATTTATTTGATTATTATTAATTATAATAGATTCAATAGATTATAAGAACTTATATAATATTTTGTTGCATCATACAATATTTAAACATTTAAAAACTACTTGATTTTATACGATAAATTACGTCGATAAATATTTATTGAATTGCAATTTTATTATTAAATAGTGTTTTTCTTTTAATGAACTTGCATAAAGTCCCATTAATCTGTATTTCAAGCTAGAGGAGCCACCATAATTCAATCAAATTTGAATTTCAAATTGAAATAACGAGTCTCTCCGAGTACGGGTCATCTCGTACCAAAACAGTAATTATAATTTTTACGTATTATTTTCACAAGTACATGGTATGTAAATATTGAGGCTTTTGATTTCACGGCAATATTTCTTCTAAAGTTAGCTTTAATATTAAATCACTGATATCCTAGAAATCAACATTACATTCGTGTTATTTTCAACCAATGTGAAAATATAAAACAAACCGGCCACCAAAATAATAATGTTACTTTCATACTATCTTTAAAGATTCAATTATATTAACAAAGTTAAAAATAAAGATATACATGAACACGTAATGAAAATTTATAAGAAATAAAAATGTGAGAAGTTTGAAAATGAGTTTGAATTGTCAACACCTTTTATTCGAGTTGTTAAGGTGAATTTTTTTATTTGTTTATATTTTTTTGGATCGATAGTTCTGTTGGAGAACAAAGTATACTTTTATGATATCAAACCCAGGACATTAAAAGTGCATCAATATTGATTTCTTATATTTTATTGCATTAAAATCTATTTTCGTTAAGTAAATAAAGAGAAAAAGAAAACAAAAATGTTAAATAATTAACTTTTATATATAAAGAAGTATTTGAACTTATCTAAATAATAAATAATGGTTTTTGATGAAAAAATATGCAATATATTGAAATTTATTATATGAAAATATTATTAATTAGGAAGAATATAAGAATTATTAAATTTTCTTTATAGTAAACTTTTATAACAATAATTTTGAATTCCATATTCTAAATCAGTTTAAAGTATTTCGAAGCACTGTATTGTTTTTAAAATTTGTGTATATACTATTTATTTTAACTTCAGCTTGTTTTCTATTTAATATGACAGTAAGATTTTAATTTATTTATCGCTAGATACAATATTATAAGTTATTCGACTCCAAGAGTATTTTTTCCAAGTGTATTTTTTGGGTGTTTAATGTTAATTTTTTAATATTTTCTTAATCTATTTTAATATTTTTCTAATTTAATTTTTACTCTAATATTACGTCTTTATCGATACACTATAAGAGTCGTAATATTATATTGATAATGCACTGATATTGATTCGTGTAATAATAAGGATTCTTCTGTACATTTATTATTCAACTGCCGATGTAACTAAAAATTCAGTTGATAATAATGGATGGATTAAGACCAAAAAAAAAAAAAAAAAAAAGAAGAAGTTTGATACTTTTTATATTTTAAATTATTTTACATTTTAATAATGCTAATGTCATTAAGTAAAAATTATATTAATAATAGAGTAGTAGCAAAATATTATAAGTATACAAAGTACAGAATAATTAAAAATTTCAATGTTAAATTATTTAGTACTGGAAATAGGAAAGAAAAGGTCAAGCTTGAATAATCAGTATTTCGAGTTTTAAGAGATGATTAAATTGTATTACATTGAATTACGAGTACACTAACTACAACAAAAAAACTTTAAACTTTAAAATGAATATAATTTAGTTTAATAAACCTTAATTATGTCAATATATTTTTCTATTCCATGCGCGTAAGTGAATATTTATATTCATTATTGATTTTTTCTTTCTCACGAGCATTCAGATATGTGCTTTTAATATATCGTAACAGCATTAACGCGAACTTTTATAAATGTATTGTTATACTTTATTCCTCTATTTAGATACGCATTAATTGTAGTAAACTCTATAGTGTTTTGATTTTGTGGAAAAAAGATTAGAACTTTCCATAAATTAATATTGCGTAAGAAATTATAAAGAATCTTTAACGCAATAAGTTATTTTTTTCAATATCGGCAGCAAAGACATTAATTCGAACATAAATATAAATTTAATTTAAATAATATGTTATTGAACGATACTCGATGCAATATTGAAAATCATGCATTTACATAATAATTGACTTCTTTTTATCATTTCAATATATAAATAATGCAAGTATTATTACTAGCTAAATCTCTCTATGCTGGATCATAACTAAAAGTTCATTTGTTCGCCGTCATTACAGTAGCCATTTAATCATCGTATGTATGCATAAGCCTGCATATAATAGATGGATCCTTGTTACCTCGATCATTTGCACGCGGTTGAATCCTTTACACATTCTTTACCGTCTTCGATATAAATGAATAATGCACCATGTCCAGATTATGCATATAGAATTATGATTATACATACGCTAATGTCGATTGGTTAACAGCACACACGGAATTGACGGATTATACAATTGTAATATCTGCTCTACTAATTATGATATAATGCATCTATAACTACACCAGTCTATTGCGAATTCATAAAAAATGATTAAAAGTAGCCTTGAGCTTTTAAATTTTCGATTTATACATTTAATTAGCTCGTTTGTTTACTTATTGAAATTTTTTTTTTCGAGTGATTTTTTTTTTTTTTTTTTTTTTTTTTTTTTAAAAAAAATTTACAAATAAGATCAGATTTGTAATACTAAATTTATGGTGCCCATTAGCTATTACTTGAGAGTTGAAAAAATTAATAAACTGGATAGTGTCGAACTTGGAAGTGTCAATTGTATTACCCATTATTTATGACTTAAATGGATTTGCTTCTTATCGTTATATGGACTTCCTATTTTAAAATAAATAGAAAAAAACAGTTTCTATTTGTTTTACATATTCTGAATATCCATATGAATAAAGACTTTAGTTGTTTTATAAGTAGTTGCATCTTTATTGATTGATAATTAATTTATAAACATACAAATATATTCTAGGCATCATTATAGTTTTGTTAAGTTTAGTCACAAATATAAAAATTTATAAATTTCAGAAATACTTGTTTTAATTTTAAGACAATAATTTTCCTTTCAAAATGTAAGACCATTGATTGCGATTGTTCAATGTTTTAAATGTACAAATTACCATACCGTGTATGCAAATAAATATAAAATTAAACATTTTTTTTATTAAAGTTTCTTAACCTACATATTTGTTTTATTAAGATACTCGAAATTTTTTTTACCTTTTTTATGCAATATCAATCAAAGATAATAATTTTGAAAAACGATATTGGTAATATGACGAATAAATCATGTTATTATAGTTTTCTAAAACTTTAAGCGAACCTGTATATCACTTTCTTCGTCATTTGCTCAAAGTACTTTTTTGAGACGTGAACTGAACGACTGACACGGAAAGTACATGCACGGGTGCTTACAACAGATAAGCTCAGCGATATACATATATATATATATATATATATATATATATAGAGAGAGAGAAAGAGAGAGAGAGAGAGAGAATATACAGTGCAGAGTGCATTTCATATTACTTATAGGATAGGCGAAACTTGCTTGCTCCGAACATCAAACATTGTCAAGTATTTGAACATGATTATTTTATGATTATGTAAAAAAAAAGAATAATATAAGTATATTTACGAAAAATATTCATAATACCGAATAAGATTGGATGCTTCTAAAAAATATGTATATTATTCCATTAAATATTCACTAATAATTAATTCATTAATGTTATTCTAATTGTAGCCATTATAAATTAGCGTTAATTTAATGTCAAAATCAATAAATAGATTTTCTTTTTAGCCAAGAAAAAATGAAATTTGAAAAAGAATGAAAAATTAGTGAAAAACTTAGACATTTTCGTTCTTTGTAAGATAATGAATGATATCTGTGTCATGAATTCTTTCATTTGGATTATTTTTCATTTAAAAATAAAGGTAATATTCTTTCTTTTCTTCCACCTTTAAAAACAAAAGAATCGATTGTGTCAATCAGCAAAGTCATTAAATACTCTTCTCCAGTTATCGATGTAAATAAAACTGAGGAATCTATCCATATCCTATGTTTTTTAAGAATAAGATTTTTTTTTCTTCTCTTTTTAATATTACCTTAATTAAGATCTATTTTTGAAGAATCTTTAGATTAAGCTCCATAAGTGCAATGCAGTCAAATTTGGTGCAAACAGTTTACTCGTTGAAAATCGCACATTGAGAATTAAAATATTTTATTAGTATCTTAAAATTTGCATCGACCTCATTATAAATAATTTTATCAATGACTTTAAAAAATAATATTAGTAAGATTAAACATAAGAATATCATCACAAATAACTAGAAAAGTACTTTACTTTTCTTAATTTTCATCTTTTCATTGTTTAATAACAATTTTTTTATTTTTATTTTTTAATAAAGAACTTTTATAATTTATTTCTTACATTCTTGAGTGCATTAAATTATTATAGTTTATGAGTGTTGTTTTGTTGTATTTTGTGTGTTCAGTAAGTGCTTAAATATAAAATAAAAAAATTCATTGGGCGATTATATTATTGTTATTTTTAATTAAATAATTTTATAACAATGAATATCGCACTTTAATGATTAAAAACTATACTTTACAAAATACATTTTATAATATAATTCTCAATGATGATAAATATTAAAAGAAATAAAAATTTTAACATACATATTTTATAAATATTGCATCTCTTAAACTGTAAATACAATGGTGCATTTAGTTTTTCAATATTAAACTTAAAATTTGTTGCAATTAAATTTTTATTTTTTCAAATTAATTTAATTAATTAAAATTAGTTTAAATAAGTTAATAAGAAATATTTGTACTGGATATATGTATTATTTATGTTAATTAAGACGTATCGAGTTTGCTGTATCGATATTTAAATCTTAAAAATAAATGAATTATTTTATAAAAGTAAAGAGTCGGTATTATTCGTTACTGTGATTAATTTGTATTTATCGCAGCAGTAATTTTCTTTACCTTTAGGATCCATAATCAAGTATGAATGCACCTTTGGGAAATAATAGGTAGTAGTTAACGCAACTATGCATAAGCAATGCATATTTATTATTAGATGAGACAATGGTATGAAATTTCTTTATTTATTTATCTTTCGTTCACACGCATGCGTATTCTTCATAATACTTGTGAATATCTGTCCGAGGTCGTACGTATTACCAATGATTTATATCCCGAGAGTACTTTAAATAATTGCAAAATATTTATAAATGATTAGTTTTCGACATAAGGAATAGAATTTACATATGTACATTGTTTTTATTTTTTTATTTTTTTTATTTTTTTTTTTTTTTAAATTCATTTACTTTTAGGATAATAAAGTTTTAAGCTTAAAAATGATATTTTATTATCTGTATATCTCATATTTTATTTAATATAAAAAAAAATATTATTTAAGAACATTATGAAAAATATATGTTCGTGTGACATTTTTTATATATAAAATTAGGTAAATGTAAATAATAAGAATGACTTACTTATTGATCCGATTACACGTAGAAATATATGTAGGCACATTACACATAATTGGTTATTCAATATTTAACTGCAGATATTTGTAGATATTTATAGTATAGCATAATAGAGCGAGGAGTAGCTCATATCAACTTCAGGATACAGAAGCATAATGTTATGTGTATTCTTTTAATAAAGAGTGGATAAATCGGGTGGAAATATTGGGAAAAAAAAGGAAGTTTAACGAGTAAAAATACTGAATTCATTACTTAAAGAATTTACTATATCGTCTAATATCAATAAGTTCTCAACTTGCATGAAAAAAAAATATAGATAAGAAAGTAAAATGACTATTATTCTATGACTATTATATATAAAATGACTAATACGCCTAAACTATATATTTTATTGCAAGATACATAAAATTAAGTTATACTGTACTGTAAAAAAGTCCTTCTTAAGTTACTTTGTTGATTTTTTTTCACAGTGTACATAAAGTAATTAGTATTTATTTTGCTCGATGCAGCATACTTTAGAAAATAAACACTTGTATAATTGTAGGAGAATTTAATATTCGGTATCATGTTCGACAGATAGGAGAAAGACGTAGATTTTGATGGAAAATGCTTATCCGGATAATTAAGAATTTCTACAAATTTTGAAAAATAAACACTTAACGAAGAGAAACGGTACATTTCAGCGCGCGCACACACACACACACACACACGCGCGCGCGCGCGCACACACACACACACACACACGCACACACACAAATTATATTAACAATACAATATTTTAATTTCTGTTGCAAATTGTTTACGGTTCATTAGAGCAATAATACATGCAAATAAATTATTTATAAAGTTGAATTATTATTTGTTATTCGGTAATATGAGATGAAGATGAAGAAATTAGGTGAAGGTGGACATGCAACTTGTAAGGGATGAAACAACGAGGTCCCGAGTTAGATAAGTAAGAAGATGGGTCGCTGTATAGATAAAGAGTTGGATTAACGGCTATATTTTTTGGCTCGATCGACAAAACATGAATCTTCCAATCAGAAGATAAACTCTATGAATGCTTAAGCTTCTACATATGTGTAGTAGTACTTAGTGCGCATGAGCCCAAGAGCTTATCGTGTATCGTGCAAACTGGGTGCGACCCTCTATATCCTCTTTGGCGAGTACCAGCGCAGATACTACATTGGCAGGATTTACAGTGTCAATGTAGTATTTAATAATTTTATGGTAACTTTTTTCATTTCAAAGTTTTACTTACGAAACTTTTTACTGTTTTATTCGTTGTAATGCATTTATACATATTGAAGTAAAAGTAATTTTAAGTCTTTATAAGAATGTAGCCAATGAATTCCAAATATCCCTAACTTTTTACGACTGATTTTCCTATGCAAATACTTATTCTATAAAGTTTATTTACCTCATATTCCTAAATATATAATTTTTCCTATTATTTGCATTAATTTTTTATTATAATTTTAAGATCTCCATTATCATCAATATACTATTGTTATACTCATTACTTTGTTATTATCTAATTTAAGATTTAAATTATGAAAAAGCAACTCTTTTTTAAAAAAAAAAGTATACAAAATATAATTTTAATCAATTATATAATAGAGAAAGAGAGAGAGAGAGAGAGAGAGAGAGAGAATATAATTCTAACGTACCTATATAAATCACTTAAAGAAAATATATAATAATGTTACTCAATAATAAAATAACATAAAAATGAAATCATGAGCATCAGCAACCAAATGAAGATAATGCAAACGAAATAGATAGCCAATTCAGATATTTTAATTTTTAAATTTAGTTACTTTACACAATTTTTATCCACTATTTTTTTATTCATTATCTGTTTTATTGCAAAAAAAAAAATGTAAAACAGAGCTCGAGTTTTGAAGACATATTCGATACAGATATCATGAGTGTAATCGAGTTTGTCGCGTTTGTGCTCATAACCCTTATAGGAATAATTAATGAGCACAGAGCTATTGTATAGGTAACCGAGAATAGAGAGAGAGAGAGAGAGAGAGAGAGAGAGAGAGAGTAAGAGTGGTTGAAAGAGGCTGAGGATGAGAGAGGGAGGCAAAGACAGATAACGTGATAGATCGTAATGAAATTATTAGAATAGCGTTCGAGAAGTTGGTGTGAGGGTAAATGAAACTTTTAGGAAATAGAACGAGCTATCACTATATAACATGCTAGAAACATTGAAGATATCTCGCTGATAATGAGTATTATAATGAATCTCGAAGGCCATAAAATGAAAAATACGTACGTAAGTAGATGAAACAGCTTTTCACGAGCTGCGAAAAAATTGATGAATATTATGAATCGAATGTTTGATTTCATTTATTTTTTATTTATTCTATAATTAAAATTTTTTTAAAATATTTTATTTTATTTTTTCTACGAGCAACAAGACTGTAGTACGTAAGAGCTAAAATTAAATGGAATATGCCATTTAGTATGATTAATATCTCTCATATACTTTAATGTACATATTTATTTTGTATATAATAACATATCATATACAAATTAAAATAGTAAATTTAAGAAAATAACAATTTATGCAAAATTGCTTATAATGATCGTAGACCGATAAATTTTTATAAAAGTGGGCTAGAGTATAGGCGTGATAATTGTTTTTTTTTTTTTTTTTTTTTTTTTTTTTAAAAAAATTTTTTTTATAATAAAAACTTAAAATATTAAATAATCTTTTATTTATATCTTGTATCAATGCTATTATGTTCTATAACAATGTTATATAATGATAAATGAACTAACAAAATTATTTTCTATAATAATAATTATGTTATTATTTTTCATGCATTTCTTATTCCGCTGATGTCTTGAACAGAATATGTTCCAATCTAACATGCAGGTAATCAAATAATAAAAATTTCATTTATTTCATACTTTTTTTTCTTTATTAATTACAAAATTTAATTTATTTCGTATTATTTAATGAGCAAAATTTTCAAGTGATATTCAATTGTAGGCCAAATTAGAAGAAGAAAAAACTTGCTCGGTCAATAATTTAAACAAGAGAGTGGCAGAAGATAAGAGCTGAAAATAATATTTAATTTATGTACAGAAGATGAAAGTTTGAAGGCTATTATATTGCTTGTTACATTATGTGAAATAACAATCACACGTTATCTTAAACAAAATAGAAAAGTAATTGCAATTCGCGCATTAGCTCAAAGTCGTGCAAAATTTGAATTATTATTTTTGCTCCAATAATAGAAATACAATGGAACAGCTATCAAAATAATAAAATATGAAAATTGTCTTCGATAGTATTAATAGAAAATTCTAACAAGAAATGAAGGTCTGTAATAATGTAATTCCAACATATACATGGGTTTGTAGCTAAATGTACAGGAAAAGAATTTTCATTTTATAACAAGTTATTCTTTGCAGACTAACAAAGACAAAATAAAAATAAGGTTAAACCATTTGTAGCAGATTTTAAATTATAATATTATATATGAACACAAGTACTGGCATGAGTTAGTGGACATTATGCATATAAGCATAATTATGTAGAACAAATGCCGTTATGTCACCAACTGAAGATCCTAGCATTTCATAAGCTTTGCCTGTCACACAATAAGCTCTATCGCCGCTTATACAGAGGCATAGATCCTCGTAGTTAAGGCCACGTGGATAACTTTGCGTAGCCGACGTAAAGTTATAGAACGGACACTTTTTTATCTCGACCAAAGCTTTTCAATCTACACTTGAAACTTAGGGAGCCTAAACTTGTTTGATATACGTCCTCAATGGTAAAATCATTGAACGTATTAACGTTAAAATCAAAAGTTATTTAAAAATGTCCACCTCAATAATATACTCAATAATTTCAATATATTTCTCTTAATACCTACTTTCAGACGATATATTTATTTAATCGAATACGAATTTACACTCACATCTATATAATTCATAATTTTTTTTAATAATTTAATTAAAAAATTACTAGAAATTTATGTGATCTAGTAGTTGGCTTTTTTACATCTGAAAAATTATAATTTTGACGGGAAATAATTGATTATACTCGAATACAGCACACAATAATGAATTTATTTTCTAACTTTACCCATATTATTATTCTTACAATTTTTATATTATTATGTAAATTTCATATTCCCTGATTATATTGGACGTTTAATAATATGTTAGATTCTTAACACTTTTATCCATTAAAATATTACATATTCGATGTTATCGTTGTTCATACTTTAAATCTACAACTCGAAATCGCAATTCTGATACGAATAAAAAATAACAATTCACAAATAAAAACTGAAGTCACGAGTTTCAAATTTTCTTAAAAAATTAAATCTAATTATAAGAGAAATGACAGTGAAATGATCTTAGTGCCAATTTGATTGAAATATTCAATTAAGCTCGGACATCAAATATTATATGGCGCGTAATTTAAGATGTGGGTTCTATCCAATTAAAATGAGCCTTAAAAATAATACTAAATTCTACATTTGATAATCATTATCGACATCGTAAATTGAGCTGCGCGCTATTTAATTTAAATGTGAATCTCTAATTTCTTTTCAACTTACGCACATATTACGAATATTTATACATTTTGTGATACTGTATTTGGATGCATCGATTATTTATAATTTAGAAAAAAAATTTCAATGAAAAAAAAATTCTACTTTAAAATAATGAAATAATTTTAGAGAGATTAAACAATTTTTAAGTGAAATATTTCTATTATATTACATACGTGCATATGTCAATCATTATTCTTAATCTTTGTAATAATAAATCGCCAACATTTGATCGAACTTTTTTTCTTTTTAAACTCATTTAATAGTGCATCCCTATATTCTTTTATTATTTTTTCTGATTATAATTTCTCTCAAGAGGTTTTCAATTTCGCCTTTTTTTTTTTTTTTTTTTTTTTTTTTTTTTTTTTTTTTTTTTTTTTTTTTTTTCCTCTTTGTTACACTTCCATTTTTCAATTAAACTATAAAACTAATTTAGCTTAATACACGTTATTTGATTATCCTGACATAATGAAGTACAGTTTAAAGTTCTTTTGGGTTATTATAATGTAGAGCTCTAGTATTTTTTTTTAATTTCTTTTACTTTAACATTCTTTTAAGTGCTTAATTTGCATAAATTTTTATATTTTGCATTTTTATATATGACGATATATTGATATTGATTACTAACAATTCTGCATTAAAAATTTAAATTAACCTAATTCTGATTACGATTTAATTATTTTTATAAAATTAATAAAAATATTTTTATTTCGAGCAAAATTTTACAATCAATTCTCTTCATTCTATGTTATACATTCAACATATACGTATGTAGAATTTTATTTTGTTTTTTAATTGAATACACATTGTTTTCTATCATTCTTGAAAATGATAGTACGAAAGATATTGAATAAATGTTTGTTAATAAATTTACGTTCATTCCTATATATTATCGGTCACAGCAATATTTTGATTGTAACGTATTATTGTCGATCTGATTGCGTTTTATACTTTTTTTTTATTAATTTTTTTTTTTGTTTTTTTTTTTTTTTTGTTTTATCAAATATATATTTGAATATGTTTTAATTCCTTATTTCAATAATCAATATAGAGTTAGTTTGTTTTGTAATTCATTTGTAATAATTTTCGACGATTATGAATGTATTCATTATAAAAAAGACTTGGTTAGATGATATTTGTTAATTGCAATACTTTTTGCAGCACGGAGAAATGGAAGTTAAGATAGTTATGTTATTTTCTCTGAATTTTCATACTAAGTTTTTTCTCATCTCAATCTCCCTCATTGTTCTTATTCTCCCATTTTCTCATATATTCAATCCCATATAGTCAAGTTAATCTTCAACGCAGATAGCGTCTTCATGAATCGAAAATTCGGCGCTTTGTCTTTACTTAATACCTTTTAAAAGTTAAATGAAGAACATGGCGAATGAATAAAAAGAAAGATAGTATGAATCCTCATTAATTGCCCTTGCTTTTTCCGAATAATCTTATCGAGACATATGTAGCCTACTCAACTCCCTACTTAATTATCAACATCTTAAATAATCGTTAAATTTTTAATTCTTATGAAAGAAGAATCGAAGTATATTTTGAATGACTAAAGTAAATATTATTGTAAAAAAGATTTTTAAATAAACGAACTAAAAATGTTCGAGAAAAAGTAATGCATATAGATAAACTATAAATTTAAAAGTGTAAAGATTATCATAAACAAAACTTCGATATATATTACATAAATTTAATAACTACTGTATGCAAATTCATTATTAAATTAATATTTTTATCAACTAAATTTGTTATAATAATGATAATATAAATAATAAAAAGTGTAATTTAAAATGCTTTTAGAACTTTTAAAATATGTAAAAATGTATAAATTCTTTTAAAAAATACAGATTTATTTTTTCCTATAGAAATATTTTTTCCTACTTTTTTGCAATTCAGTAATTCACTTTAATCTATTCTTCCTTTCACTAAGATATTTAGATATCTGATTATTATTAAATTAGTATTAAATATCTTAATCGAAAAAGTTATTATATTTAAGTATTTATTTAAGTTTTTTTTTTATTATACATATTCGACTAGTCGTTATCTTTTAATATAAAGGAGTATTTTAAATTACATTTTTTTCTCTTACACCATTATACAGCAGTAATTATTGTGATTATAATATCTTAATTCATGAATACAGAACATGTGAATAACAATTTTAGATTCCTTTGACTTGTCAAATTTGTGTTCGCAACTCTGCGTAGACCCAACTCATCTATGATATGACTGGTTATTTCAAGGGATTACGGCTCTCGTTATCGTTATTGTAGCAATAATTTTTAACTTTGTATATTATATATATATAATATTATGAATATACTATTATACATTTCTAGGCATTTGTTACATTTATTTTGTTTTATATTAATAAAAATAAGAGTACGTGGTAAGTAAATCATGCATCCAAAAACTATAGCAATGACTATTATTGGTTCAGTTAGAAAAAACAAATAACATTATATTCCCAAATGTTTATAGTCTATTTACACGAGTCAATTTACCACAAGATTTACCACAACCTGTAATGGCAACAGAATATAACTCAAGTAACATTAAACTGTCGGTTATCGCAAAACTGAAAATAAAATCGTCAAACGTTCATCTTTGTAAGGGAATAATTTTCACCCCATTAATTAAGAGAATAACGGACACCGATACCCACAAGCATCTATAGAAAGATTAATGTAAGTAACGATCATCTTTCTAATAGTATAACCAGCTTAGCTAGAATAACTTGGCTGTAATAGTAATTTATACCATTTACGCCGATGGACGCGACATCTCTTAACTGATATAAGGCGCAGGACAGAACAGGACAGACGAAACATGAACGATATAAAGTAGCAAGAAGATATGGGAAATAGGTAAGATACGTAGTATATAAAAAGAGTGAATGCATAAAGAGTGTGAGAAGAGGCAATGACGAGAATGCCCTGATATAATAAAATAGTAATTAGATAATAGGAAGGGTGCGTGAAGATAAATTGAGAATCTTCTTTGCTACATTGAGGAAGATCGGATTGTTCGAGGATGCTCCATGGCTACGGTTGAAACAATAGTATCACTTCCTCAACATATTAAACATATTAAATTATAGATTCACTGAGGGTTGTTTAATCCCCAGTTTCATGCTTGGAGATTCTGCGTGATATTTCGCCAGCATTGGAGCGCGTAAAAATATTTGGCGTTATGGAGGCCGCGACAAAATTGAAATTGGTAATTCATTTTTTATGGGTCGGTGTAATAAATTCAAAACATCCGAATAAGATTATTCTCTGAAAAGGAAAAAATACAAATCTCTTGTGTTGTATTCAGATCACACGTACGCAATATTCACATAAAATAATGACTAAGATTTTCTTTTCGATGAAACGATCGAATTAAAAAAAACAGTTCGTTTGTGATTGTACGTAAATTGCAACTTATAATCGCATGGAAGAAGATTAAAATCATAATTTATAATTTAAATCATAGTTTATATCATATAATATTGCTATAATAAGATATGATCAAGAATTTTTCGATTTATTTTCCTATATAATTTGTTTCTATGAATATAAGTATTAAGTATAAGTAAAACTTTGATATACAATTTGTAAAAAATCGATGCAAGTTTGATGGGGATTGAAGTATGTATAAACCTCTTGATTCATTCAATTTTATTCGAATAATTCTTATATATAATTTATAAAATATATAGTATTTATAAAGTAGTTCTTTTAAATAAATGTAAATAAATAAATTCAGATCAATGAAATACTAAATAAATGATATAATTTAAAAAATATTTTTTAAAATCATTTTTAAAAAGATTATTTTATTTTACTGAAATTCAGACGAACAATTTATAAATATGATCTATTTTTAATTAATGTCTATGTTTTAACATTAATAATACATTTTTTTAATTATTTTCAATTATAGGGTTTGTAGAGTTTGTAGAGATTGTAAATTGTAGAGTTTGTAAATTAAATGTAATAAATAACTTGTTCAGTATATAATATGGAATATTGTGATATAGTGAATATTTTTCAGAAGAATTAATGATTTTTAAAAGTGAATATTGTAAATTAGCAGTCTAAAACTCTCATTGCTTAAGTTATGTTTGAACAAAGAAAAATTGCATTAATCATTAAGTATACATTATAATAAGATTTTCAGTAGTAAAATGAAAATTATACGAAGCGAAAATGTCAAGTTTGTGCCAGAGTGAAAATAAATGTTAGAGAGAAGGATAAGAGAAAGGAGAAGTTACATGTAAGGGTGTTTCCCGTAATTCAACTACTTTCGGCCAATTATAAAAGCCGCTGACTCGAATGAACTTGTTAGGTAGTCGTTTAAAAGATGAAAATCATTATATGGATCTTTCTCTTGCTTTCCTAGTTTAAAATTCTCTTCCTTTGTAATTTGACTTTTCATCAATTGAGACGAGTAATTTATGGTTATTTCCTTACTCAGATTAAAAGTCATGTGGTTTCCAATATCTCGTTTAATAATAATTAAAAATACCTCAAAAGCTTCATATTACATTTATGAATATTCTTTCAATTGAAAAACATGTTTATTTTATTTATGAATATTTGTTCATAAGTCGTTATTTAGAGATATCACTTTTTGCGTTATTTAAAAATACATGTGCCAAAAATACTCGATGTAACAAAAAAGAAATGTATAAAAAATTTTATATAAATATAAAAACTTTAATTATATTTGCAATTATTGTAATAGTCATTTTTATATTAATCAGCATTAATGAAAATACATTTTTTGTATCGATATATACATATATGTAAATTACAAACAGTTGAATAAATTTGATGGATGTTTAAAGTCTGCTTGCTCCATTCACATGATAATTTTTTATAATTCAAATTTTGGTTTCCTTTTAGATAAATAACTTATTAGGTTGAATTAATAATAAAGTCCGGTATAGTAATCATTTTACTATAATTTATTATAATAATAGAAATTGTTCCAGGAATACAGCTTCACATATTTGCCAAATTACATATATGTGTAATGTATGTTAATGGCACGTGCATAGACTTATATCTCATGAATCAATTTATATAATTAATATAAATATACTATTACTACATTTATACTATTATTTTATTTACTATAATTTAATTATTCGTATTGTTTATAAATAAGGATAAAAAAATATAAAATGTTAATCACAATTTTTCATTTTATTCATAATTTTAATAAAAAAAAATTAATATTATTTAAAAAATTTCCAGCATGAATTATCTATATAATTATATTAAAAAATATTTTTGTATTCCTTTCTCTCGTGAATTATTATACACGTTAATTTATTAATAATTTAAATGTACATTTAAAGTACATGATAAATAATAGAAAAATAATGATGGCGATGCAGTTATGGTGAGAAAGTTTAACCAAGAATCGCTTATAACGAATCCTAATTCGATATTTATATTCATTGATTATTCAAATTATATATATTACATATTAATTATGAAATATTGATGAATAGTGGGAATATTTTTTCAATCGCTATTGCACTCTCTCTCTCTCTCTCTCTCTCTCTCTCTCTCTCTCTCTCATCGCCCGAGTATCTGTTCTATTCCTTCTCCTTTACACTAGACCCGCATTGCCTTCCTTTTACTTCGCTCGATACTCTTCTTGCTATCCACTGAAGATCCATACTTCCGTCTATTCGCATATCTCTTTTATTATTCCTCTCGTATATCCTATAAGTACACACGTAGAATTTCAAATATTTCTTAATTGGGTATGTATTTCATTGTCATTATATTTTTGATATATTAAAGTGATTTATTAAGATTTTTTTTTAATATAACGTGTACGTACAAAGTCAAATATATATGTCTCTGAATGATATCGGGTACATCGTTGCCCTTTTTTTTTTTATTTTTATTTAAAGCCATTTTGATATAAGGAATGCATGATGTGCAAGGGACAAGTTTTTTTGTGAGTATGTAGATATCACGTTTCCACATGTCTTGCTTTTTGCATCACAGTTGAACAGCCTGGACATTATAACTTGGAACGGTTAATACTGGAGATTTTATCCTGCATTGTAAGATAACTTTTGAAAAACTGTCTAGTACCATTTTAGAATTTTAATTCTGTATTAGATTAATATTAAAAAGAAAAATCTTTTATTATTATTATTATTATTATTATTATTATTATTATTATTATTATTATTATTATTATTATTATTATTATTATTATTATTATTATGGTCCATGCTGGATGGAAACACATATTACACCGAAATGAAAGCCCAATTAAACGTATCATTAAAGATGTCTATATGCTAATAAAAATTACTTGCTTGTTGGATAATTGTACAGCTTTTTAAGTTCGAAGTTATCTGCGTAGAACCTAAGAGCTTTACGGGAGACTAAATGAGAAAGGTGACCTAAACATGCTAACTATAAGTATAAATTATTTTACAAAAAGTTGTTAATAAAGTTATTAAAAGTTGATAAATATTTACATGTATGTCCACTTATAAATTTCTATTTTCAAAAAAACTAAATAAGTAAATTGTGTTGTAATAAAATGTATTTTAAAATTTATAATTCAACAATAATAACGTAGAATTTATACTGCACATAAAATTAAACATTTGAAAATGGAAAAACGCATAATGTACAAAACATAAATTTGTTATGTTCCGTGAAATTTTTTGAATTTTGATGATATGCGTTCTAGAAATATAAAAGCACCTACGTATCTAATGATAATATACCTATTAAAATTTATTTTTATTATATATGACTACAACTAGATATGAATGATACATATCTCAGAGCAAATTATTTATGAATAATAATAGGTCAAAATATTTGCAAATGTATATGCTAAGTACGTCATTAAATTACAATAGAATATATTTAATTTTATTCTAACGTTAAATCATTAAAATTGAGTCCATTTTCATTATATGGATAATTTGACACAAATTTTTTTTTTTTTTTAATATTGATAGTTTCGATTATTGTCCAGAAATTATCTTAAAATAATAAATAATAAATGAACTTTCTACTTAAAATCATTCTTAATTACACCAACTTTTCTAAATATAATTATTAATGAATGAGTAATATTGTTTTGTAAGTGAAGCAACATCTTATTAATTTATTACTTTTCGATTTTCATAAATGTGAAATATAATATCTATTAATTTATTCAGATATACTTATAATTTATTAGAACATTCTAAGCTTTTATTCAAAATATAAAAATATATTTATTGAAACCTTTTGGTTCTACAATATAAGACTTTAAAAGGAATAAGGTGAAAGTCTCATTAAGATGAAATTCGACTTGGCGAAAATCTCTTCACGACACTCAATACAAACTATAGTCGACAATTTGTATTCTTCCGACTCTATCTCGGAGATTTTTTTTAGTATAGAAATTTTAATGGCAAAACAATGAAATAAAATTGACCAATTCAGAAAAAATGTTAAATAATGCATGAATTATAAAAAACATATTTATATGAGATAAAAATTATTTATATTTTTCTTCTATTAAATGTAATTTTTATGTTTAGTTTCATATTTTTTGGTTGTAAAATGTTCCTAATACTTTTAATTGCATAAAATTTTGATACTTTGTACATGTACAAAATATTTCAACAATTTATTATCGACAATATTATATTATAATGAAATGAATTTGTTCTAAATTGAATCATACAGCAAAACTAAGAAATTCTAATTAATTTTTGATACTTATTCCTCGTAATTATTGAATATTAATTTATTCAGTTATTTAATAGTAGTTAAATCATTCAATAACAAATATTACTATACAAAATAAATTTCCATTATTTCTTTTATTTTATATTTTTTTCTCGAAATTCGTTTAGTTATGTAAATATAAACATTCATACGGGATCCGAATAGATTAATTTATATATATATATATATATATATATATATATATATGTATAAGCTGATAAATCAAATATTTCCTGGAATGCTTATATATACAAGTATTCAAACATACGTTTTTATAATTTACTAAATTCACTTTAAGATTTATATGCTTATATATATATATATATATATATGTTTATATTTTAGTTAATTTATAATAATTTGATACTTTGTGTCGCACATATGCATATAAAAACGGAATTATGGTTAATCTATCTAGTACTCTGTGTTGTGCGCTTTTTATGTGTATAGGCAGCTAGCTATCTTCTACAAAATTGTTGAGTTATTAATCTATTTTCAACCACTTTCAATCGCAATCCTCTTCATACCAATACACGAAAATAAAAAATTATCATATGTTAAGAAACTTCATTTCAAACCTTCGATTATTAATATGTTAAAAAATTGTCTACTATACGTTTGTTTTTCTTCACTCGTTAAGTAATATTATAGACAATATCAGAATATCTTTCACTGAACGTTCGTGAAAACGAAGAATTAGGTCAATTAACTTTGTTTTGTAAAAAATGCATAGTAGAAAAGATATTTTATATTAATGCATTTATATTTGCATTTTTTAATTAATAATATGGAATATTGTGAAAGTATTTTTTAAAAACTCATCTAAAAAATATTTTACACCACATATCTCTATATGGATTGTAAAATTATAATTGACGTATTCTTCAGATACTTTTTACTATATTATACATTTAAGAAAAGGAAGTTTTATCGAATAAAACTGATCGATTCAACTACGACAATTTATGAGCAAACATTTTTCGAATTTCATAGCATCTACAAATATTTGTCTACTATTTTATATATTTATAAAATATTTACAATAATAAACTTATTTATTAAATAATACTTCCATTAAACAACTCTCTTTAATAAAGTAATTATTTGTAATTGATATTTATACAAACGAAAAATTATTTATATTTAATTAATTTTAAATCAGATATAATTATATATACGAATGTATATAAAATATTAATTAGATATTCGTGTGTATGATCCATCAACAAATACACATATTATCAATTGAATATATTGTCAAAGAAGCATAAGACATGTATATCTTTTGTAAGAAGTAAACGTTATGCTCCGAAAGAGGGAAGGAAGTCGTTAGTATGAGAAGAAGGAATGACGATAGCATGAATAGGACGTCAGGACTGAATAAGTCAATATAACAGACAAGTGATAAGCAGTTGGTAAATTGAAGATAAATCGAAAATGAAAAAAGTAACGACAAAACATAAGATAAACCTGCTCTATTTCAGATCATTTTTTCTCAAATAAGAAATGTAGTGTACAACAAAATATCTTTAAATAAGATTAAATAGTATAAATCATATCAGGGAATTAATTCATTTAAAGTGCAACATGATATTGAATAAAGTGGGTAAGCAATGTTAAAGATATGTGATCTCCGCTGGGCATTAAATATTTTGGAATTAAAGAAAAAAGCCGATATTATTGTAATCAAGAGTAATTGAAATAAATTTATTCAGGTTTAAAGAAAATTTGCTTTTAAAAAAATGAATAAGATAAAAATATATTTTATAGTTCAATACTAGTTAGAATTATGTGGGAGATTTGAATACTTCAGAAAGTTCCTAAAAGTCTTCAAAAAAGATTTTAAGAACTATGAGAAGTAATAAATTTGGAATAGAAAAAAAATCGATAAGACATAGTCTAAATAAAAAGTTGTCGATAAGAGTGAGTGAGAATCTCAGAATTTCGAAAGTCGCGAGTAAGGAGGGATGAGATACGACTCGATTTCAGAAATCACCAAACTCATTCTTGGCACTGTAATAATATATCATGTTGTATTTATTATAGTAGAAATATTTTTAATAATTTAATTTATAATAAACATAGCATTTTTTTAAAAATTGAAAATAATAATCGTTAATAAAATAATAATCGGAAATAATCGTTGAAAATAAATTTTTATATAATAGAAATAGATTATACGAAGTTCTAATACAATAATAATTTAAATATTTTCTTATTAATAATTAGTTGGACATATATTTATATAGAAACATACAATGTTTACTTAACCTGGATACATATTGCCACGCATACTAATATTTAACTTAGACTAATTAAAAAACTGTATGAAAAGATTACTCGATTATTTGTATTTATACAAAATTATATTTTAATTATAGTAAAACCAAGATTCTACCATTTTATAAATTAAATTATTCGATACTCTTTTAAAAATGACTTTTTTCACAACAGATTACGTATTTATAATAAGATGAAATATTAAATTAAAATAATTCTAGTTTAATTGTAAATTAATTAAGTAAAGTTTCACAAAGTCTAATGAGTTTAATGCAGAAATGCTGCTTTAGGAATACAGATTAAAATCAGCCATATTATGTGTAGTATTCGAGTTCAAATTTAATCATTACATGTTGTAATATCTTATATATATCACAATCACAAATATAAATAATTTAGCAAAACCTTTTTGGAATATTTTACCTGGGCTCAGATTGTACAGGAATAGTACAAATAAAGATTAACATTTTCTTTTTTATATTTAATCAGCTTCTATTATTTCCTCACGAACTAAATATGATATATATATATATATATATATATATATATATGTATATATATATCTTAACGTAAATTTGATTATGATGCTCATTATTTTCATCTATTATTATTGATGATTATATGTTGAAGCACTTGTTTATAGATAATCGTCAAGAATTTTAGAAAAACTGATAGGCTTAAAATTATTTATTAAACGGTGTAAATATGGTAAATGGTTATATTACTTTTTATAGAACAAAGTAATTAATGAAAATTTAAATATATATATATATATATATATATATATATATATATATATATATAATCCTTATAAATGTGTTAAAAAAATATTAATAGCTAATGTAATTAAAAAGATAACACAGTTACTTTATATACAATATTTATTGAGTGGTGTCTTGTTAATTTTATCAAGAGATTTTATTAATTTATTTTTCGGTATTGTGAATTCATATAGTTTTAAAAAAAGTTTTTAAAATTTATTTAGTTTCAAAATTATATCGATAAAACGGTAATTTAATAAAATGAAAAGATGTATTAACCATATGCATAGTTTATTGATGTAGTTTATAAAAAAAAGTAAAAAAAAATAACGAAAAAGAAAAATTAGCAGCAACCTCTTAACGTTGGAAAACTGTACAGATTGTTTCTCTCCTTTGCAATATTTTATTCTCTCTCTCACTCGGTTGTGTTTATCTATCTATCTATCCATCTATCTGTCTACGTATTTTCGATTTTGTTTTTTCGCTTCGCTATGTTTGTAAAGTTTTTCACATATAAGTTACCGGTTGGCTAGATATGTTGTTATAGAACTTTAAAGAAGCTGAGATTGTGTGGAAAACGAATTCAGCTACTCTCGGAATACGCGAAAATTTGTCGACGATCACGAATGTATCTAGTTGACTTAGAAAAATTACCTCAGAGATTTTCTCTTGGTTTTTCTTATATTTTCGTTTCGATATAATTTTGTTCGTTTTTCTTATAGTTTGAACTCATAGCAAAGGATATATGTGCGTGCGTGCGTGCGTGAGTGCGTGCGTTCGTGCATGTGTGCGTGTGTGCGTGTGTGTTTTTCGTAATGCATTAAACCAATGAAACCGCAAACTACTAATGAGTTAAAGAAAACGTTAAAAAGCATCTAATAATGTATAATAGAAAGAATTTCTAGAGTAATACAGTCAATAAAGGTATATATAACATATTTAAGTTTGATTTATTGTTAAAAGCACTATTATTTTTGTCTGACTGAACTGTAATATTTCAAAGTCATAGCTAATCGAGCATATGCTTTTATAAATAAAATTTTAATCTGTCAATCATAGATATTGAATGTTCATATGTTGAATAATAATATTTTTTTATAATTATATTTGTGAATTAACGCAATATTATAAAACAAATTGAATTTATTTATCGTTAATTAATGAATAGGATTAATTTGTGAATCATTAATAATTTAAAAATGAAACATTAATTTAAAGATACAATGAGTACAAATTTATTAATGTAATTCAAGTTCATTCGGCTATAAAAAATAAAATTATTTTATATTATTAAGAATATTTCTATAATTATAAAACATATTTATTATTGTTTAGGAAATTAAATTATACATAAATACTAATTTTTTATAATAAATATCTTAATAAATTTTTTAATAATAATGTTATATAGAAAATAGAAAATATATTTTGCATGCAAATATCATTTTCTCGAGCATCAATTATTTATTGTTGATTATTTATGAACAATTAATTAACTATCAAATAAGCTTAGATATGTATAATGTACTTCTTCTTTACCACAACGCCTTTGTATTTTTAACGTATTCACAATATATTACAGTTTACCTACATTATTACATTGCTACTTCTTTTACTATAAATAGTTTGTTTATTATTAATCTTTATTATATCTAGTGCTTTTGTGACGTTTAATTATTTTTTTTATTTTCAGTCAATTCTATTTGTCAATTAAGTGCTAGTTAATATCAACTAATTGGAAAATAATATACAAAAATCAATCGGATCTATCAATCGAAAATAATTTATTTACATACATTTGATAAAATTAATAAATAATTCATTTTTATTCATTTTTAGTCATCAGTACATTCCATTTAAATTGCTATTTTATGTATGCAATAATTTAATATATTTCTAAATAAATTTATTTAATATAATAAATAAATAATAAAGAAACTTAATACAGTTATATAAAAGCCATTCGTTTTCTTGTTTCAATATTAGTGTTATTTAAATATAAATCGTTGCATAAAGATTACGTAAGAAAGAAATCATAAGTATAAATTACAAGTTAGTAAAGGAGATGGAGGCAAAGTGAGAAAGAATACACGGCGACGGAAAGGGAAATAGAAAAAAATAATCAAGTCATTTACTTCAGTGGTTCAGGGATCAAAGGAGATTGAGAGTGAGATGACTAAGAGAAAGAGATGGAGAAGACGAGTCTTCTCTTCGCGATATTGAGATTCTTTACATTTCTCTACGGTAAAAAATGAACTCTCTCACTCGTACGTTTTATCGGAAATCCTTGGATGGTGGCGAAAGAAAAAGGAAGTCTCTTGTCCATTTCTTCATTTACTTTAAGTCACTACTGATACTCGTTTGCTATCTATATTTTTACTTTATATATCATAATAAAAATAGTGGATACATTATTTCAACATTAATATAAAAATAACTAGAAATACAATACGTACAATAAGTTTATACACTTGTTCCATTCTGTTAAAAGACATAGTTATCTTTATCTATGATTGGCCAATACGTTCAAATAATTATGAAGTTTTTATTTCTTATAAATTTATTAGATATTTTTCTTCGAAAATAAGTAAAATTAATTAAATTTACTGAATATCAGAGTAATATATACAATATTTAAACGGCGAAACAGATAATTTATTTTGTTTATAGAAAATGATCGATATATTCAAACTATATTTTTATTATTTGTAAAAAAAAAAAAAAAAAAACAATTATATAATTTAGATAATTAATATTGAACTCGCTTAGTTAAACAAGTTTTCACTTTATGATTCATTAAGATTGATTTCTGTAATAATAAAAAACTATCTACTATACATATTTTATTCAAAATACCTAATGAAATAGATTCTTAAAGTTTTATTCATAAAAATAAAACTTTAACTTTAAAATACTATTTAATATTATTTAATAAGTTAGTATAATTTAGTAAAATCTAAACTATGATAATTTAACAAATATTATTAATGTTGAGGTAAGAATGTTTAAAAGTTTTTTTTTTTTTTTTTCAAATGGTAGTACTTTTTGCAACGATAGAGATTACTTTTTTACAACTTACCCTATTTGTTTAAGGGCGACTGCACTGCTACAAGGGCGACGCTTAAATACAATCAATATAAATACAATTTTTTATTAGTTTTGAGATCTCACAATGAAACTAAAAATTTCTAGCTAAATATTCACTATATACGAATACGTATTTCAAGTACTTTACAGATCGTTATTACGCACATGAAAATGTAAGAAATATCATATTTCTATAGACATACACTCTGGCTTACTGCTTAGGCAGCGTCACAAGATACTTTTCACTTTCTCTGTTTGTCTTTCATTTTCTTCATAGTGCACTATTGCATTTGTATTGCAAGCTTCCCATTTTCTGTTTTATTCCCTTTAATACAGTGTTTATAAGTAGTTAATTATATGCGGTAAATTTAATTATTACTATAGTATTTTTTATAAATATTTATATATAATAGTAGTAATTTTTCTACATTTATGTAAACTCTGTAAATTTTAATCAAACCCTTGAACTTTTAATTTTTAATAAATATTATTTCTCCAGTTAATAAGAAAAATTTTACAGTTATAATCATTTATTAATTGGACATTACAATAAGTTACGGAATTTTCAGTAGGATAATTTTTTTAGTAATAATTTTAATAATAATAGTTTATACGTAAAATCAATTTATAAATTTTATTCAATTCAATTTACATGCATTAAAAATTAAAAATTCACAATTTTCTTGGCTAGATAAATTTCTTTCACTTTTTCAATATATTATATTATATTATATATGATACTATTGTATATAAGGATAATTTTTTTCAATCATATTCAATTTAAATGAATATTGGATTAGAAATACTTCAAATCATATATCCACGTGAATTGATATTTACTGTAAAATTACTATATAAATAATTGTAAGCATATATTTATAAATTTGTCCTTGCTAAGCTGTTTTTATGGCATATCGAATGATGTGTAAACGTTTTACGTTATTCGTACTTCATGGAATTGACACTTAACATATTTAAATGGAGAAATCTTTAAACATATCGATTTTAAAACAATGCGAACATTTTTTAATTTATATCATATAGTTGAAAGTAGATTACTAATTCTTTTCATAATTATGCAATTATAAAAATCAAATATTTAGGTTACAAAGTTTCTGTCACAAAAATTCAAAATTAATTGTAACTGGAATCACTATCATCATAAATTGAGTAACTTTAGCATAATAATATGGTCCGTATATAAGAGAATGTTTATCTAATTAAATATATATTGTAATGTTTTCTTAACTTAATTTTCACCGATAAATAGAACTAAAAATACAATCCAATATTAGATAGATGCAGAAGCTAGTTTAAATAAAAAATTATGATAAAATATCACGGGGGATCAAAAAACTTCAACTAGAAGTTCAGGCCGAGTATGAAAGGATGTTAAAAGAATTCGCGCATAGAAAAAGTAAATGAGTAGATATAAAAAGAATGAAGTATTACTGGAAAAGAAAAAAAAAGTAGAAAATATTGAATAAATCATAATGTTATTTTATAGAAGATTTGAGGATTCGTTTTTTTTTTTTTTGAAATTTCGTTTTTATATGAATTTATTAATATAATGTATTATATAGATTTCCCTATACTTCTTTATATTGAATCTTTTATGATGAAAGTATAAATGTTGTAAGAAGATATATTCTTCTTCTTATTCTATATGTCTTTTTTCTAAATTGCTTGTAATATTTAAACTTGCAGTTCCATATTTTATTGGTAATTGCATGATATATATATATATATATTTTTTTTTTATCATAACTGATGTAATCGAATCATATTTATTAATTTGCTATAATATTTAAACATTATTGCCTTAGAAATCTATATATAAGTACTGTTTTGAGCTTTGTCCTTATTCATTTACTATTAATAATAAATTATACTTTGTAAATGTTTATATTACGCTTATAATACATAATTACGTAATAATAGAATATATTTAATAAAATTAATAAAAACTGTATGGAAGAAATATATATAATGAGAAAATAATTATTAAATACTATAGACACGAAGTTGGGAAGTTGGGCTATATTATAGTAAAAAAGTGATTGGGAAATATCGAATTGTGATTTAAATTTTATCTATTAGTAATAGTAATTCTGTAGGTTTTATAAATAGGCTGTCGTTGTTTTTTTTTTTTTTTTTTTTTTTTTAATGAAACATTTATCAAAGACGATCATGCATATTATTATAAAGAATTTAATATTTTATTTCTTGAATCAAATGTAAATCTAGCAACGCTAGAACATATGTTTACTAACCGCGAAATATCGACATATTAAACTAAGACAAGCATACAAGAAAATAAGAGTTAGAGAGAGAAATGAATTAATATAAAAACATTTTAATCGGTTACATCATGCTTCAGTAGTTACCAAAAAAGTATTAAAAAACTTTTGGCAACTTGCCAGTATATTGTATAACTTCTCGCAAACTTGAATATTTTGAATTCCTATATTCTTCAATATTTTTCTATTTATGAATGCTTTATTTACTATATATTAAAATATTTATTCAATATTTATTAAATATATTGATAAATTAAAAAAAAAATACTTTCTAATACCAATTTTCAACAAATTTGTTGAAATTTCGTAAGCTTATCAAATTAAATTACTTATTTATGAAAAATATTATAGAAATTAATCTATATTGTAAACACTCTGGGCAAAATCTCTTATTTATTAATTAATATATTTTCAATAATACTCGATATATTTTTATGATACTAATGAGGCAGAGTTTATTTAGAAAGTTTACATTCTTATGGATAGTATCGATAGTATTTAAAAATCATGTTATAAACTTATCTCATACTAAATACCAAATCTTCAAGTCATTTTTAGCTACATACTAGTTATATAATATACTAGTAATTATATAATTTTTTAAATCTTTGGGACGGATTTAGAAAGAAATACATTAATTGTTTTTTTTAAATCATTACACAGTAATTTTTATAAAATTTATATAATAATATATTTTTTATTGATGTAAGATGATTGCAAATAAATTTAATGTAATATTGCAATATAATAAGAAAAAGCTCATATATTTGTATTATAAATATATTAATTAAATAGTGCCAATAGGATTTGTTTCATTAATGAATAAGATATTACGTTTTTAATTTCATTATATTTTAAACAATTAATAGTCATCAAACAGCTTAGAGTATATGTATCTTTGTTAAAGATGTCATTTCAATATTAGTAATTTTAAAATTTATAAACACCTATATATTTTACATATATATATATATATATATATATATATATATATATATAATAACAATAATTGATTTTCAAAATGTACTTATTAACTTTTTATTTTACAGCTGTGTCATTCCTGTCTCCATTAATTACTGAGATTTCATACAAAGGAAAAGTTCGGTTCTGCATTCCTTCATTCATTCAAAATTTAACGAAGTGGAAAGTGCATTGGATTATAATTTTTTATGGTTTTACCTTTTGAATATAATAGAAAATTAAAAATAAATATAAATGTGGTTAATATATTATATCTGCTTATTGTTGAATGATAATATGTAAAAATTGAGAAATAAGGAGTTACAGAAACATTTCGTTTCTCAGTTCATTAGAATTTTGCTCGGTTAATTGGCAATTAAGTAAGGATTGTCATTGACTCAAATATATAAATAAATGAGAACAATTGCATATATAAAAATACAAAGTTGAGTGGCACAAATTGACAGCAGAAGATTGTGGGATTTGACGAATCATTTTACAACTCCACATCGGATTAGAATGCATTCCATAATTATATTTATCTGATATTTGCAAAAAAAAAAAAAAAAAACAAAAAAAAAACAAGATGGTATTAATTAGCGACTGCACAAATATAATATTAATTAACAAATGAAACAGATATTCATTTATAGATTAATAATATAATTATTAAATATCAAACGTTCGTTCGCTGTTATTACATAAGGACTTATGATAAATAAAGTTTTGACACAAACATATTATTCTAGAATAGAATAAAAAGTTTTATATTTCATATATAATGATTAAAATTCTTAATGCAAATATTCTATTAAAACTATTCTAACAAGCTTGTAGAATATGTTATTTCATATAATTATTATAATTTTAATATATATTAGTTGTTTTGTTAAATAATGTAAATTAAAATTATAAGCTACAGCATAAATCTTCCTATATCAACTCTTTTCACAGGCATTTTTCTTTTTTGTTCATAATAATTTATATCCTGAAAAAATGGAAATAATAATGTTTTAGAGAATTAAAATAACTTTGAATTTTAAAAATGTGAATAAAAATTTTCTTTTGTAAATTATGTTCGTTGTATTCCGCAATGCCGCTAATGAAAAAAATTCTTATGCGTCGTTTAACATATATAATATAAATATTTTAATTTAAAAAATATACTTTATAATTATTATAAAATTATTTTTTGTTCGACAAGCCATTCTTTCACTTAAATTTCACTTACTAAAGTACGAATTTTTTTCTCGACTTATTAAATATTTCTTAGATAGGAAGGAAGTTGCCAAGAAATAAGCTTGATTTTATAACTACAATGAATAAATATTAATTTAGTTTAATTTAAAATAAATACGATAAAAGAGAAAAATGAAAAATTATTCACTCAGTATATTTCATTGAAAAGATTGGCTTTTGTTTCACGTTTATACAAAATTTAACAAAAATAAATTATTTAAAAAGATAGAGTACGATGGAATTTCTTTTAATAATTTCTCGATATTTTTACCAATATAATATTATAAATACTATTTGCTATTTTATCTGTAACCATTAATAAATTTAATAAATGAAAGTTATTTTTATAATTTTGCTCTTAATTAAATATCTTATATTCAAATATCTCGTAATAAAGAAAATAGTAATAGTGTTCTACTTAAATTCCAAATAAAGTATTTTATAATGAAACATTAATGTTAATTCTAATATTTACTAGTTTTTGTTAAATTTTTAATTATATGAAACAAAATAAAATATATTAAAATAATATACTTATATATAATTTAGGCGAATAAGATATTGTTCCTCGAATACAAGATTTCTGAAGATATTGTTGTTTTTTTTCGCATCCTTTAGTTTATTATATTGGAAGTACGATTTCTTATTTAGGTATTGGATAATTTAAAGCGATTAAAAAAAAAAATCAATAAGATCTTTGTAAAATCGAGGGATTAGATAAAATATTTGAAATATGTAGCTATAATTAAGAACGTCATTGCTCCTACGGGAAACGACGATAATAAGGTGATAAGACGGAATAAGTCTTTAGTTGAAGTAAGGGTTGGCTTTCAATTTAAGAATATATAACAAGAAATGTCTCAAGAATTAAGAAAATGTCTCAAGAACTTTTGCTACTATAACATGGCAAAGTAACGGCGATCTTTTATTAAAACGGGCATGTAACACGAGATTGCATGACGACTAAAGATATTTGAAGTTTTGTAGAATTCTCCGGGTAACCGACATAACCACCATTCTGGCAGATAGAAATGTTGGGGTACGATGTGACCAAATAAATGTCTGTACCATCATTTGACACGTTGAAAGCCGTAGTTTCAGGAAGCTTGCTCGAATAATAATTTAGCTTCATAATTCTGACGAAAGACCGGAAACAAGGATATCTTGGTGACATGGTTTTAGTTGGGAAGTAGACGACAGACTATCAAGAAGGATCGATCTTGATCCTAGTGACATACGATTATTTATAGTCCTCGAGCCTTACCGATAATGCACAATTGGAGCAAAATGACTGGTTAGGAATTACTATGTTGCCAATACAATGCTCAGCGCTATAAAAAAAAAAAAAAAAAATTGAGCGAACTCTCCGTACAATGTGACCGATGAGCCACCACCGGAAGTTAATTTACTAAATGTACTAATTCATTTACTACATTTTTCCACTCTTTCTAATTGAATAGTAATTCGTAGAACCCTTCTATATTGTTTTCATTATATACTTACTTTATAATATTTACTTGGTAAGCTGTACATATAATTTAATTATAGTGTGTAGAAATTAGCCACATATGTATATATATTATTTTAATGTTAAACTAATTTGACTGTGTGTTAGTTTAATTTTTGAATGTCAGTTTTCCAGTTTACGAAATCTGTTTATTTATATAACTGTAATACTTCTGCAGCGGGTTTTCCCACTGACCTCAATGAATCGAACTCGAACCAGGGCGATACATTTACACCAAATATTTAATTTTAATATTATTAAGCATTTTATTCTTCGTAAGTTTAATTTAATTTATCATCGGATGAAATCCATTTGCGAGTGTGGAAATACCATTGGATAGCTTTCTTAGTATGGCTTACATGAAGAGACGAAGGCGAAGATCGACTGATGGTTGTTAATATCTTCAAGTTTGCACTCAAATGCGACTTCTAAAGCCGCGCGTTTGCCTTCCCTTCTATGAAAATTTTCTTATACATAGATCCTTGCTTCCGCTGGCGGCTTGCTCAGGAATTTTAGCCGATACGAAAGTTCTACAAATTGGCAATTTCGATTATCCTACCATTATCGTGGTGCATTGAGCCTGTGTCTGGACATCATCGAAGGAGTTCGAAGTTTACGGTGGATTTTACTTTCATTTGTCAAGTACTTAACACTTATTCGTTCACATTCAAAATCTATCGAAGCCATATTTACCTCAGGCTTATACATTTCTACAATGTATCGGCAGATTATCTCAGATGTTGTGTATACATTAACGCATCACCAAAAATTTGTCAAATTTCATATTCGTAGTCATCTTATGATGACTTATCTATGAATATAAATCCTCAAAATACAAAATGATTTATAAAAAATATAAAATTGTGTTTTATGGTTGAGAAGATTTTGATGATATATTTACTAAAATATGTATGAGTATGTATTTGTATGCAGGCGTAAGTATTATCAACATAGATATTCAGGAAAAATTAATAATTAATTTATTTTTATTAATTTGGTTAAAAAAAAAAATTATGATACATTTGATTTAGTGATATTAAATTATCTTTAAAGAAAAGTATTTCACTTTATATAATTTAGTATCAATATTTTCATTACTATACTAATATATTTAATAAAATTCACATAGATGAATAAAAGCAATTGAAAAAAAAACGATAAAAATATGAAAAAAAGAGAAAAAGAAATAAGAAAACGTACTCAAATATACATTCAAAAACCAACAGAATTGTTCATTTAATTATTTATTATTAATAACTTTATAGAACGTTATTATTCATATTTTTCTTTCTTTCTTTATGTACTTGTTTTATTTAGGGTTTATTTGGTACATAAATCATACGTATGTGTACATAGAGCAATGCAAATACATCGTATTATAACGTATATGTAGATGTGGAAAAAATTATTTTAGTACAGAATTCGAAATGAGTATATTAAATGAATAAATATCGTGAATAGGCGTGACGAACAATGTTTAATGAAAATAAATTATAATGTAAATGTATAAATATATTCTTTTCTGGATATCCTCTCGCTTCTTGTTATGAATTTAATCTACATTATTTTAGAAATCGATTTAAATTTAGATTTAATTAAAAATGTTTAATTAAAAATTTAATTAAAAATATTTAATTATATATTATATATATATATATATATAAATAATAATAAAATTAAAAATAATAAAACAAAAAAAAACAAAAAATAAAAAAAAAATTTAATTAAAAATTTAAAATAAAACGTGGATAGATTTTGTACATGAAACATAAAAACATTTTATTACACATAGATATTCATAATTGTTCCGTTGCTTTAATTTTTTTTCAACATAATAAACGTTTCAATACATATTTGTAAAAAATAACATTAAAATGATAATAATATTATTTTATAAGTTTAATACTAAAATATATTTACAATTTTAACTAATTTTTTAAACTATTAATATCATCTGAAAATGTTTTGTATTTAAATTTTATGTAGTTTCGTCGATATATTCATCGATCAATTTTCAACTTTTTAATCATTTTTAATTTAATATTTCTACACTATTGTTCGTCAATTAAAGTATTTATTGAAAATTAGAATATAATTGATAATAAGGGTACAATATTAAAAAAAAATATTAATATTAAAAATATATATATTCTGTTAGGAAATTTTAGAAACAAGTTAAAGTCCTGAAAATTAAAATTGGACAAGTGTACTGATAATTTTTTAAAATATTCGATAAGTAATATTTGATAAGTTCATAATAATGAATTAGCATCGAATAATCTAAAGTATAAATATATCTGTAAATGAAAATATATCAATGCAGTGATAAGTGATAAATAATGTTTTCTTGTTCAATTATTGATCGAATTTGACATAATTGACATAATATAATTTGCAATATTATATTATTTAAATGTAAATAATACGTTTCCCAAATATTATTCATATTATAATTAAATTTTCATCTCGGCCAAAGCTTCTGAACATAGCTTGACATTGAGAGAGAGAGAGAGAGAGAGAGAGAGAGAGAGAGAGAGAGAGCAACTAAAATCATTCGATAGTCCAATAATGGAAGCCGACCGACCAACAATCGACACCGAAGTTAAGAAGTAATTACATTATGCATTATATGAAATTTATAAACCACGTGCACTGCATTATTAATTATTGGATATATATTGTATATAATAACGAGTAAACAACTAAAGAATTAATATTTTATAATAATCTCCTACTGACATATACTAATAATATAATTTTCTTAATATAATATTATATTATATTATTACATTTAAATCAATTAATTAAATAAATTAAATAAATAAATATATTTCTATACTATATTCTATATATATATATATATATATATATATATATAATATAATATATATATTATAATATAACATTATATTAATTTTTAATTGTAAATAATATTAAATTTTTATATTGTTAACTACAGTTTTCATATTGTTATATAAATTCAATAAAAATCAAAAGTTGTTTTGCAAACTATCAAATACAATATTATAGTGGCTTCAAAAATTATAAAAAATGAAGAATATTAAGAATGAGTAAGAATGGAATAAGAAAAAAGATTTTTTGAAGGCCGATAGATTTTTCGAATGCATTGCTTTAAGATATATAAGACATGTGAAACTATATCTCACTAGTTCAATATTAAAAAAAATATTATTAGGAGGTAGAAAACCAAATCAAACGATAGAGGAGTTAAAATAGTACAGAATGAGAGAGTCAGTGAGGGAAGAGAGAGAGAGAGAGAGAGAGAGAGAAACAGTTAGGATAGTTTTCCCAAGAACTAAGCAAATGAAATTTGCTTTTTTCTTTTTAAGTCTCATAACGGTAATTTACTGATGCAGTATACGATTAAAGAAAATCTAGAGTAAAAGTTTAATATATAGTTTAGTTAATTTAGCTTATCGTTGTTATTTTCATTCGTTTATAATTAGATACGATATAAACGCTATATATTAAATAGAAATCTGATAAATAAGCCAAAATTTGTTTTAATGTGAGTTTATGGTCATACATAGATTTTTATAGAAAATTATTTATTGTACATAATCAAAGTGAAAGAAAAAGTCCTCACAAAAGTAAAATTCGAATACGAAAAATATTTATTTGTAACTACTAATACTTTATATCATTATGGATTTATTTACTTTTGAATGCGAAATCATGAAAAAAAAAAAAAAAAATACTAAATAAAATGTAACTTTATTCATCAAAGTGAATAAATTTTTTTTGTAATTGTATTTTAATAGAGTTAATATATTTTTATAAACATTTAAATTTTTTATATTAATTTCATAAATGAATGTAAAAACTATATTAGTTGTATTCTTTCTATAATAAATCGTACAATTTCATCATTGTTACTTTTCATATTTAAAAATTAAAATGATATGAACTGTGCATTGACCAAAATTTAATGATATACCATTTATTGAGATATACAAATAAAAAATTCATTATATATGTATATTAAATTCTACAATGAATTCCCCTTTACTAAATACAGTTTATTACAATTAATCGAAAAATCTGAAACATAGTGTCAATTAAACTTCACTTAAACAATAAATTCCGTTTGATTAAAAAAAAAATTTGTTACAATTTGTTAATTTTATAAAAGAAAGTTATTATATATTTTTTACTTTGAAAGTAATTATTTCTATATTGATTACTTTTTTTAGAAAAAAATTTGATTGATAATTTATTTGTCATTGTAGTTTTCAAAAAAACTAAAATTATGTTCAATATTAATTATACTTTTTATATTCAAAATGCAATTTCATTAGCGAAACAAGTAGTACATTTTTACCAAAATAAATAGAATAAACTAATTTTTATTTATCTATATATGTGAATATGTACACTTAACCCCTATAAATATACTGGTAATAATGATAATTTGAGGTCTTATTTATTTTGTTAAAATAGTAATCTGGAATAGTCATCACACGTACGTATAAATCATATTAATCAGTTATAAAAACATTAGCAAGATGTTTTCAAATAGTTTCATTGTTAAAGCTACATTTCAAAATAAAAAAAGTATAAAGAATGAATCGTTATTAGTTTACTCAATTTAGTAGCATTAATAGATATTTTATCTTTTAAAATTTTTATAAATATTTCATTTTCTAATTAACTAGGTAAATGTATTCGTATTCAATATTACTTTTTTTATTTTGAAATGAAGACTATTTAAAATAGCTTAACAGATCGAGAAAATGAATTCGTTATGAAGAAAAATAGTCAAATATATTATGTTATATCCCTGTATGTATATTATATTTCTTGCAAGTGTTAAAATAAATTAAAAGTTAAAAAAAAGTGTCAAAAATATAATTCTAATAATACTAATGCATTTCGATTGTTTCGTTACCTTGATGAAAAACTATGAAAGTGAATTTTAATAAAAGAAAAAATTTTTAAAAAATGCGAGAGAAAAGTTAGTAAAATCTACTCAACTGTTCGAACAAAATTTTCAGCCTGAAAACTATACTTAAAACATCTTATATCTAAGGTATATACGTAAAATATAATAATAATAATAATAATAATAATAATGTGTATGTATCTGTATTCTCCTCTCATTTATTCGCTTTATGCATACTTTGAATATTATGAGATCAACGTAATTTCTTTTATGAATATGTTACGATGAATTTTCTGCAAATTTATGGAAAATTTTCATCAATTGAAATACAAAAAGTAATTTAGAAAAATTTTATCATATAAGCTGGATCGAATAATGATTGCAGAACAATAAACAAAAGATATATTAAATTAAAAGTTCAATTTATTAATAAAAAGTACTTATAAAATATTATAATTAATAAAAAAAATTTTTAGCATGAATTCACAAGAAAATTATTATTATCGAACAAAGTGATAATATATATATATATATATTATGTTAATAATACCGATATTAATTTATAAAAAAAAATACTTAACACTGATAGTATTATATTATGTAACTGCCTAATTTTTTAATAAACGATAATGTAAAATTCTAATAATAATTCAAATAATGCTCACTGTCAACGGTACGGTTATGATTTCGAACTTTTCTATCGAATTTCAATGAAATAAACTCTATGTAATAGATTATTATATCCTCAGTTTGATATAGATTAAAATAAAAAAATTAATAATTTAATAATAACAGATACGTGTAGCGTGACGCAAGAAATATGTATTCATAATAGTAAATGTGTACAAAGAAGTTGAAGCTAATAATATAAAACAAACACAATAGTTATATATTTTCAGTAGAATTATTCAGTGCCACTTTTAGAGTGGCAAAATTATCACTTTCTCGTCGATGATAACTTCTTGGAATTGTCGCAGTGGTTATCGAAAAGAGAAAAAACAATGGCGCTTAAGGAATAACGCCAAAGTGATATTTCTCGAGTTCTTTTTTGGCTTTCACATTTTTACGCTTCAACTTTAACGTAGAGAAAAATTATTTACATTTCTGATATTCTCCCAGGTCAATAGATGAATTTTTACTTCCCGAGTACACACATTTCAAATAATAACTCAACCAACGTCTATGACATTGTTTGTCAACTCGACTTTCCGGTTGAAACAAAGACTCCATGAAATCGACATTAATTCGACTATTTGAATATAAAATACTATTTTATAGTGAGACATCGGCCTTGATCAATAAATTCTTTTCTCTCGCGTATTTATATGCTTATGTTTGCCTGCGCATCTACGTTTCTACATTAGAATTTTTAACTTGTTTACTTGTATAATTCTTATAAAAATATATAAATGTTCTGGTAGACTTTATGCAATTGACGTACACATAAATACGTATTCAGTTATGAGCAATCGGTGTAATTAAAATTACCGACGAATTAATATTTCATTATTAATTTTTTTATTTAACAATTTTCATATTAACATTTTTTTCTAATTTATATTTTATCACGATTAAAAGTTTATCATCAATTAGAATCAATGCGCACATTCATCAATAGGAGTAAAATAATTTCCAGTGATTTTTTTCTGTAGAGAGTATATTTATAATACATATGATTTATAAATAGTAAGGTAATAAATTCTACAAAATTATAATTGTTGGCGGTAGATTTTAGTGGATCAAAGAATTTTTTATACACGAGGACAGATAATTACTTACATAAATCTCAGATAAATACATTTATCGTTGATAATAGAAAAACTTAATGTTCAAAAGCTTTGATCCTATGAAATGTAAATTGACAAAAGTATTGGAATTATATAAATATTTATACTTTTCAAATCACTCTAATACATAATAATATGGAAAATCTAATTCACGCAATTTTTAATTATTATTTAAATAAGTTCATTATTAATTTATCAAATTCATATTTCGTATAAATTTTTATTTACTATCATTTTACATTAAGAAAATTCCCATTAAGAAAATATTATGGTTCTTAATATCAGGAAAAATAAAAATACTTTACTCTTCTCAATAGAAGATAAAGAAACTTGTTGGTATTTCTGAATTTAATCACGTTAAACGAATAAATTGATTTGCAATTAGATATCTTGTACATAATTCATTGATTTTCTGAATTTCTTTGATTATTTTTCAAATTGTTAGAAATTTTCTAATTGATCATATCAGATCCCTTATCATGCAGAATCTAATGTCTTGTATTTTTCTTCATTCATATTGCCTACTATCAATGATCGCAGTCTTTTGATCCGACAAATCTAAAGTCTTAGTACTGTATTTGCAAGGCAATTGATCTTTTTATTCTCTTACTTTAAAGATATATGGAATTTTTTCGGTTTATAAATTGCACATAATATTTTAACGACCATAAGTCCGTCGTATAGAATTATTAATGAGTCGGACACAATCTGAAATTATAAATCTAATTGAATTAATGTTTTGAAAACCAAAAATAAATATTTCGAATATATTTTACAATATTCACACTTATTTGAAAATATTACGATATTGCTGAAAATTAAAAATTCTATCGAGATACCGTTTAATATTTATAATTATTTTTTTAATTACGTATTTTAATTACGTAGCTTAAATGCTTACAAATTAAACGAGAACAAAATTTTATATTTAATTTGAAATTTTAAAACGGCAATTCTCTACTACACCTATTGTACAATTATGATAGTTATGTGTTTACTTTTTTATTGTTTCAAATTTCTTTAATAATCAGGAATACATTCAAAACACTTAACAATCACTTATATATTATTTATGTACATAATTAAATACAAAGTAAAGTTTAAAATTCATTTATGAAAAATTTATTTACACTTAAATGTTACTTTTAAACTTTGAACAATCTGATATTAATTCCATAAAGTAAGATTTTTTTTTCCGTAATTAAGATATTAAAATTTTACATTAAAATAATTCTTGTAATGAATAATGTTAAAATTAGAATTCCATCACTTATTTTATATTTTTTATATCGCATTAAGTTTTCAATTAATCATAAGTAGTTAATTTTTCTTAAGAAATTTACCTTAATTATTGATAAAATTTTATTTTCTTTTATTCATGTATTCAAAGAAGTTTCTTATATACAAGATATTAATTCTTTATTTGAATTTATATAAAATAATTCGAATTTAACTTAACGTATGTACAATAAATGTAAGAAAAATATTATTATTTATAAACTGTTTTTATAGAAATAAATTACGCAATCAACAATAACATGAATGAAGATTATAATAAATAATACTGAAAATATTTACATTGCAAAATAGTTTGCGTTTAACGTGCAATCCCAATAAAATATGTGTTTAAGTTCAAAGTTATTTTAATAATAATAGTTATAACAAGCTTATAAACTTAAAAAAATAACTACTAATATGTGAAAGGATATATCATTTTCTTTATAGCTCTGAAAAATATTTGTAGCCAATTTAATTTCCGTTTTATTTTCAAAACAAAAAGAAAAGTATTTTACATATTTATTGGATTTGAATAAATATTTATATGAAATATCAAATCGGAAGTTAAAAAATAAGTAATTTTCTTCATATTTTTGCAATGAAATTTTATGAATAATAAATTAGTCACTAATTAGTCGGAAACGAAGAATAATTGTCACTAATATGAGTTTGGTGGGTAAAAAAGTTTTTAACGTTATGTGGTTTAAAACAGATTATCATTGTAAATAAAATGATTCAATTAGTTAAATTTAAGGATTATAGAAATAAAACTACAGTTTATTTTAGAAATTTACGATAAAATTGATCTTATTATTTATTCTTTGTTTAATTAAGAATAATATATTATATATATATATATATATATATATAATTACATGTTATTTCGAAAGTAACTAGAAAATTATAATAAAATAATACATAATGATTATGTAAATTAATATATTTATATAAAAATTAAGAGAATGTATAAGAACAATTAATTATTGTGATTGACAATTTTTTTAATATATAATTCTATGTTATATGTTTTATAATATTATTTTAAAATTTTCATGTATGATGTATTAAATATCATGAGCCCAAGACATGCACGTAATGTATTCTAAAAATAAAACCATAATTTATTTTAAAGCAGTTTATCTTAATATAAATAGTATTTATAGATAATTATTGGATGTGGTGTAAAATTTTAATACACCTATTATTAGGAAAAAGATATTTTCTTAATGGGAATAGAATTATTTTAATTAATATTTTCATTGTAGATGTACTTAATTGTTTTCCAGATAGTATAAATTCAAATTGTATAACGATGTAGAGCGATAATATAGAATTACAAGAATCCTTTATTATTTGTATAGAAAACTTAAATTTGTAGAAAATTAGAAAATGCTTAATGACTCCTCCGAATCTAAAAGAAATTTAAAATAAGAACAGGTAAAGGAAAATAAAAAAAAATACATATTGTTATACGAACTTGAGGAAGTTACATAAAAGGAAAGAACTATTTATTGAATTTGTACGCAAGAAATCAAATTAAGTAATTGTAGAAACTACAGATCAGACGTAAATTTTCCTCTTTCACTAAATTTTTTCGCTGTTGAACTTTCTATGTCTCTCTCCCTCTCTCTCTCACTCTATCTCTCTCTCTCTCTCTTCTCTCTCTCTCTATCACCTTCTGTATCTATCTATCTTTTTTTTTAAACAGAAGTCTTGTTGCCATGGGACAAAAGCACAAAAGTATAATATGCAAGCGAATACAATTTTCAACTTTAAATTGTGTGACTAATATAAACCATTTGAAGTAAAAGATTTTAAAATTACTTTAGTTCAAGCACGTACATTCAATAAATAAAAAGTTAATCAATAGATAAATAATTCTTAATTTTATTTAATATTATGAAAAAATTTACTAACGTAATTTTCCTAAACCAAAAGTATTAACATATTGTTCATATATGGTTGAATATCATTAAAATTAAAAATTTTATTATTGTCATTATAAATATTATAATTGGCAACTGATGAATATTATTTGTGTATGCAAAATATTTTTATTATTTTTATTTCATTAAATTTTTCTCAACTTTTAAAGATACATAAAAATAATATAATTATAATATTAATATAATATAATTATAATATATATAATATATATAATATACATATAATGTATGTAATGTATACAATCTATATATATATATATATATATATATATATAATATAATTATAATTATAATAATATAATTTATAATGATATTTTCATTTCAATTATTATTATATGATTAGCGTATAAAAGGATGCTATTATAATGATATTAAATAATATAAAAATGAGTGAAGTAATAACTTTGCTGTTTATATATTTCTATATGTTTATTAGTATTCTTCACAATAAAAATAATTTTACTATTTTTAATGTAAGCAAATTATTCAAGTTAAAGAAAAAAGAAAGGAATAGGGTCAGTAAGTGAAAGAGATTGAGAAAATGGAACGAATAGTAAACTGTTCAATCGTTATGTCGAACTTGTTTATTAACAGATATAGTTAAAAGATAATATTAATTATAATTTAATATAATTAAATTATTTTAAAAGATAATCTATTATTATATTGTTTGGGAATGTGAATTTACTTATTTGAAAATTTTCATTATTATTTATTTCATTTTCTAAAGTCGTTATTATTTTACAAGAATTGAAGCTAAAAACATTTTTCTATCTATTTATTATATATTTTTCTATGTATCCAATAAATAACTTACTGTATTATTTAAGCCTTTTGATTTTGTTATTTATCCAAATTTCTTAGTTCGGATAAATAAAAGTATTATTTAAGGTTATTTTTGTTATAGACGAACAAAATTATAGTTTTGTGTAGACGAAACATTTAAAACTCAACTGACTAAACATTTTCTATGCCTTTGCTTGGGTTCATTAATCATAAAATGAATTACTACGTAAAAACTATGTTTTACGAGACATATAATAAATTTATATAGTAATAAATTTAAAAATTGAGATAATAGTAAGAATTTACTATTTTATTTTATAACATTGTTGAATGAAATGTATTAAACATAATTTAAGGTTTGGTTCGAAGGTAAATATTACGGTAAATATATAAATATTTGCATTTTATAAGTAATGAAAAATAATTTTTTCTACAAATATTTTAATGAAAATCTACAATTTCATATATTATTTTATTTACTTTTATACAATATGCTTGACATTGATTTTAAAATATATTTATAATAAAAAATTGATTACATTATTTATTGAATTATTTTGTAATATCATTTTATTATCAGATTTTTTTATTTGCTTATGTCGGTAAAAATAATTCATATTTTGTATAATATTATTAAAATTATATTTAATGTAATATTTAGTATAACGTATAAATTTTTATTTTAAAGGTGTTAATTATATAATTAATAACAATAAATACATATTTAAATTAGTATTTATTAAAGTTTACAATAATAAAATATATGAATAAATTAGATTTTATTTACCGTTCCTTAAAAGGATTACCGAATTATCGATAATCGAGTTTCAAAATTAGAACTGAAGTAAACTGTTTAAAATATAAAACTGTGTTAAAAATAACTAAGTAATAACGAATATTCATAAAGTTTTATATAAATATATACAAATTAGAATCTTATAATGATGATATATATATATATATATATATATATATATATATATATATATTTCTAGTTCATCAATCTTTATCAAGAAATTAATACTAATTATATTTGAAAATAATTCAATAATCGAAGGTGGCTACATTTAAACAAGATTATAAAAGTATTTTATAAAAAGCAAAGAAATAAAGTTAAATAAAGTTCAACAAAATCATCCATAAAAATATGTGGTAAATATATTATAAATATTTGTAAATTATATTCAATTTATTATTTACTTTCATATTAATACTTTATTAAAGAAAAACTTTAGATATATCGTCTGAATAAAAATATTAACAATCATTTTCATTGAGGAAATATTTATTGTACCAATTTACCATTTATAATATATTTAACTACAATTTTTACAATATTTAATACATTTTTAGACAAGTAAAAAAGTACGAATGTAGTATAAAAAAAAAAAAAAAAGAAAAAAAAAGAAAAAAAAAAGAAAAAAAAAGAAAAAAAAGAGAAAAAAAAGAAGAAAAAAAAGAAGAAAAAAAGAAAAAACCCACTGCACCTAAAATAATCAAAGGAGGTAATAAATAATGTTCCAACTTACCTTGAACGGGAGCGTAAATATTGAGGTACAGACAGTCCTCGCTCTGATTTTTCAAATAAGGCAACAGTCTTGTAAGGTAATCAAGTCTGCCTTTAGACATCTTGTCAGTCAATAGTGGTAATTTTTGTGGACATACGGGGCCGAACTTATCCGCTACTCTCACACCATGCCAGCGAGCGGAACTCACGGGTGGCATGAATCTTAGACTTCCGATTGGCGGCGAAGCATAGGGTACCCCACGATATACCTCGACGCTCTCTAGGCTACGACCTAAGGATACTATCACTCCAGACAATTCACCGTATTGTGTTTTAACCACCCTCGAACTTAGTTCAGCCATGCTCTGGCTCAGTAGTAGTATTAGCCAGGCGAGAAGTTGTTGCGCTGCAGGTGAAAGTGAATTTTGCTGTCGTCCCATTGCCCCTCCTTGGATAAATGACGAGCGTGAATAAATTTTGCTAAGACTAAAGACGATTCAACCGCCATTTACATACGTGCTTTCCTCACTACCATCTCCACATTCTACCTACATTGATTACTTTTAACTCAACTATTGCTTATATAATTTTAATCATTTTAACTGTCGAGTAGCCAGACAGTATCTCTTATTTGGAAAAACAAATGCTCCACTCCCATTAAAAAAGTAATTTTTTAACAAAATCATGATAGACACATTGTATTTTTCAAATTTAATCATTGCTATCAATTAATTTAATTTATTGTGTATATGATTGTAATAACCAATGTTTTCATAATGTGCGCTGCAATGTTGATGATAGGAAACTGTCTTAAAACTTGAAGCGTTAATTATAAAACAAGGAGCTACTTCATTCGATATAAATATTCTGGACTTTCATGTCATATTATAGTCTTTTGCACATTTTTTTTAATCATAATAAATATACGAAGACTCGGACAGATGTGCTACGAATGTTGATGGAGATGTATCGAACTATATATCTCATGATTTTTTGTCGATTTTTCGGTGCTGGGTTTTTTTTTTTTTTTTTTTTTTTTTTTTTTTTTTTTTTTTTTTTTTTTTGTAATATAAAAGGATATATTTCAAATTTCAGTTGATCAGTATGATGTAATAATGCTATTATCCACGATATATTAAATTCATACTGTTTACATTGCTGTATGTTGATTAGTTTTTCTTTATATCTTTACATTCTTAATCGTAGTTCATAAAATATTAAGATATAAATATGCTTTTTAACTTTATTATATTCGGACTGATGTAGTGTGCTATAAGATTCACATAACTAGAATTTCAAATTAACCGACGATAATTCAATGTACAAATGAATAAACAATCCTAGAAAGTACTTCTTAGATTCTCACAATAAATAAGACACAAACAATAAACTCACCATCTCCACCCACTCACTTATAAATATATAAATATATTATAAATATCTATCTATCTAGATATATCTGTCTACGTGTGTGTGTGTGTGTGTGTGTGTGTGTGTGTGTGTGTGTGTGTGTGTGTGTGTGTGCGCGCGCGCGTGCGTGCGCGTGTGTGTATGTATATATTATAGTATAAAGATATAAACACTTATACGGCACTGTTAAACATATTTGAGAATTTAAAAGAAATATAAACCATTGCAAGAGGCTAATAATATCCTTAATCGAGAGATCAAAATAACCTCTCTTTCACTTGTATAAAAACAATTGTTTTATTTTTGCTAAGTTCAGCTTAGATCTTTTACATCTTTCGTTGTTGTCATTGTCACCAAACTGATTGAATCGTCTTCGAAAAATCTCCTATGAGAAGTCGCGTGCATATCTTCGTCAATCATTTAGCAGAACGACAACCCTGGTAAGTGAGGAGGAAGCGAGAGAGAAAATGGATATTATTGCAAATACCTACTATATCACTACTATATTTCTTCACTGCAAATCATTGAAGGATTTATGGACAAATAAATTAGTCGTTTATTCGATATAATAATATATAAATCGCAGAAATAAATAAAAACGTGCATATTGTAAAATAATGATAAGGTGCTAAGGTGCGAGAGAGAATCTAATTGAGATAAATTGAGAGAAACACAGAGAGAGAGAGAGAGAGAGAGAGAGAGATATTGGTAAAGCGTAGATAATTTTTCTTTTGCTCTCTTTCTAACAATGGTTATTCAACAACACGATGTTATAGTACTTGGATCCTCTGGTACGACAAACTGACATCAACTGTGCTCTGTATAGCAGTTCGGGAGGTTCGAGCGTTTGCGCATGTCTATTTTGTTCTCTCTCACTCTCTCTCTCTCTCTCTCTCTCTCTCTCTCTTCCCCCCACCCCTCGCCTTTCTGACTTTTTACATCCCTCTTTTCGCAAGGGAGTAGAGGAGTCATCGTAAATGCGCGCGCTATGAAGCTGGGAAACGTGACCACGTCCTCGTACGTACACTTTTTACACTCATAGTTGAATATTCGCAGGACTGAGATATGCATTTTGCACAGGAAAGCATTGCGAAAGTATGTGTAGATGAATTATATTGTTACGTACATATTAGTACTGATAGACTTTTTTAAAAATATTTTTTATAAAACCAGCCATCATTTATTTATATTTCATGTTAAAAATATTTTAAAAAATGTTATTATATATTCGTTACTATAGAAAATTAATTACCAAATGCCTGATTTATTATTAATTTTAATTCTAAAATTATTAAAATAGTATAAACATTTTGAAGCACATATTATTTATCGCAACATTTACAAAAATAATGTCATTATTATATAAAAAAGACTTGATATAAATTTAACTCAATCCGAAATTCGAATATTTAAAAGGAAATTCTTCGAAATACTTTTTATTCACTTTACAGCTGAAGCGTTCAAAAGATAATCTATTAAAAAAAAAGAAAAAAAAACTTTCAAACATTTGTCAGATGCATTAAAGATTATTGGGAGTTGATAATTAAGAATTTATTCTTAACTAATAATAATCTTTGAAAGTTAAAAATTGTCTGCAATAACAGGTCATTTATACGAAAGATTATCATCGGTTAATTGGCAATGATGAGTAAGCAATCACTCACTGGGACTTTGATAGAGAATAAATTGACCGTACCATAACCGTCGCTCGTTCGTCAACGGCAATATCCATGCGAAATAGCAGACTATAGCTCCCCCTTTGTCTTTGGGGCTCGTCCTTTCTTCGTCAGGTTTATTCGATGGTAGCGGAAGGGCGGAAACTGCGCGAGAGATCAGGCGCCTCGTCGAAACGGGGGAGTGACTTTGGTCTATTCGCAGCCCGGTCGATACGGCAGAGAGTCTCTAAGGATGAGAGACGAAATCCTTGCGCGTCGGTAACTCGTAAGCTCCAGTCTGGCGATTCGTAAACTGTTAATTCCTTCGTACTTTCGATTTACTATATTTGCTTGTCGATGCTTCGCATTACAAACAGCTCATTTTTCAAAAGCATGAAACATTTTTAAATCTTACTACTACAATGATAATGTCAATTTGAATGACTTATATATTTTTAATACAGTCAACGTTTTTACAAACTTACTGGAATGTAGATATTGTCTTTGCGATTACGAATGATTGGGTCTTAATTATTCAGGTACTTTCACAAGTACATTCATATCAAATGGACTTTTTCATACAAACTAATGAATGGACTCAATTACATGATATGATTATTTTTAACAATTATAATTTTAATTTTCTTTCAGGTTATATTACACGAAAGTTGACCAATTCATTTTTCAATTGATTCAAAATTACTTCTGCACTTAAGAAATTGTTTACTGATTCTGTAATGAACGTCTAACGAATATAATGCAAAATTGCCCATTTCAAGATTTCTAGATCCGAAATACTATTATAATATTGCATAAAACTACTTGTCAGTTTAAATTAATTGAGAGAAAAATTAAATTTTATTGACTAAATTGATTTTTTTTTTTTTTTTTTTTTTTTTTTTTTTTTTTTTTTATTATTAATCATTTATATTAAAAAGGATAAGTGTGCTAAAACAGTAAGTTACATTAATCAGATGTTTACGCGTACATTAAAAAAAGATGTTTCCATCATATTGTAAATCGTATTATGTAATTTACTTCTCAGTTTTCGAGACTTATTATATATTTTAAGTTTTATAGAAATTATTTTTATACAATTAAATGCTATGCTATAGAAACATCAATACTGTCTTCAAAATCTCTACTAATATTACATGAATTTTTTCAGTTTTCTTTAACTCACATTTTTCATATTTATTTTAACTAATAAAATCTTCTGACTTCTTTATTATTATTCATATTTCTACTATACTATTTATAAGACGAATATACAAATCGTTTATTTTTTTATTTCTAATTTTGCTTTCAAACTATTGACCAATAATATACAGTTGCCTCTTTTCTTCTTTTTTTTCTGTATTGTTTTAAAAGCAATTTGCATTCATTTGCATTATTAGTATGCAAACCTACCATTACTCGTATCTTTCTTTGCTTTCATTTTCGAATTGTTTATATTAATGCTTTTATCAGGAATTTATATCTTAATACTTTATATTTATAACATTTATTATACAAATACCATTTCTTTCATTATATTTCTATTTTATCTACTATTTTTCATAAAACTACCATCTCAGAATATATTTCATGATATATTCTCTTCCATTTTTTATAAGAATTTTCTGTTAAAATAATTATATAATTATTGGACATTAGATGTGAATGATTTCAAAATTTAATAATTTCAAATTCATTTACTTCTATAGCTTACTTCTTTACATTTTCACTTTACTCATCTATAACATTATTAATCCATTTATCATTCTCTTCCTTTTCATTTTGTGCTTGTTAAGTTAATATTACTTTTATTTGTTTTATATTTTTAAATTATTTTTAACATAAATATTTTACTTTGAATTTTTTTTCTATTTATTTATGATTTTATGATTTTCAATTTGCCACAATTCAATGTGCTGAATGATCGATCACTGTTCGATTTAAAAATATATATAATCAATAACTTATTACCGATTTTGAACTTCTTGGGACTTCCTTTGAAAATTATTAAAATTATTAAAAATAATTCAAAGACAATTTATTATATTATAATAATAAAAAAAAAAAAAAAAAAAAAAATTCTTTTTAACGTGTTAAATTTTTTGTTACTTTATAAAAATATCCATTACTATTAATGGTTGAAATACTTTCATTTACTCTAAATTTAATTTAAGAGATTTAAATGTATGCATTGCAATATTTTATTCGAATATAAAAATTTCTAAAAATCTAATTATATTGATAGTCAACTGCTTAATATAATAAATATATCATTGGAATTTAATGAAGTTTAAGAGCAATCAATTAAAAGTTATCCAAAGAATTATGATAAATTCACTATCAATGTTACATTCTGCTATAATATATAAAGAAATTCAGTCATGAACTTCATAAGAAAAACAATTATAAATAATGTTGAAGTTTCAATATTTTTTTCTGAATAATCTCTACGCGCATAACTCACGTGGTTCGTATTATTTATACGGAAATTCAATAATTTTCTGTGTATATGCGATTCAATATCATTCATTGTCATCATTATAACTCGTTGTTAAGACATTTCGATGCTAATTACTATTTACTATTTTATTTCCTGACACGTTTGATTTGTTTTATATGTACTCGAGTGAATTCACAAGCTGAAATATTATAAGTACTTGTACGAAAAAATATGAAAATTTATCGTGAAACGGGTATCTCTTTTTCGGATCAATTTTTTATTTTAAATATATAAATAAATTTTATTTTCTAAAACGTATGGTTTATTATTCTTCTTCGTGAATGGTTAATCGTTAAATGTTATACTAATTATAAGCTAATAATAATGAAAATATGAATGTTTTCTTAATAGCAACATAAGAAAAAGATTGTTAACATGTGTATAATATACAAGTGATTTATTTTATGTATAAAATTCAATCAATTTTACATTACATTTGCTTTGAACTCATTAGAATATCGTGTTTGTTTTTAATGTTATTAAAATTTTCTATTCACGTTGATTAATACAGTAGTTGAAACAACAAAATTACTATTAAAGTTCTTCTAGGTATCTACCTTTTTTCTCTAACGCTTAAGTTATCCTTCACATTTCCATGCGTGTGTGTGTGTGTAGACTCCTCGCTAAAAGTCTATTTGTAGACGATATATCTAAGCAGATTCATTGCCATTCCATCATCCCTTCATTCCATCATTCAAAACTCTAATACTTTAATATTTCATATTTTAATATATTTTATCTTTAGTATAAAATATTATTCTTCAATATAAATAATTTATTTTACAAAACTTAATTCTTTGTTTTAAGAAAAAAAAAAACATAGATTAGCAAAAGTAATTGCTTGCTAATAACACTGTACTTGACAATGAACTGATGATATTAGTAAAAATTCAAACATGACGGATAAAAAAATTAAATTATATGCAGCGAAGCTTGGAAATGATGGATTTTTAATATAATCTCAATTGAATTTAAAGTGAGTGAAAAGGTAGTGGTATTAGTTTAACATGTATAATTTAAATCCAAATCCTATGATCGATGAATTTATATTATTCGTTATTTAAAAATATTATTTGATTATTTATTCATTTAATTACATACGTATGCAATGCGAGTAATGGCATTATTTACACGATTTAAAATTTAAACTTTTAAAATACTTAAATAAATTGCGTTGTTATATATTTTTAATTTGATTATATATTATCAAGTACCCTGTAATATTAAATAATTTGATAGAATAAATGTATACGTAAGAGATTCAATGTAAATTTGGAATAAATATAATTGTTTAAGAATTAAAGGAAACATTATTTATATATTTAATGTAGTTCATTTGTATATAATATAATTAGCATATATCTTATATAAATAGTAAAGTATAAATAGTAGAAAATTGTATTCGAATTGTTTTGAAAGATTTTCGTTATTGGCATTGTTAACTGATCACAGATCGAATGTTGAGTAGCTAATTTTAATGGATGCTTGTTACTGTCATGCATATATATAATATTTATTATTATATCGATAGTATGAAACTGATATTACATAAAAGCAAATTAAACAAATGTTTTTTATTATTACGCTTTTTCTTTTTGTTATGTACAAAAGAAAATTTGGAAAAAGGCTAATGGCTTTGCTGAGTTGAGAATAGAAGTTAGAAATTTTCTATTTACAGAACCGATGATTTCTGGAATGAACTACCGATGCTTGTATACAAATTTTTTTTAATTGCCTTTATCCTGATATCCTTATTCTGAAATGAGATAGCACATAAATGATACTCTTACTTATATTTATTTTCATATTCCTAAATAAAAATATGAAATTCCACTTTTAATAAAATCTATAAATAAAATATCAATCGATTATATGCTAATTTTTAAAATAACGTTATTAATAACGTTATTTAATATATTGCAATGTTAATACAAAATTGAGTTTCCCGTGTACCAGAATGCTAAATAATTCAATAACGACGGTTACTAGCATAGTCTGTACAAGAAAATTTGTATGGAATTCAAGTACCCTTTACAACTTACAAAGTAGCTTGTAGATTCTGCTGTAGAGGGGAAGTAAGATAAAAATAGCGTAAAATTTTTGCGGATGAAAGATGCACGTGAAGGGCTCCGAGGGTCATAGCCACTGCTATGTTACTAAAATTGCTTTATGATGCCAATTGTGTAGTATAGAAATAAGGCAATTCTAAGATATTCGTATGTTTTACTAAAAACAAAAAAAGTTTATACAGTTAGGGGTTACGGGTATGAGTATAGTGTAATTTTAAATAGTTTCGAAAATAATTGCAAAATGTTGCGATTCTAAAACCCATCACAGAATCAACTGATCTGATGGATACATTGATACATTCCTTCAAAATAATTCCTTTAATAATTTATCTTTACACTATTAATATATATATATTTACCCTCAATTTTTGAGAGACATTTTAATTTTTTATTGAAAATAAACTACTTAACTAGATTATATCATAATACTATTTACTCTGAATAGATAAATATTATAAAGTACTTGATTAATTATCAGAATTAACTTCAGAATAATATATTATAATGTAAATAATTATTAAAAATCAAATATAAATAATTTCTATTAGGATGGTAATATTATTCATAAAAAAAACTGAAATTAATAATAAAATCAGTGATAAATATATAAATATTTCATACAATAGCTAAATGTAATCAATACTAATAAATCTTGTGACAAAATTTTTTGCAAACTAAAATTTACAATAATATTGACATTTAATTGAATAAATCGAAATATGCAAATGAATTTACAATTGCATTAAGCTGGAAAATTAAATATTAATATTTAATTAACGGAATGGTGTATAAATCAATATTCGTTTATCCTTTTTATTTGAATAACTAATTTATTCTTGAACACAAAGTTCCAATTAACAGTTTATATGTATTTACACCCATAAGAACGTGTTTTATAAACTCATCAAACGTGATTTTCAAGTGTCACTCGAGATCTTATAGAGTCGTTATATATATATATATAAATATAATTATTGTCTAAATTATATTATATACTTTTTTGCATCTTAATAAATAAAGATTTATTGTCCTGTCTCTGGGTAAACTAAAAAATGTATTAATTTATCATCTTTAAGAAGATATTGTTTGGTAATTTATTCCTTGTTACGTTCGTAGTATATATTATAATATTATGGAAAATTCAATATTTCTTCAAAATATTATGGATAGATTATTGTAAAGAATATATAAATAATAATTTAGCCTACTTGTACATTTCCTGTCTAACATATTATATTAAAAATGATTATGATTATAATGAAACTTTATAAAATCTATGAAAATTAGATTTTATCCAAATCAGATCTAATAAAATTTTGTAAAAAATAATTCAAATAACTTCATAATAATGTTAATATATTAATTTTCACACTATCTTACATTTGATACTAATATTATTATTATTATTTATTAAATAATTAATTGTATGTTATAATAAATTTGATAAGAAAATGATTTAGATTATTAAAAATAATACATTAATGAAATGATAATAATTCAAAGAGGTGTACATTATACAAAAAGTCGTCATGATTTTTAATTAATATTTTAAGAATGCATTTCTAATATTTATGAAAAATATTACTTGCAACGTATATTACGTATTTTAGAATATTTCAATGAACAATAAATAGTAACTGTAATTATTCAACAAAATGAAAATCAATAAGATAAAATAAAAAATATTGAAATAATTTTTCAGTCGTAAAATATGAAATACAAAATAGCCAATTTAGATTATTCGTGGATTAATATGAGATAATGTATATTAATTACTTATATAAGAAAATTTAAATAAATATTATGCAATTCAATTGTAGTTGAAAATATATTACGAAAATGCTGCGACGAATAATTATTAATTTTTAAATTAAATTATTTAATTTTCAATTTAATAATTACCATAATATTCAGATGACTATATATATATATATATATATATATATATATATATAATATATATAATATACATTACTACTTTCGCTCAGATCAATAACTTACTAATTGTATAATATATTTTGCCTATTAAGCATTCCCTTAATATTATATTTTATCGAATCTTTAAAACTTTTATAAATAATAAAATCAGTTTAATAATGAAACTTTTGTGAAATTTCAAAAATTAACATTATGATCGAGCAATGAAGGATTTATCTTCATTACTTTTAGCATTACATTTAGCTCAATTCTTTTTTCCAATAAATTTTTAATAAGCACATTTCAATTTCCATATAGCCATCAATCAAGAGACAAAAGATTCATAATCATTATTTTGTTATCATTATATAGTGCAAAGCTATACATGCAAATGATTGTGGTAATATTTTTCAACCACAACAACCATTGACTATTGAAGAGCTGCAATATTCGCTTCAGAGAATGAGCTCCTTGACTGAAGATTGTGCGATGCTAACAAAAGTCTATATACTCGAAAGATAGTAACACTTGTAACGTTAAATGAATTGTTTTTATAGAATACTATAATGGACGAGATCACTTCTTAACTTTACTCTTTATCGATATTTTCGCCATTATTGTCAACAAGGATTTATTAAGAAATACTATTATTATATTGAAAATATTTTTTCGCTTGTTTCAACGTTAATTAAAAAATATACTATTTTTTGTACGATAATTTCACATTAATATATTATTAAATAAAAGACAGGTTAAATATTTATCTATTATTAATAAAATTATGAATTAATATCATTAATTTTTAGCAATCGCATTAGTATGTGTTTAAACGAATACTTTATACTTCCGTTGGTTTTATATTTTAAATGAATAAATAATTTAATTTTTTCATCTATATAATTCTGTATAATTATGTCATTTATGTCCTTGTCCCTCTCTTTACATAGATGTTATGACGTCAAAGCACTTAAGAGTAACGTATTAATCCAATTTTCAATTGTATGTATATTCCAACGGGAATTATAAAATTTGTTTACATATTCATTGCTTACAAAATTTTCTTTGAATATGTGCAGTACAATTATCTAATATGTTTATATTTTTATAAAAGCTTCTTTTAAAATAATTAGAAATATATATATATATATATATATATATTTTTTTTTTATTTATTATTATCTTTGCCGTTATAAAACATCGATCATTTAATTGTATCTTGTTTTTAAGAAATAATAACATTTTCATATGGCAAAAGTAACTCTTGAGATTTATATTAAGAAATTAAGAAAACAAAATTTTATCATGAATTCTCTTGTAGTATTATACGTTTATTATTCTACGTAATTACCGTAATATTACTAAATTCAATAATTTAGTAATGAACTTATTCAATACTTTATACGATGATGTATTATTAGTGTTTATTACTTAGACATGAAATATTTAAAATTTAGTTACAGAAAGCTCATAATTAGAATAGAAAAATTATAGCTAACAGATTGTTTTTTTTTTGCAAGTTTACATGACTTTTACTGTATACGTATCTCCATGTTTATGTGATATACTTAATCACTGCTTTCACATGAATACGACTACGGGATTATAAACAAGGAAAGAAAAAAAAAATGTGTAAAAATAGTATTATTTTAGATAAAAAAAAATTTTTTTTAACTTTTTTAATATTGCTTTAATATAGCTATAAAGTATGCGTCAATTAAATATATTTTTAAAAAGTAATTTAATATTTTCAGATATTAAAATATTGAATTATAATCTATAATATGAACTTTTACTATAATATAATTGTCATTACCATAATTATTAAATTATATCATTATATTATTACAAAATCAGGTTATTAAAATAATTAATAGTCATTTCTGTTAGAAACTCTGGGGAAAAAATTATGGTTTGAAATTTCAGAAGTATGATATAAATATTTAACATTATGTTTGTATTTGGAAATTATTGATTGGTGCAAATTATAAGTGTTATTTAATATAATTAATATTCATTAATTTAAAAATAAAATTATCTTCCTTCTTATACTTATGAATACTTTAAGTATATATAAGACTCTTTAAACATCTATTATTATGTATTTGCATATTTTATTTCTTTAAATTAAAACTTTATTACCCTTAACTTCCAAAGTAAATTCCTGTGATGAGTAAAGTATACAACACGTAGACTTGATCACTTTAAAAGAGGTATTTCATGTAATTAAAAGGGTATCATAAAGTTTCCGTTTAATTATTTTTTACTCTATTATAAATTTTAATTGTATTTTTATCTTTTTATCAGATATTTGATATAATTTTTGTAAACGAATGTAATTATTAATTAAATAGAAGAAGCTATCTTATTTGATGGGATCGTTTACATAGATTTAAATAAATCTTACCATTTATTATTTTATTATTTTTCAATATCTATAATTTAAAAAATTACAATTTACAAGCAATTGATTATTTTTTAGAAAATTTAATAAACCATAATCAAAAGACTCTAAAACAATGTAGATCGTATTTATATGTTAAAAGTCATTTCTGTTATAACAAAATGTTTTTGTTAATATACATTTTTAACTTATTTTTTACTCTATCTACCAAAGATAGTCTATTAATTATATTTTATTAATATTATTTATACATGGAACACACACATATATATATATATATATACATATATATATATATATGTGGAATTATATGTGAAAAATACATAATATCATATTTTTGTGTGACTACATTTAATTCCACTTCGAAGATCAAATTTTTATTTCAATAGATATAAATTTTGCGTAAATATTAATTTTCTATTTGATATATTCTTGCAGTCTTTTTTTTTTTTTTTTTTAATACGTTCATTATAAATTCTTTGTACACAAAATCATTTCAAAATAACCGTAAAATTTACTGAAATTATGTGTTATTGTTATTTATAGTTAATTTAACTTAGTCTTATAATTTATATTTATTCTTTTATGATAAATTCTAAACTTTTATGTTGTCTATGAAATAAAAGTTATCGATGTATAAATTGATTACCTACAATTAAAAGAAATATTATTAAATATATTAATAAATAGTAATAGGATCGAAGGAATTTAATTTAGCTAAAATTTTACATCATTACTCTATTAAACAAAGCAGTTGGTCACACATTACGACCATAAGCTTTTAATATATTCTTCAGAAGTTTTATGATAGAGTCAAGTTCTTGTTCACACCATACATGACTGGGCATCGTTAAGTGTACGGGTAACTTCCGTCAGCCAATGCAAGATCTCTGTAGGTATTTGTTCATTGAATTATTTTAAATAAATCGAGCATGAGAAACAATTATATAATTTCCAAAATACGAAAGCGTATATGTGTTTATGAAAGTAAATGAGTTGGCATCGGTGTATAAGTGGCATCATCATCTATACGTAATTTGAGTAATTAATACCTTTGTGTATTAAACATCTCAAGTATTCGAATCATGGAAATTGTAAAGCAGTAAGTTGCATAATATAAGCGTGATTAGAGATAAATAATATATCGTTTATACACGACGGTAATATAATTATATTGACGTAATGAAATATTATATAAATAATTGATCGGGGCACAGATGGGAGACTTTAATAATTTTCCAATTCACATACATTCTTTCCAACTTTATGGCTTTTTCTACATGATATTGAATATTTTAACTATTGTTTGACTCTATACGTTATTTGTACGCGCTAATGCTTAAATTCATTCATTAAAACTTATTAAAAAAATATTGCCTCACACAATAACATAATAATGTATTTTTAATATATTACAATAAATACAACAATTAACGTTAATTGAATGTAAAAATAATATCCGAATATAATGTTCATAGATGAAAATTTTATAATTATCATAAAAATCTTCAAAATAAATGCATACTTTCAAAATAATTAGTTAGTTTTATATTAATGTTACATAATAGTAAAAAAGATCGAATAAATGTTAATTTCAGATATCAAATTACTACGTAATGAATAATTTTTAATTTCGAATAAATTTTTTTTATTTATATATATATATATATATATATATATATATATATATATATATATATATAAATAAAAAAATTACAATAAAATGAAAAATTACAATAAAATGAAAAATTACAATAAAATAACATATAAATAAAAAAAATACACAAGTATAATTGTAAATATAATGACAATAATGTATATTCCAACTCAATATTAACATGAATTACAATTGAAATTTGCAAGTACAAAGAAAAAGTAAGCGTATCATTAGTCATATTATGTGTGGTAATAAAGATAGAGAGAAGAAGAGCGCGATATTTCTCTCATTATTGCATGATATGACTGAATCGTAATTTTAATATTAATAATATCACCGTGTCCTCTATATTTTCCATTCGTTAATACTTACTTATACCTTGCTTTTTCGTCTTTCATCCTCACACTACATTTATAAACATCTGTATTTTTTTTATTTCTCTAAATTTTAAAGCTATTGATAATTCCTCGATATGATTCCTATTTCTGATTAATCTTCTAAACATAATTTTTAATCATAACTTCTAATTATACTTGTATTTGAAGAAATAGTCACCTAGGCGTATATAATTATTTAATATTGAGATTTTTTTTTTTTTTTTAGTATTATAAAATTGAATAACAATGTAATTTCTTATTTAGTATATTTCTGTATTCTCTTTTATATCTAACTATATCTCTTCATCTCTCAACATATATTTCTTATTTAGTAGTAATATATTTTCCAAATAAATTCCCTAAGAGAAGATTTCGACTGAATTTGATTAATTTTAATACTAATAAATATAGAATGTTTTTATTGGATAAATTTCTGACGCGATCAATTATAACGAATTAAATTATCAAGAGTAAATAAAACATTACGAAAGAAAAATAAATAAGTCATTTGTATTTTATATGCATCGAAAGTAAAAGCAACAGTATTTGTAACATAGAATACATTGGGTAGACAATATTACGAAAACTAAAATAGTGGCGTTGACGTGTCAGTGTCATATAACTATGAAGAGGGTTCGAAACAAAAAATAGTGTCATCTAAATAGAATAATACGAAAGGCGTGTAACATAACATGCCAGTCCCATAAGACGCTTATCTATGGCAAAATCGTGAAAAGAATGAAGGTCGATAACTAACGATGTAAGTTATTTCTTTCACGGCGATAATGCACGGAGACACGAAGGTCGATAACTTATTCTATTACAGTCATTCGCCACTTCGTGCATAATATAAGATTCTCAGAGTTGTCAATGACGCGATAATGATACCTTTCTTCTTCCTAATCATTCTCGTTTTTTTTTTCTCTCGATAAAGTCACGTAGAATTTTCGTCTGTTTAGATAATTTTCCTCATTATGCAGCTTTGGATTACTTTTACCATCACGATATTTTGATTGTAGTCTAAGAGAGAGCGATATTATTACTTCATAAAAATAGAAATTTTACAATTAAAACAAAATTAATTAACGGAGAAGTTATACGGATTTATTCATCTTCTTTTTCTATCAATTGTCGTCAATGTAAATATTAAAGAAAAAAAGCTGAGAATAAGCGTAAATTAAAGATTCATATAAAGTTTCAACTTTATGCAAAATATTAACCCAATTTCTTTTACATCACAAAAACTGAATAAATAATTCTATATTACGGTATTTCGTTAGGTTATTTTATAATTATCGAATGCCGGAATCTAAGTGATACAGCAACATTGCAGATACTACAAAAACTATAAATACAATAATTCTGTAAAAACTATAATTGTTGTTGGTGTTTGCAATTCAATTTTTAAATTGAAAAAGTATATTTCATTTCATTTATTTATCCATTTTATTTGATAAGAGTATTTAGATTCCGTTCGTTTATTGTCAGATGTGAATATAAAAATAAATACTTGTTCATAATTGATTTTGTTAATTAATTACTATACTTACTGATCTGAATTATAGCTATAAAATTATTCAAGGCTACATTGAATAAATACTATTGATGTTAAGCTCTAAAATGGAAAAATTAGTGAAAATTAAAAAGCTCGCGATGAGAGTAAAATTATTAAATGTGTAATCGAGAAAAAAAATTATCGACAATATTTTCCATTAATTAAATTGGCTCAATTATGTTGATGAAATTAAAAAAAAAAAAAAAAAAAAAAAAAAAAAAAAAAAAAAAAAATAGAAAAGTATAAATTTAATGATGTTCGTAAAAAACTGTCAAAAGTGAACTGCAATTGTAAATAACTAAAAACTGATTACTGTTACATTTGATGCTAAATTAAATAAGTGAGATATTTATTAAAAAATTTTGAGGATTCACGTACAACCATACTTTTACATTAAATATTTTTACTTTACGTACTACATCACATACTTTCCACATTGAATTAAATATTTTGTATATTTTATATATTTTGTATTGTATTATATCAATTATTTATATTGTATCGTGTCTATTTTTATTAAATTAAATAAATAATGTGAAAGAAAATTTTTAATTTCAGATATAAAAGATATATATCATTTTGGAATGAGATATATTGTTCTTAATCTGTCTGAAAATTATTATTAATAAGGTAAAAGCTTACATCTTGAACATTTAATATCAATACATATTTAATTTCATATTTAATAGAAAGTTTTCAAATTTCTAAATTTATTATTTAAAAATTTATCATCAATACTAAAGCCAATAGTTTCTAATTTATTGATGTTATTAAATTATTTCTAGAGAATTTGATAACTTGATTGTTATTGAATTTGCAACGAAGAAAAATAATTATAATTAAATGCATAATAATATAGAGTTTGAAAAAATTTATGATTTTTTAAAATATATTTAATACAAAACATTTACAAACTATATTCATTGTTAGCTTTTATCATATGATTTTTATAATTTTCGAATCATGAGTTATGATTGATTTTAAAGATGAATGAACAAGAAAAATGTCTATTTGAAAGAGACCAATAATTGTTAAATTAATATACGCATTAAATCAGGATTGGAGTGAATTGTTTTTTTTTTTTTTTTTTTTTTAATTTTCTCATTCCTATACCCTTCAGAATTTATCATACAATTTCATTCATGATTTATTCCCTTTTTTTTCTTCTTTAATTTATTTGTCATTTTTATTTAGATTTATTTGTTTTTCATATGTTAATTATATTTTTATCACTACTGTAAAACTTTTAAAACATAATTTTGAAATCCATAATATACTTTTTATTATATATACATTATAATATATTGTAACACATAAATAGAATTATAATTTTCTATTACATATTATATTATATGATAGTCGACCGCTGTGCGTTTACATTTACGCAGTACATAATAAATTATAATAGCATATCATCATACGTAGATGTGCACATTAATATTATTTTTATAATATCGTTAAATATAATGACATCCTAGATTGCTTTGGAATATGAAATGCTAAGCCATATGCTAATATAATTGTATTTTGTATTATTTTAATTTAATAGAGGATCGAAATTTGTCGACCATTCGTCTTCTCGAATTTATTCTGAAATAATAATTTAAAAGTATATTATACGTATGAAACGTATATTTTGCACTGCTCATAGAAATATTAATTTTGTATACATATTATGCGTATGTAAAGTGCCCGAGTGTGCGTGCGTGCGTATGTGTGTGCGTGCTCTCTTTTTCATCTCCCTGTTATCTCTCTCTCTCTCTCTCTCTCTCTCTCTCTCTCTCTCTCTCTCTGTCACATAAGCACGATTTCTGTTTATCTCCATCTCCATCGCCGTGCCTCGCAATCTCTCTTTCTCCCTGCATTCGCTGTTCTACGTTAGGCCAGTCTTTAAATTTAGAAATTTCGAATTTCCGCACGACGCCGGTCTACGTACCCTCCGACTTCGTCGTAGGCCTCAGCGTCACGACGGCCGCAGTTTACGACGAACGAACAACTCGTGCTCTTTCCCTCTTCCACTACATCTATCACGGGGCATTTGGAAATTCCTATTATCTTCTTAAGAATTTGGAAATTACAACGGATTTTGATTGTAGTGCCTGATGATCTTCACGTGCCTTCGTTCTTATCAATATCTATTCGATGTGCCTAATATTAAACCAATCCTTTAAATAATTTCGTGCAGAAACTCTTATATTAAAAAGTGTTATAGAAATGAGAATGAATCGCTACGTAATTTGGCTTGAGAAAACAAAATATCCAACTAAACAGTACTTAAGAAACTTTAACGTAAGCGTAATTTTCAGTGTCAATCTGTGATTTAGCTTTAGAATATTGTTAAACAAAGGCCTAATGTGTATATTAATATATCACAATAAAATTCTCGACAGCATCATAGAAGGAGCTGAATTGAAGCGATAGTGTGCAAGACACGGATAGAGAATTGAAATTGCGTTTGTTTAAAACGATCCAAGATTTTCCATGGTTGCTGATCTTCCTTTTTAATGGCATGTGCCATATTTCGTATATGTGCATGGACGTTCACCCTAATGTATTCTCGTCTGTTACTTTTTCATGCTTTCTATCCCCTTCTCTCTTACACTTTCTCTCTCACTCGCCAACTAAAAATAGTAAGAGATATACTGGCAGTGCAGCAGTGAAGTTGATGTCTTGGTTTTTTTTTTTAACTCGAACGTCGTTTTAACCAACTTCACCGCTAGATGTTCCCATGATTATGGAAGTGTGTGCTGTGCGTATATACGTACATTTCCAATGTGCTTTGCATGAACAGTCCTGAAAACATCAGAGAACTGCAAATTATAAATAATTAAAATGTATTATCAAAAGTATGGTGTATGTAATACTTGCATTTTGTTTTTTCGTCTATTTTTTTTGTGTTTTTCTTACCAGTGTTAAAACACAAGTGCTATTTTCTGCGTAAAAAATATTTGCCGCATTATAATAAATCTTATGGTAAGTGTGTTGAAATTTATTTTAGCATAGACAAATAATAAAAAAAATAAAAAATTTATATAAATTTATAAAAAAAAAAAAAAAAAAAAAAAAAAAAAATAAATAAAGAATTTATATACAATGTTGAATGATTTTCATTACATTTTATTATTACCCGAGTACAAGTGCTTAATTTACTTACATAAATAAAGATAAATTACATTTTTGTAATATATGTCATATAATTTTTATAATCGAATGAAATTTAAGAATTTGTATATCCAAATTTTTTTAAATTAAAGGATTTTATATTGTCTTTTTCCGATAAGTCCTGATTAAAATATTAATTTCATCATCAATGTTCATAGGAAAAAAAAAGAACAAAAGAATTAAATATTCTTAAATATTCTATAGGAACATGAAATCATTTGTAGCTACAAAAGAATTTCAATACACGTGACACGATCGATATAACCTAATCAAATTAATCTTATAGATTTTTACAATGTGCTTTAGAAGACTGTTTTTATAATTATTAAAACTATTAAATACTCTATCAATTACAATTTACAATTTATCTGTAATACATTATACTGTATATGTAATATAAATATATATTACTGTCTTACATTGTCCTGTCTGAAAGATTATCGATCTCAATAAATAAATCACACTTAAGTGCTCACATAAAAATGTAATGTAATCACGTACATCTTAATTAAATCTTTTTTAAATTATATTTTAAATGCTAAAAAATATTATAACAATGTAATTATGAGATTAATTTTTCGATAGAATGACAACATATTTAGTGTTACAAATTTATTATTAGAATCATTATCAGCTTCTACACAATCATTATTTTTTAATGTGATATTAATATATTTTATTTTTGTAGCAGTAGTAATTGATTTTATTCATATATTTAAAATAAATTAAGAATCCTTCAAATTAATAGAAATTAAATTTATATAATTAATATAAAGTTTTTCTTTAAGTAAATCAATTTTATTGAAAATTTTGATTCTATTAATTCTACTCTAATTGGCAACGTGTTATTATCAACAATAACAATATGACAAGAATAATAAAACTTTTCAAACAATACATTTCAAACAATAATTAATAATTATTATAATATTATAAAATTTATCATTTTTAATAAATGTATATCATTCATACAAATGTATAATATATTATTTTTACAAAAATTCAAGAGTTACATACTTTCATTGAATGGAAAAATTGATAAAATGATGATTGTAGTTACAATATTAAAAATTTATATTGAATTACTGATACCAAAGCTAAATAATAATGTAATATATTACTTATATATTTATTTTCTTGCTTCATAGATTTTAGTTTGGTTTTATAAAACTTGACTTGGAACTACTTCTTATGTTCGGTCAATTACAAAAAATTCAATGACAACGATGTTGCGACTAGAATTAAGTCTCGTATTGCTATCTTGTACTCAAATTCTCATGGACCACCATGATTTTCATGGACATCGTAGTCAGTACAATTATAGAAATTCTGGAGGTAATTTTTATGGCACGAGAACGCGAGAAATTCAAATCAAGTATGGGCGCTTGAGAGGTACAATTGTACAGCCAAGGACAGCACATCTACAACTGATCGACGTTTTTCTTGGTATTTGTATACAAAATATAAATTTCCATTCGATCTCTCTCTCTCTCTCTCTCTCTCTCTCTCTCTCTCTCTCTTTCGCGTATGCATATATGTATAATTGTTAAGTTCGTATATATGTTTATAATGACTTATGAATGTAAAATATAAAAGGTTTTATTTTATATTTCGAACAAAATATATTACAGCAAATCAAAAATAAATAAGTAATTATGGAACTGTAAATTTTAATAATTTTACCGTTGATAATATACTGAATTTCTTTGGTTGTACCCTTGCGGCTTTATATAATTAAAAATGAAATCGTAATAAGTGATACAATTGCATATACTTTTAATTTTAGTTTATATACTTCTATTTTTATATTATTCATCTATTATTCGCCGTTCAAATATTTTTCTTATTTTTGTTTAAGTCAGAATTACGTAAATATTTAATCGCGTTATGACGAAACTATTGTCTTTTTAATTTAACTACTATTTACAATTTAACTAAAATTTCATTTAATATTATATTCTAGTAGTACAAAATGTATTAATACACCGATTTATTTAAAATGGTTTACTTTATATCAGTTTTAATAATCCAAGGAATGTAATGTTGTTCCATGTGAAATATGTTAGATGCAGATTGAATATATTAACTTTTTATTTTTAAAAGTAAAGATCATATCTATTGTATTATTATACGAATAGTATTTATTTATGTATATTATCCCTTCATTTTTCATTAGTACTTGTATTTCTATTATTTTAAATTTTCAACTCCAAATTTTTTTTTTATTTTTATGTATTTCTTAATTAATTGATTGAAAGTGTTATATATATATATATATATATATATATATATATATGTGTGTGTGTGTGTATATCTTTTTATTAAGTAAATAAATATAACATTTAATTAATAATACCGAAACTATCTGTGTTGTTACAAATTAATGTAAATACAAATTTTTTTATATATTTGAACAGATTATAAAGACTGAATCGTTTTTATAGAAAAATTAATAACCGAAAAAAAGTATAATAATGTAATAATTGTAATGAATGAGCTCTTCTATTATTCGATTACTGAAAGTAACAATCAAAATATATATAAATTAATATAGATGAAACAATTTATATTTGCATCTATGGGAAAGTACACGAAACTCTACAAATATGTTTTACAAAATATGTTTTTAACAATATTTTTTAAATATTTGATTTCAAATTGAAATTAATTTAGAAAGACTAATATAATAGTAAAGGGGAAATAAGTTTTGTATTTAATAAAATTCACATTGGAAAATGCAGCAAATTCGAATGTTGAATATATTAATGATATTTATCTTTTTAATCTTAGGAATATTATAATAGTGTTGATTCAAAATATCTTTTAATGTAGTATTTTTCTCTTTTTTCTGAAATATCATATATTCGATATTCCTTCATTAGGTCAAGTAGAATAATTCATATATAATTATATATATTTTGTTTATATATATATATATATATATATATATATATATATATATATATATACAATATATACAATATATAATTCAGTATTTTATGTTCACTCTATGAAGTTGGTATCTCGAATAGAAATTTAAAATTTCTTATGTAAATATCTTAGAGCTTTCTATAAGAAAATTAGTTTCTACAATAAATTTAAATTACCTTTTCAAATATCATAATAATTTTAAAAATTTGCATTTAATAATGGTAATTTTACACTTAATATTAAGTTAAAATTTGCAATTCATTTCACTGAAAACGACTGTATCTTATATTAACTTTTATCATTGCATTTCCAAAGTCAATTGAAGTACAGAATATTGCGTATAATTCACAAATCTACTTAATTAATATCGATTTTTTAAATACTAAAATATATTGTTTCATTACTAAGAATTATCGATAGTTTGAAAATATGATAATTTTATCTGGAATTAGTTTTCATTCGAGTACAGGTCAAGATTATATAGTTATAGAATTTCATCATAATAACTAAGAACTGTTGTATTTTTAAATTTTATTTAAATTTGAACTACGTACATGGAGACTTAATACGATTTTATCATCGTGCGAATGAAAATTGAATGGGAAGAGAAGTGTGTCGGTCAAACTACCAAAATAGATTGATGGTCTTCAGCCTTACATAGATTTTAATTTAAGAAGCGTATATATTTATCTGACGTCATATCATATTTATAAAAAATTCTTTTGCATTATTTATATCAACAATTAATTTCTATTAATAGATATGTATTGTTGTAATATTTCGCTATTTAACTTTTTGGATGATTGTCGAAATATTTTTAATGAATATCGGAACAAATTATTTATTAGTAGAATATGTAAAAATGAAAAGGTAATAGAATATAATAAAAATTTAATACAATTTAACATAATATAATATAAAATAATGTGAAACGATTATTTCGTATAAATGAAATATTCAATATAATTCACATATTTAAAATAATATATTGTATATTATAATATAGTGATTTGATATTATACGATTTATGAAATAATATAAAATTCAGTAGAGAAAATAATATATCATATGATATAGTATATGATCCAATATATGGTAAAACATAATAAGATGTACAGGCTATTATAGGTATGGTAATATGTTGTTATGATATATGAAATTATATCACATAAGACTATATGATATGATATAAAATTATATGAAATGATACATTTTACGATATGACATAATCTAATGTAAATTAAAGAATATTTGGCGCAAAATTACTTATTGGATTTGATAAACAATTTTGAAACAAAAAACATTTTAAATACCGTCAATATTGGCTTTAATTGAAAATAAAACTTTTAAATAATACCCATTTAACAATTATTAATACTTCAAATTTTTTTAGATGCAAATATAATTTCTTTTGTATTCAAAAATGACTCAATTAAATTATAAATGAAGAACTCCTCGCTAATAAAACAGTATATATATGTTTAAATTATGGTTTATTTTACTCATTTATATTTCATAAATACACAACAACTATATCATATCATTTATATAAGTTATATAATACTTCATTAATATTTTATTAGAATTTTAATTTATACTAATATTTCATTACAAATTCAGATAAGTAAATAATAACTATTCGTACATCAGTATTTTACATTATTTTGTCTAATATCCAACAAGTATAGATATGAAAAAAAAATAATTAGTCAAAAATTTACGAAATAATTTCTAATATTTTTAATTATGAATTATTGAATATAGAAAATGTAATTCTGGATATATCAGATGAAATTAATTGGATGCGAGTCGAATGCAAATAACAACTAATTTCAAATATTAATATTGAATGATTAATACTAATGATATATTTGTATGTATAATACAATAATAAGAATCGTTCGTGGAAGTTACAATGAAAAATGAAATTAATTAATTAAATCTATTGTTATAAATTTTTTTTTTTAACGAAGTGAAAATAGATTTTCTATTAAATCCAAAACAGAATATGAAATTTTAGAATCAAATCATTATTCGATATAGTCAGTTTAAAAGTACAAATGGTATAAAATACTCAAGTATAAATCATTAATTATATAGAAACATTTTTGTAACTAATAATTTAAAAAATCTATCATCCATTGAACTTTGAATATGTGAAAAAATAAATTTATTAATTTCATAATAAAAATGAAGATAATGGTTTGTAATTTTAATAGAATAAAAATATTTTATTTCATTTTCATAGCTACATTTTCTTATCAATAATGTAAAAATAATTTTAATTAATTAATCGCTTCATCAATATTTTTTTCATTCTTTTACAAGAGTAAGTAATATGAACCAAGAAAATTGATTTAATTCTAAAAAGAAAACAACAAATTTTATATACAAATAATAAATCTTTATGATTCTTAAAATAGGCATAAATTTGATAAAAAATAGATAAATCAATTAATGTTAAAATGTTTGATGTTATCAAATGTTACATATTAAAAGCATGAATATTAGTACCTAATAGAAGTAAAAGCCCTCAAAGTAAATTTAAACGAACAACAAAATATCATAATAAAAAAAATGAAAGAAATGATAACATCAAAAACTTCGTTAAAGTTCATATAATTAAGTATTTTAAAAACAATGTAATTAAAATAACAAAGCGTTCCATAGCTTTAAATTTAATAAATAAATTGGAAAGCGAATTAAAAAGAAATTTTATTTCCTTTCAAATACTTTCATTATAATAAACATAATAATAATAATTTTTACTTGGAACGAATACTTTACATTACTAATATTTATTAATATATTCAGAGATAATGTAACACTATAATTCATTGATATAATCAATAATGACATTTTTTTTATTAAAAAAATATTTTTAAAATACTATCAGAAAGAATAAGAAAATATAATGTACTAATCAAAAACAAGATTAAAAATAATTATTATTCGACATTAGGTATTTGTAATAAATTATTTATTAACAATCATATATTTGTATATATATATATATATATATGATTATACAAGATATATACAATATTTATTTTCTATACCCACTTTATTTATTAATATACTCTATGGTAACTATGTTATATATTTTATGATTAATTAAAAGTTCGTGAAAAGTTATGGAAATAAAAAATGATTGAATGTTGCAGTTCTTCAATGTCCAATAAACGTATAGGATTAGTATTTCGATAAATTTGTAAATCTCCATTTTTTTTTTTAGGTAAAATTACAAATGTGTGTATCGGATTTCCCTGATTATTCAGTAAATATATAATCAATAATTTTATTTAAGTATTATTTTGTTGACTAAAATATCAATGTCAAACTAAATGATGATTAAATCAAACGTGATGATAAAAATCATTCGCCTAATGGATACTATCGCATCTTCATTAATTATAAATTGCATAAATTTAGCATTACATTATTTATTATTAATATTTTCAATATGCAGGAGTTCCATACGCTGAGCCCCCTATAGGCCATCATCGATTCGAGCCACCAACGACCCAAACTCCCTGGACAGGTGTCCGGCATTTTGATAGCTTTGCGCCAGTTTGCCCCCAGGTACTGCCAAATACTGAGGAGGAGATCGATACGACGCGTCATCGATATCTTAAGAGATTGTTACCATTCTTACAAAATCAAAGCGAAGATTGCTTATATTTGAACATCTATGCACCTCATCAAAATAACAGTAAGTTATTAATATTACGCAGATATTATTTATTATATCATATGCAGTCATTCGCTATCCCCTTGATAACGTTACTTCTTAGTTATGGAAAAATCAACATTTAGATTAGTTTAAGCGACTTCGTTTATAAGATCCGAATGGGTACTAAAACAATATATTTTCCATTTAAATACCTTACGGTGTATATTCGTCTTTATATTTCTGTAATTTAATTATTAATATATAAAAAATTGTTAAACATTAATGTGTCAAATTTGCGATTGAAAAAAAAAAAATTACAATATCATAGCTCACAATATTGTATTTTAATTAACTGATTGATTTAATTTTCATTATTGATTATCTAACTATTGATTGTATTAATTTTGCAGTCTATTAGCTAAGTGATATCAATGAAGATAAGCATTAATGGATAGAATATCTTTCTACCATTTCGAAAAATTGTAAACTAAGAAAATAAAAAATATAGAATGAACGTGTAAAACATACGACAGGTTCGAAAAAAGAAGGCAAAACATCGAAAATCGTTTCCTTCTTGATGCATTTTACTTTTGAACCACTGGAGTACATAAAACTTGTCTGATAGTTTCTATGTCGGTGGGAGCGTACACACTTTTTTTCTTTTTCATTTAATTTTATATTTATTTTCCTTACTTTTTCTTACTTCTAGCTCAACTAATCCTTTATAGTTTTCTTATGTTATTTTCGAATGTGCTCACATTATTCTCACGAGTTTCTACAAAATTTCTTTAAGGCTAGATTTTCTATACCCTATCATTAAAGCGAAACTGTTAACATCAAAGTTTAATGCATTTCAAGATTCTCTTAAGTACTGAAAACAAAATTCTTAATTACAATTCAAATCAAATTAATTTGTTCCATGATAAAGAATTTTATTTGATATTCTACTCTACGTTATCTAATTTTCAGTAAAACGCCTTTCTGTTTATTAAATAAATAAATATCGACAATTAAAAGGACCCTATAAAAAATATAAAATATTTGATATCTTTAAATATAATTCTTAAATCTTTTATAATACTCGTACATTATATTTTAATCCTATAATAGTTCAATATGATAATTGTCTACGAAAATACGAAAAAAATTCAATTTTTTCCTAGTGTTATTTTATATAAATTTAAACTAATACGAGGACATTGAAATAATAAATTTTTTTACGCCCTTTTTACATTGAAAGTTGGCAAATTTATTTATTTAAATTTTCAAAACTTCAAAATAGTTAACACAAAATTGTTAAATGCATTGTTTAAATTAGTATGTTTATAAATCATAAATTGTGTTTTGTATGAATAATATATCAGTTTCATAAAGGTAATTGTTAATATTACAAATGATTAAAATTCGGTTGGGTATGCGGTGTCGCTATGGATCGGAAATGAAATGAATGCAGGCATGTATGATTGGATAAATCGCAAAAGGGGAGAAATATGTAAAATCAATCAATAAGAACAATCATCATTCCGACACATAGTTTATGTGTTTCAGAAGAAGACAATACGTTGAAGTAAGATAAGATTTTTTTTTACATTAAATTCAAATTTAATATATTGAGACCTCTAACAAGACTATGTAAGTAGCAATTTCTCGTATCTTATGGTGGTATTCTGTATTCTTATGGTGGTAGATATAAACTAAGTATAAAAATCTACTTAAATATGAATATTTTTATTATTTTAGTTGATTTTTTTATCTGCTAGTTAAAAATATTAAGTATTTTAGGTACTGTAAATTATGATGAATTTCATTATTCACACTACCAGTGTCTACCATAATTAGTGTTATAAAAGGAAAAATGATAAAATTAATGAATTTACTTAGCCTTACAAAATATAAGAATATTTTACATTTTGCTTAGTTTTCAATAATCAATAACTTTTATTTGACGAAATTGAAATTTATTACAATTAAACTGGATAATTAAATTAAACGATACAAAAAAATTATTACTCGTTTTCTTATCGTTTCAGAAAAGTTCATTTAATAATATATACAGAAATTATTATAATTATAATGAAGAACTTGCGATAATTCGGTTATAACTACAGAAGGAAATCAATAGCAAATTTTGAATAAGTAATTATAATAATATGCAATATATAATAAGTATCAAATAATTATTATTTTTGAAATTTTAGATTATGAGAGTAATTTTTTATTATGTTTAAAGAATAATAATAATAGTAGTGTTAGTTTAAATAAATAATTATTTTTTTAATAGAGATGTTGTCATTTATATATATTAAATTCGTGTAATACAATCGCAATATTGACTTATATATTAAAATACGCACGCGCGCGTTCACACACACACAGACACACACACGCATGCGAACACATATACAGAGGGGCACATTGTACATTTGTTACATACATATATTTGTTATATATATATATATATATATTCAGCTTCTTTCATTTCTTACTTAATACGACATATATTAATGTTTAATTATATTTGATCCATTAATTCAAATTGAAATATTTGAATTCAACTATTAAATACATCCAATATCTGCAATCAAATTATCAATTACTTACAATGTTATATATTTATATTTTTGTTATTTATTGATAAATAAATCAAATTATTTTATATAAACGCACGTTTTTTATATATATAATCGTATAAAATTATACGAATTTGTATGATTCAGAGTACTTCGCAGTGGCAAAGTTCTTGATATAATTTATCTAACATAAACTAGAGCCACCGCATTTACATACATGGGTACATACAATTTTAAAGACTGAACATAAATTGCTAGAGAGGACTTAATGTGTACAATTATACAATAATCTGATCATCATTGGTTTATTCACTAATTTTATAATATGTGAGATCAGATTGAATTTTAGATGTACATCGAAAATTTAATACAATTACTCGATAATGTTTACAAATTCATATTTTTTAAACATAAACACTAACCGAAATTTAACATTTTAGAGAAAACAACAAATTAGAGAAAATAGTTTGATTCCCGGACTCCCTCATAGCGAATATTGCATGCACTGTCACTCAGCGAATTGCTTTAGTTAGTTCAACCATATACATTTTTATCTATTTTACTGTCTGCATCTCTCGCTCTCTCTCTCTCTCTCTCTCTCTCTCTCTCTCTCACTCTCTTCTTTTCAATACCACTATCTATCTGCATAACTATTTATATAACTATTTATCTGTTTATCTATCTATCTCTTATAGATAATTTCCCACGCCCTCTCTTATCTCTCTATTGTTTTAGAATATTTTTATTACAGTTGCTCGTAAAAACGACTTTTATACATATACAGAATATATGTGAAACGGAGGGAAATAACGATTTTTTTCTTTTTTAAATTTAATTATCATATACATTTTAATATTTAAATATACGTGTTAATATTTAAACTTTTGCCTAGTTTATAGATGGAGACTTTTATTATTTTATGAGATCTAGAGTTTTTTGTTTATATAAAGTTATATTTGAGGGTGAATACAGTGCATGAATGTTTGTCGAATGCAAATTTTAAAATGATAAAATATGTATTTTGATTTTAGTTTAATTTATTTTTATTATATAAATAGAAAACATTTATTTTAATCGAATATATGATATATAAGAATTTAATATGAAAAATCATAGTATAATTTAAAATGTAAAAATTAATAAAAATGATAATGAAAGTTTATTAAATAATTCATAATTTAAGCTGTCATTGAAATACAAAAGTTGTAATTAATACTTCATTATACAACTTGGTCCGCTATTCATGAGCTTTACCTGCTAAGCGTTTAAGCGCTTCTCTCTCTCTCTCTCTCTCTCTCTCTCTCTCTCTCTCTCTACTTGTTTGCAACTGCTGTCAGGTACTTTTGTTTTAAAAGTTTATTTATTTGATTTGAGGTTCTTAACATTGTTTTAATTGATTAATGTAATTGGCACAATTAAATATAATTTTCTTGTTTTTCATTTTTTTGTTCTCTTACATTATTGAAACTCTATAACGCTCCCAGATTTTATTAGAAACGTCGAGTATTTTTACACGTATTTATTAATTTTCTCTTATATGAACTTATTTTTATTTATTCTACCTATATATATATATATATATATATATATATATATATATATATATATATATATTCGATTATGTTGAACCAATAGAAACTTGGACAAATTAATGTGTCAACTGTTTATACAAATACTGAAGCACAATTGTATTGAAATTTATGAAATATATACAAATTCTTTATAATTATTCGTACATTAAAATTTGAGATATAAATATGCACGTGAAATTTAATCTTGTTTCAATTAGAGCAAACTTCATGACTTTTTAACGTTCGACATTAAAAGATCATTCGGTAAATATTAAGCAAGATATGTGATAATTGACTTCGTGTGTTTACAAGAGAGAGAAAATATTCTTAAAATAGAGGTGTGAATTTAGTATGCTAGTTGGTATAAGAAGTGAGTAGCGATTGATGTAGTTTATAGATCTGGTTTATATATATAGAGCTTTGATTCAATAAACATGGTCTTGAGTGTATAATCCGAGATAATTAAGTATTTCAAATAAACTACGAAGTTGCATCGAATCGGTAGTATATTCCAGAGAAGCGCAACGAGAAAAAAAAAAGTTATAACTTGGCGTAAACAAAAACTATAATAAATATCATTCTATCTTGAAAAAATAAATCAGACAGCAAGTAAACAACTGTCCCAAGATAGTTATTAATGCAGAAAAATTCTATAGAGGTGTAATCAGGTTGCTTATACCATCTGCTTATACTTTTCTATGAAATAATTATTATTATTGATAATTGTCACAATTTGGCTATTAAATGTCTAATTACGAATCGGACATTCAATTAGATTCAAAGTAAATTTTTAGTGCTTTATGGAAAAAATATTAAAGAATTTATACGTTAAAACCTGAAATTTTAATAAAATGATTAAAAATTGTATAATTAACAAGAAATATTTTCAATGTATACCTAATTTTTGTTCTACATTCGTATTTTTGGTGATAATCATTGAAGTAATAATAAAAGTATAGACTCCACAAGAATAGTGAATACTCTTTTGTTTCACCATATTTCCTGTATATTTTTCCTTTTGTTTTGACCTATTCTAGGTCAATTTTTATTCAACTAAATACTTTAACCATTAACAAAACAACCAAATTCCTTGTATACTAATAGCATAATTTTTCATGGCGTCAGTCGTTTTCCACTCTGCTAAGCCGACTCGCCGACTCGTAAAATATACGTGAAGCTCTCTTTCCAGTTTAGCTCTTTTTACTTAACGCAGTTTTCTTCTTTTTGGTAATTTTATAATATTATTTCAACTGTACGAATAGTGTTTATGTTCATCGATCAAACTGAATATTTAGTTTTATCATTTTAAATAGGACTAAATTCTTTCCTACTTTAATTTAATTATATCTTCAGTTATATATATTATCAATTATATTTATTGACTATAATATATATTCAATAAGCATTTATAATAATGAGTACTTTTTATGCCATATATTTCTTAATTATTTTCTATACGAGCGAGGATTATAGATTCCATATTTAGTTCCATATTTTTATGTTCTCCTGGTATTTCATAATTTATCAATTATTATTATAATATAGTTATGTTGTATGTAATAATACAATTTAAAAATTACGTATACTCGTATCCATATAGACAATCATACGACTTTATAAATTTAAAGTTTCTTTTACTTTAATACTTAAAGGAAAAGTAGAATAAAATGATTATTTTAGCAATAAAAGTACCAAAACTAACAACATTAGAAACTTACTTAACTCAATTACATCTTAATTTAAAATATTTTAACAGCTTACAAAATTGCTCTTTTAAAAATAAATGTTAATGTAAAAATAAACTATAATTTTTATTTTTAATATTAATCACTTTTTAATTGGTGTTATTATTAATAGAAGAGAATAATGTAAAGGTTAATACTTGTACAATTACACGTTACAAAAGGGTTTAGCTTTTATATATATATATATATATATATATATATATATATATATATACAAAAGCTTCTAGGTTATATAAAAATCTTTAAAATTCTATTAATACTACAATTTTTACATAAAACGTTTTTCTTTATTCAAGTTAATATGTAGGATAAGAAGGGGACTTTTGGCAATAAATCTCTATGTATAAGGATTTTACCCGATGAAAATCCAATTTACTTCAAAAGATTACGTAAAATTACCTTATAGTTTTATTGTATAAATATGCACATATTTATGCTTAAATATAAATCCACATATGCATACGTATGCCTTTTATGGCTTATACTGTCTTTTATTTTTATTAATTGCCATCTTACATCTTTATTATCTTGAAATAAACAGTAAAATTTATGAATTCTTTAATACTACATTTTATAAAATTAGTATTTTAGACTGAAATGATAGTATTTATTAACCTTTTATCTGTAGAATTCGGATCAATGTTGACAAATAAAGTGCTTTCCCGTTTCAGTTATTTAAAAGTAAAATTCACCTTTAAAGCGATATCTCGCTCGACATACTGAATCTTTAATAATTTTTATTTACCTAATATTATTCAAGATATACTAATATCATTATTATTTTTTCTTTATCAAATTTCTTTACATTCTCATACTCTAATGTAATCGACTATTTATAGTATAAAATTTATGTGTAATGAAGATTAATCCGAAATCCCTTTCATTATATCAAATTCAACAGATATCTATTATGGTACTAGATTTATTTGAGATATTGTAGTATTGACTAACAGATGCTTGTCTTTGAAGATATATTTATACTCTTCTCTTTATTACTTAGTTTGTGTCTTCGTTCGATATAGAGTAGCCAAAGTATTTATGATTGTACAGTTATAACTAATGTCTTAATATCATACAAGACTGATTATGCTGATTAATTTTTCAAACTTTTAAATCCTTACTTTTAATTGATGAATACTTAATGTATTCTTTTATGTATTTTCAAAATAATTGCAATTAAATGTTTATTATTTGAAACGAGTATCTACATTCAATGACTGTTATGTAAATAAGCTTGATTTGACAAAACTATATGGTATGTTTATAAAATTGAAGAAATATTAAATAATAATGAATTGTACAATAATGGGTTGAACATTAGCTAAAAATAACTTAAAAAAATTCAACTAATGTCGATGAATTTACAATTTTCTTTAAAAATAGATAATCATATGAGACATGAAATTGCTTTATTTCAAAATCAATTAACCGTAAATAAATATTTATTAAAGGAAATGTAAATAACATTTTTAACAATAGTACTACTGATGAAAAAAAAAACTATTTAAACAAGGATATCATTTTTTACAGTTGTTATTGAACATATTTATTTCATTTATAAAACATATTATTTAAGATTGAAAAAAAGTGATTGAAATTTTGAAGATAAAAAAAATTTTCAATATGTTTTTATTTTTCAGGCTTTTGCACACTACTGTTTGCTCCATTTTTATTTGCATATAAAACTGTTACTCGACCCATCGAACACAGCTTTGCACTATACCATGAAAAACTTTTGTCACTATGGCTTCCTCCGTGTGTTGATATGCCACGATCATTGGCACAGAGAAAAGATCAAAGTATAATGATAAGGATGAAAAAGCTTGGCGCAAAAAAATAATAATGAACTGCGAGTTATAACTTTGGAAATTTATTTTCAATATTGTAAGATATAGTTTTTGCCAATTTCTTGTCTTTAGTACATTTTATAAATATGAAAATATCAAAAACTTGCTAAACGCATATGTTTAAGAATAACTATTTTATATTATACAAAAATATAAAATGTTTATTATTACCAATAAATCGCTGCATTAATTTTATATTGATAATCGTGAAAAAAGAGAATTATAGTTGATTTAAAAATTTATAAATGAAAAATTTACAATTCTATTATAAATAAATTCGATTATAAATTATTTCTTATACATATATTATTATAAGATTAACATATATTTTATTCAAATATTTCGTTTTGATTAAAACATAATAATGCAGTGAATGACTCAGATAATAAATTTAAAAATTACACAAAAATAAAATAAACGCTTGATTCTTTTATATAAATGAAGGTTATAAGCAAAGGATACGAGTAAATTTATATCATAAAATCCTACATAGATTTCATACATAGATAGATAGAAATCATACATAGATACATCTATTATAGAATAGAAAAAATCATAGAAAATTTTTTATTATAATATTGCATAGATAAGAATATTGTAAATTGAGCTGAGAGTATAAATAGTTTAGAGGTTAAATTTTAATATACTTCAGTTATAAGATTATAATCTTTATAAATCATAAATCATACAAATATACAGAAACATAATATATACGTGTTTTGTCTGTGTGTGTGTGTGTGTACATATATATATATATATATATATGTATACATTCATAAATTAGATAATGCTCGAAGTAAAGACTGGTCCAGACATCTATTGGCCGAGTCTGGAAATTATCTACTTACACGGTAAAACGTAAACTTTCCATGCAATTTCTCTTTCAAGCTTAGTGATGGCAGCAGCTTGTTAATTCCTTACTATTGCTCAATGATCCTGTTTTAACATACATCCAAGAGTTTACCATAGGATGTACAAACATTGTCGTGCATGCACATAACTGAATATTGTTACAATAAAGTTAATATTGCAAATCTGGCATCATGTCCTTTAAAATACACTCTCATACAATTGTACAATTGTACAATTGTTCAATAGACTATTCTAATGATTAAGCTATGTAAAGTATTAAAATTAATAATTATACGTAGAAAGCTAATAAATTATAATTTTCATATTAACACATACAAATTGTATAATATAATTATATAATATTTGATTAATTTCTAAGCGGATATAAGTCACCTGACTAATCATAAATGTTAAATATACAAATGATGAAATAAAGAATAACTTAATTTGATTTTTTAAAGAAATAATTAGTCAAATATTCTTAATATATATATTAACATTTGTATTAAATATGTTATAGAAAAAATTATTCTCGTACTTTTAATATCAATTTTACATTCTTTTTTTCATTATATGTTATTATTGATTTAAATATTTGAATTTATTTTTAGAAGTTTTTCATTAGAGAATTTTATCCTTAGAAAAGTATTGCACTATAATTAATCGCATATTTAATAATATTTTAAATTAAAAATATAACAAATATAATTTAAAACATTTTAAACCAATAATGGGATTTTTTTTATTTAAATGCAGGATACTTTTACTAAGCTTTTTTTATTGAAGAACTCTAATATTAAAATTATAGATATTTTGGTATATGTATATTAGTCACTGTAATTTCCAAAACATTTTTTTCATTTTATTAAAATGTAACAAGTTATATTTATATTACCAGTATCTAAATGGTTATAATGAAAATGAAATTATTCAGAGACTGAAATTATTCTCACTGATGTGCCAATTGTATGCACGTAATTAACATCCTACAAGCTGTTCAATTTTACTCGAATTCTTCCAAATGAATCAGTTTTCTTCAGTATAGATATGTATGCATATGTGAATATTTGAACTTTTTCCATAAATAAGTGCGTACTTATTTATCTCAAGCTTTTTAAATAAACAATATTATTGAATTCTTTGGATATTCTGATGTTAAATTCTTGTTTCAATAAAATTTTTGGAAATTTTATTTTCATTACACACGACGATAAAAAGCATTAAAATAATACATACTTACAATCACAAGTTTTTATATTATCATTGAGTAATGTTAAGAATAAAATATTTCATGCTTAGATTTTGTATAAGTAATCGTAGTACTTTAGTCTTCTTTTCGCTCGTTATAAGAATATGAAATTGATTCAGTGTTCCAGTGTACTCGAGAATATGAAAAAAACAAACATTTAGATAAAATATTATTTACCTGTTTTTATATTTATACATGACAATTCAAAATGTAAACTAACATTAAAACTTTTTATTCAACTTTAAAAGAAATGCTTTTTAAAATAACAATAACAATAACAACAACAATAATAATAATAATAAGAAGAAGAAGAAGAAGAAGAAGTAGAAGAAGAAGGGGAGAGAAAGGGAAGAAAAGAGCGACAATTGAATAAAAATACTAATAATACAGAGACAATGGAATAATTGCAGAGTTGCAAATCAGTCTTTTTTCTTCATTATTGAACGATACCAATAAATTTTACTTCTATTTTAAGATACAAACAAAATATGTAAAAAATTTATGCAAATCTGATTGTTTCATTTGCTGAAAAGAAAAGAAGGTACATCTATCTTTTCCCATACGTTATGTACGACTTTTTATTTATTTGTTATTCCATAATAATAAAAGATATCGAGAAAGAGACAAGTAATACAATTAATACATAAATTTGCATTCACTAATTTTTAAATACCCTTATAGATATATTTTAACTTCTATTACTCACTTACCTACAAATAATTACAAAAATTAAAATAATATAAAATGAAGTATATGAGAGAAGGTCATTTTTTTCATTTTAACAACTGCCTGTCTAAATTACTTCATCCTACTACATTGAATATTAATTTACAGTTGACTTTAGTTACAAATCAGTATTTTTTAAAATTATTGTAATTTCACTATTACTTATCATTATTTTATTTACGCTCTATTATTTTTAAATCGCACTTGATTATTGAATATTTCACATATATTTATAAAATATCCGTTATTGTAAGATACGAATGTTTTGTAAACTAAATATATAAATATATTTTATAATATTTAATATGTCAGCTACATTAGAAATTTATCAAATTTAAAATGTCATAATTTACAGAACATATTTTATAATATTAGTGTTAACTATTTTATGTATCAATGTATTTAAAGATAATTATGTATTTATTTCCTCTACTAAAATGATTGTTTATTTGATAAAACGTGGGCCATAAAATTACGCTGGATTAAAATATGCGAAACATTAATATTAATATTTGTTTTCATTTCTATGAATTTATCCTATGTTTAATAAAAAAAATTAATAAATTATTAAAAATAACAGTAATAAATGTAAAAAATATGTTCGTAACAATTATAGGATAATGTAACGTATAACTGTAATTCAATTTATTTCAAAGTAAAATTATACTTTGAAATTGATTTATTTCATCAACTCAAACATACAAAGGTGCAATATTTCCATTTATAAATCATAATATACAAACATATTTCGTGACTTTAAATAAATAATAAAATAAATAATAATAATAATAATAATAATAATAATAATACCCATTTCAAAAATCTTCAATTAGTTTAATAATAAATTACAATATTTCAGCGGATTTCTTATTAAACTAAATACTTCAATAATACATTTTTATTATTCTAGGCCAAAGAAATAAGCCAGAAAGATTTCCTGTTATAGTGTTCATTCACGGCGAGAGTTACGAATGGAACAGCGGTAATCCATACGATGGTAGCGTTTTAGCAGCTTATGGAAACATTGTTTTCGTTACTGTCAACTTTCGACTGGGTATTTTAGGTAAAATAAGCCGTTTACTAAATAGATACATAATTCAATGTATTTACATTTACTAATGAGAATCTTCACAAACTTAAGCCCAAAAGTCAAATAATCTCCAACTTTGCAATATCACTTTACTTAGAGCTTGACTAATTCTTTCTTCACTAATCCTTGTATACATCCTATATTATTTATTATATTATATATATTAGAAAACTTTTATTATTTTTTCTACTCGCTTCATAAGATATTTGGTCATTATGGGTTCATAATATTACAAGCTCAAAGTTTAAGAAAAAAGCATATTAAATTAGTAAATACTAATTAATGTCATAATAATTCCTATAGATTCGAAGCATCATTTTATCCTTAATCATGCGAGTTGAAGGAATCTTTCCAAACCGATGCAGCCAACCTCAAATGAAAACCTTCTCGTCCCCCTATTCAATTAAAACAAATCTCTTCTATCAGCAATGGTAATAACAAACATCTTATGTTTCTTTTATATGCATAGGTTTCCTTCGGCCTGGAACCAAGGATAATACTGCTTGTAATTTTGGTCTACTTGATCAGATAGCGGCCTTGGCCTGGCTCAAGGATAATATTGGACAGTTCGGTGGTGATCCTGATAGAATAACATTACTTGGTCATGGTACTGGTGCCGTTTTCGTTAATTTACTTCTGCTTAGTCCCATTGACGGTTAGTATAGGATAACATTAAGTTTATTTCCCGAATACTAAAGAAGAATCTTCTCTCTACAATTCATGAATAATATTAAATAAATCTTTTAAAATAATCATGTTCGTCATTTTAATGTCTTTTTTTTTTTTTACTAAGATTCAAATTCAATTAGATAACATTTGAAGATGATTATTTTAATAAAATTAAAAATAAAAAATTAATAAAGCATACTTATACACAGGTTTGTTTAAAAGAGCCATTCTCATGTCTGGCTCTGCTCTTAATCCTGATGCAATTGGTAAAGCTCCGTTACAAATCACGAAACAGGTATATAATTATATATTTAATTGCTATTGATAAATAATTATTTGAATTTTACGAAATTTGATTCCATAATAATTAGATTATTTTGAAACATATGAGAATTATTTTCATGAATTATTAAGCTTCGTGTAAAGAAAAACAGAACGTTAACTTTATCAATAATACTTTACGTAGAAAATTATACAAAAATATAATTTGTATTTATGTGAAAATAACGGCAACAATAATAATCATTCAAATACAAACGAATTAGAATCAAATAAATTAGTTATTTGAATAATTTCATTCAATGGATTCGGTTCTTTTCAAAAGCAATAATTAATGATATCTATTAAAATCACTAGATATACATTTAAATTAAATTAATAAATTTATTGTCAACATAAAAATATTTCAGCAAATATGGAGTTATTTTGAAAAAGACTTTAATTAAGTTAAGATAAAAAAAATGAAGTAATTTCAATTCTATTTAGAAAAATTAATTTATTTTACATAACAATATTTCAAATTTTTTAAATGTTAAAAGCAAATTAAAGCTTATATATATATATATATATATATATATTGACCCTCGTACGAATGAGACAAGAAACACTTTTTAAAAATTTAATTGAAATAGTATGATCCATCTGATTATGCATTTGTTGCCATTTCTTCTAAATTCGATTGATGAAATCAGTAAACACGGTTAAAATTAATAAAAAAAAAATGATCTTCCTACGATAATACATCACAATATATATTTTATCATTTATCGTATGAATGGAATATATTTTTAATGCCAAAAACGAATTTTTTTTGACAGGTCGCATATGCCTTAAACTGTCCACAAGTCAATGATGAAGAATTAGCAGCGTGTCTTAAGAATCGCTCGGTGCACGATCTTTTAAATGTTAAGATTCATAAACCAAAGTATGTACCTGCATTCGCTCCTTTAATTGATTCAGCTGTGATACCTGATAAGCCTTTAAACTTGATGAAGAATGCCGAACGTTTAGCCAAGTACGTATACCTATACAAGATATTGAATATTATTTTAATTATTTATACAAACGAAATTTAATTTATTATCTTCAACTATCGATAAGAAAATTTTTTAAAGCAGAAAATCCGACCAATTTTAAATTCGATTTGCGTGGTGCAATTTTATCGGCAGCTTGGCAAATTAGAGAGTAGAAAAAATCAATTCCAATCGAGTGCTCCTAGAATATAATGAAATTTTATAATATACATATATACACACATGCACACATACATACATACATACATATGATAAATATTCTTTCTTTCCCTGTTACACATTTCTCTACCCTTCATTTTTTTTTATTCCGTTTCCTTGTGAATTTTTCATTCAATGAGTTATATATCAAATCGTTGAAGTAAAAAAAAGCTTATATTTGCTGCTTAGAAATGTCAATATCTGAAGCATTAAATGTTAATCGAATGTTATTTTATCATGAAAACCAGTGCTTCGACTGTCTTTCATTTGTTTAAAATTGTATTAAATTATCGTTAAAAAAATTCAATAAAGATGTAGAAAAAGTTTAAGTTATTATATAGTGATGATTTTTATGATACTTGTCGCAAGTTTTTTCAATTACAAATTCTATCACATTACAGATTCGATCTTATGTATGGTGTAACTGAATTGGAAAAATTCCACATTCTTCCGGGAGTAGCACTGCTTGAGGGACTAAGCGATTTGAAAAGGAATGAACTTATCCGTGACAGTGTTAAAGTAAGTACATTCAGTGCAAAGTCTATTATATTCTTAATATAATAATAATGAAATGCATAATATAAATTGTCATATAAATCATATAAATATAGATATACAAAATTATATAACATATCTATTAAGTTTATTATTCATTTTTATTTTGAAATTGTAATGAATAATTATGAACGTAGTTAGCATTTTAATGTTGTAATCGAAAAATTAATTATAAAATAAATTAAATTTTTTACATTAATAGAAAGATTATGTTAAGAATGTTAAGAAAGCTCTTTTTTTTTCTTGCTATTTGTTAATAAAATAAACGAGAAACAGTTATCATCTACGATATAGCTTACTTGGTTTGAACTTGCATTTAGTTAATGAAAAATGAATGAATGAAAAAGATATTTTCGTTTAACTTGTGAAAAGCATAATTGATTTACATAATAAAATATCTTGAAAAAATAAAAGGATCGTATTTGTAGGAGATTTATATTTTATTCATTAATGGCAAATTTTTCAAACTCTTATAATAATTATGGAAGCATTTATAAAGAAATTTTAATTAAAACAATTTTTCACTTTGTGCATAATAAATATCTCTTTTATTTTGTGACATATAAACACGATTCTTTAAAAAAGTATCAGTTTTATTTATGAATTAAAATTATTAACAATACAATAACGACGTTTCTTAAAATATTTAAATAGTCCATTAATAAATGCCAAATAGTAAAGATTAATAGATATTCCATTTTATATATGGAGTCTCATATAGTTGTTACATTACTTTTTATATGAATTTTCAATGTATCTTGACAAATAATTGGAAGATATATGTTGTGAAATATTCATAGTCGTATTTCAGCTCCATCGATATAAGTAAAATATTCAATTAAAAGTGGCTTCTGTGACTCGCTTATCTGCCTAAATTGTGCTGCTTTAAATTTTTAAAAACTCGATTTTTACAGGCCACTCATGAGTTAGAACCTGAATTAATTTTAAGACGCGTTCTTGAGCACTACGAGGAGAAACGATTTTACACGGATCATCAATCACAAATAGATGATAAAAATGAATGGAATCGCGATCTTACTCTCGATGTCATTTCGGATAGCGGAGTTGTGGCACCGATCATATCTATGGCAAATCTCCATTCTCGTGTCAATCCTAAGAGCTACATGTACGTCTATTCCCATCGCAGGTCCATAAGAGATAGCGATGACATAAGTGAGTTGAATGTAGGTATAAAAGTATCTTATTCCAATCTATTATATGTTAGCTTACATTTTTATGCATATTTCGAATATTTTTTATAGATATAAAATTGTTTGCACTCATTACTTGTCAATACGGTATTTCTTTATCCTTGTGTGCGTCGTGAAAATCTGCCGATTCGAAAAAGTTATCAATAATCGCTACCATATATATGTGAAAAAAGATTATAGTTTTATGGTAGATTTAAACGTAATGTATACATAATTATATATATATATATATATATATAGACTTTGGGATATACTTTGCATTCATTTCTATTACTTTTAATTCTCTAATCTCGTTGATTAATTGATAAAATATATGAAATTGTAAAAATAATTTTCTTTGTAATAATAATCAATATACGAATTTAAAAAGTTTTGTGTTAAAATTAATAACTATTATTGTATATTTACATTTATCCCAACATACGCTTCAATAATTTTTTCATGACGATGCAATAGATGGAATTATTATAAGTATCATTTCACAATTTAATTACCATAACATTATAATTTGTTTCTTGTACTTAATATACCGTTACTTAATATATGTCAACGGGCGTTTGCAAAGAGTACTGGAAATTATGAATGAGAAAGAGAAACTTAATGAATTTATATTCAATTTCCATTAATGCTGTAAGAAAAATAACCTTCGATCCCTACCGTAATCACGTCATAGCTTCGTTGCATTAAGGAAAGACCTTTTGCTCCAGCATCTGTTCCTAGTCATTAAATCTTCAAATGCACCCTGAGCATTCGGTTGCGCTAGAATTTTCGCTTGAATCGCGGCGCAACGAATCTCCTCTCAATCCGATACAGCGGCGCCCTCTCCTTTACATTTAATTTTCATAATTTTCACGCAATTTTTTTCACAAAGATGTAGAACAATGTTCTTCCAATTGGAAAATTACAATTAATAAAATAATCAAATTAATAGACAATAATGATAATAATCATTGTGTTAATATGAATTATATAACATTTCATTTTCTTATGATTTTCCATTACTACATTTTAATAATGAAATTTATTTATACATTTTTTTATAATTTTTCATTTATGTTTCAAAGTTAACTTTGATAATATAAAGAATTTACGTCTGATCGTTTAATACTGCTGTTTTTACTGTACACTATTAATACTGCTGGTAATTACAGAGTCGAATGTACTTTGTTGCCAACTGTAGCAATACAAATTAAAAAAACTTTGTATACTGGATTATTAAAATATTTTATTTTAATATTAAACCATAGTTTCGTAAGGAATTTTAGTTTTTGTAAGCAGTTATATAATTAGTTATTACCTTCGTTGTTTGTATTTTAGTAACTTTCAAAGGATTAATAAATTCAAAAAAACATTTATAATTGTAAACTGTATGAATAAAGAATGAAGAAATGTTTTCGTAAATTTATTAGAAGTAGGGAAATAACGCTCGATAATCAAAGCATTAAGTACAATTGAATATATAAACATTTTTTTTCTGAATATATTTTTACTAAGTAGTGTTAATTACATATTTGTTAAATTATTAATTAGAAAAGAAACATTACTTTCCCTAATCAACTACATAAATCAATTCTTCTATTTGAATTATTTGAAATAAAATTAAATTTTCTAATAACAATTCTTTGACCTCATTGACCAATTACTTTTCTTTATAAATGTATTGTATAAGCAAACATTAATTAAAATAACGTATATATTTGCGCGGTAACGAATGTTTATTTCCGATGTTTTATGAATATATATGTATGCATAGCATATGTACACAGAAGACACACACGCACGCGCGCGCACACATTTATATATAATGATATATAACATTCTTTATTAATTCTAAGAATTCTACAAATAGACAACTGAAATTATAAGTCTTTTATATTAATTGACATAATTTATGCCGCAATCGTTATAAATACTTTAATTTAACATTTTGCACACAAGTTTGATTTTATGTAACTAATATTATATAATAATTATATAATATATAAATATATAATTGAATTATTACTTATTATTGATTAATGTTTATAAAATATAACTTTAGTGTTTTTTAGATGAATCGATAACTTATTTAAGAGCAAAATACAAAATTGAAAATTTTAAGCAACGTTGATCAAATGTTATTGTTTCAGTAAAATGATTGTATAAATTATTAATGGCATTGGAATTTACAAAAGTATAAGAAATTTATCAGTTGATAAGCATTACAGATGTACTTAAACTATTTATAATGTATTAAATGTAAAACTTATTTGACCATATAAATGGCTCAAAATTAAAATTTGCTTAAGCAATTTTTTGTCAACAATTATACATAAATATTACTATTTAACATAGTCAAAAAATTTATCATTAACT